>NC_058133.1:58470868-58558592 GCF_016433145.1 Gracilinanus agilis
GCCACCTACCCGCCCCCCAAAAGCACTTTCTAAAGTCAATCTGGTACACTTTAACACAAAATGCTAACACAGAATAGTGCTAAGTGCTCTGCACATGAGACATAAAGTCAAAAACAAAGTAGGTCCTGTGCTCAAGGAGTTTATAGTCCATTGTAGGTAATACTTCTTGCACCCCTAAGAGGGTGACCCCCTAATTTTATATTTGTTGTTCTGTTGTGCTTATTCTTTGTGATCCCATTTGAGGTTTTCTTGGCAAAGATCTGCAGTGGTTTGCCATTTCTCCAGTTCATTTGACAGATGAGGAAACTGAGGCAAACAAGTTTAAGTGACTTGCTCAGGGTCACACAACTATTAAGTGTCTGAGGCCAGATTTGATCTCAAGAAGATGAGACTTCTGGACTAGTCCCAGTGCTCTATGCACTGTGGTGCCACCTAGCTGCCTGATTTTTATATAAGGTAGGACATAGACTTAGAACTGGAAGGAACCTTATAAGTCATCTAGTCCAACTCCTTCATTTTACAGATGCAAAAACTGAGGCCCAGGAAGGTGAAGTAGCTTGAACAAATGAATAAAAAAGCTTACCATGTGCCATGTACTAGTCTAAGTATTGGGGATACAAATGTGCAAAACAGTCCTTGGCTTCCAGAAACTTATATTTTAATGGAGGAAAACATATATGGTGATTGGTGGCCAGCAAAGGGCATTTTGTTTTGGGAATAGATTTGGTTTGGTAAGACCAGTCCTGCAGAGACTGGCTATTTCCAGTCCCACACCTGAAAGAATGGTGGCTACCAACTTGTGTGTGAGGGTCAGGGGAAGAGGAAGCGGGGTGGTTCAATGGATAGAAAGTCTGGCCTGGAGATGGGAAGTCCTGAGTTCAAACTTGGCCTCAGACACTTCCTAGCTGTGTAACCCTGGGCAAGTCACTTAACCCCCTTACTTCTCTTCTGTCTTAGAACCAATTCAAATTATTGATTCTAAGATGGAAGGGAAAGAGGGAAGGAAGGAAGGAAGGAAGGAAGGAAGGAAGGAAGGAAGGAAGGAAGGAAGGAAGGAATTGTAATCCATCAGACCTATAAATGACTGGGAGCCATGGCTGCCAGTAGGCAAGTACCTCTAGAGTTCAGACCAGCCTGATAACAGATGAAGGAGCTTTCTCTGGAAGTAACCATGTGGTAAACAAATTGAGGTATGGAAGACTAGATATCAGTGAAGTAAGCCTGCCATGGGTTTGTGAGAATTATTCATGTAGACAAATCTTAGTGTGTGTAGTGTGTAAGTGCAAAGTAGTGTGTACATACCAAAAAAACAAGATTCTTGCACAAAATCTGAGGATAGTACCAGAAAATGACACTAAGAAATGGTGACCCTTTGTGCTAAAATGTTCTTTTATGCAGTTCATTATTTTGGTGTCAACAACTTATTTAAACAGTTTTAATTAAATTCCATGTTTTCTGTTTACTTTTGTTCCTTATTTTAATTGGTTCCTTATTTTTATCTTTGCTCTAAGAAATCAATGGTTTTTCTGAATATTGACAACTGAGTAGCAAGTGATTTTCTCATCTTTAATCTATCAGTCATTTCTTGTCTATTAAAAAAATAAAAATAAAGTTTTGTGATGTTATTTGATACTCACCATTTCCGGGACCCAATGACTCTCCTATCAAAGAAAGAATTATATATGTGTGTGTGTGTGTTTATATATTTATAAAAATATATGTATGTATACATACATACACACATATATATACCTATATACATATGTATATATGTGGTATATGGGTTATACATAGAGGACCAGCACCTCTGGGTGCTAGTTAAAGGCTTGCTGAATACTTTTCAGGGCTGCTTCTCCACTCTTGGTGTCTACCTGTCACCCAATTCTTGCCTATGGATTCAAGAAGCTATAGCATACTCAGTGACCACATCCTGATGAAAGTAACTCAGTAGATGGGCTAAACTGGGTTGAGGAAACCCATCGGTGAGTCAGGGGATGTCTACCTCAAGTATGTGAAGAAGTCAGAATGGGAGGATGAGAACAATTTGTGCCAGCGACCATGAAGGTGGCTGAAGCAGGTCCTGTAGAGAACCTAGAGCTTGGCCAGACATCAAAGATGCCAAAGTCCTCCACTGCATCCCGGGTCATCACAGGTCATTTTGACTTTTGTCTTGCCACTGAGCTCAGATAACTCTGGAAGAGACAGTGAGGTAATGACGGAGCAACTCTGCCTCACTTAAATACAATCCACGAGCAAGTCACCATGGGGTGATGTTGTTGGTCCTCTTTGAAAACAAAGGATGAAGAACAGCAATGTATATATGCATGCATGTGTGGGTATGTAGGTTATGTGAATGTATAATATGAATGTATTATTTATATTTGTGTCGCATGTAAGCATAAAGCTTCTATATAGACTCTAAGTCTTTGGTGGTTTATCAGAGGGAAATATAGGCTGTTACAAGGTTTCTAGGTTCCATTTTTAGACTATGAGTCAGAAATGTATCAGAGTTTGATGGATGTCCAAACAGCATATAATTATTTTTTAATAACTCTTACCTTCATTCTTCTAATCAATACTTTGTATTGGTTCTAAGTCAGAACAGCAGTTAAGGACTAGGCAATGGGAGTTAAGTGACTTGCCCAGGGTCACACAGTTGGAAGTATCTGAGGCCAGATTTAAATCCAGGACTTCCCATCTCATGGCTTGGCTCTCAATCCACTGAGCCACCTTGCTGTCCCTAAACTGCTATATTATGCCACACATTCAAACATACCTCCAGAACAAGGGCACCAGTCCTATCCCATAGAAAACCTTTGAACCCATTTGGGGACTTCTTGGCTTTGCCTCTCTCTAACCTGAATCCTCACTGTGGCCAGAAACATCCCAATAAAGTTGGGAAGTCATCAGATCTACTGAATAGTGGCAAAATGTAAGTTCGAGAAGACTTTCCAAGAGCTTTTATGAAAGTATACTGAGAGAGGGGGCTCAGTTGCAAGGGCACCAAGCCTGAAGTCAGGAGGACCTGGGTTCAAATGTGGCCTCAGACACTTCCTAGCTGTGTGACTCTGGGCAAATCACTTAACCCTCATTGCCTAGCCCTTACCACTCTTCTGCCTTGGAACCAACATGCAGTATTGATTCTAAGATAAAAGATAAGGGTTGAATTTTTTAATTAAAAAAATATGCCAAGAGCAGAATAGTTTGATGGCTCCATTGGTAGAGCACCAGGCTGGACATCAGTTGGACCTGGGTTCAAATCTGACCTCAGATGCTTCCTAGCTGTGTGACTCTGGGCAAGTCACTTAACCCTCATTGACTAGCCCTTGCCACTCATCTGCCTTGAAAGCAATGTACAGTATTGACTCTAAGATGAAAGATAAGAGTTTAAAATTTTTTAATTTAAAAAAAAAACATATGCCAAGAGCAGAATTGTTTGATGACTCCATTGGTAGAGCACCAGGCTGGGCATCAGTTGGACCTGGGTTCAAATCTGACCTCAGACACATCCTAGCTGTGTGACCAGGCAAGTCACAACCCCATTTGCCTAGCCCTTACCCTTATGTCTTAGAGTTGTTACTAAAACAGAAAGTAAGGATTTTTTTAAAGCATGCCAGGAGGGAAAGAAAATCTTGATAGATGTCTTGTGGTTAAAAATCTCCCTCCCTGTCAGTCCCGAGTAGAGTTGGATTACCCAAGAAACTCATGAGGTATATACTTAGGGAGTCCCTCAGCACTTAGAGTTTATCGGGTTGCCTCATCCCTTCCAGGCAGAAAACTATTATTTGTATGGTTCGAAGACCCTAAGTTAGGAGTCAGGAAAACAAGATAGCCAGCCTTTGCTCTAGCAGCAATCTCCTCTACATTGGGACCCAAATCAACTCATTAAAACCACTTAAAAGCTCTGTGATGCTAGACAAGTTATTTAATCTCCCACATCATCAATTTCCCCATCAATAAAATGAGAAAAAAGACTAGATAATCTCTTCCCATTCCAAGTCTTCTGGTCATGTAACTATTCACCACCCTCAAGACAAAAATGTTTAGTATATATTTGCTATATAAACTGTACTATATATACATAAATTTCTGCTAAACACATCTCTGTCCACTAAACTACTACACAATACAAAATAAGGAATTCTATCCCTAGTAGGAAACATGTTAGACTTGGACCCAGAAGAACTGGGAATGAGTCCCAGCAGTACCTCCTCTTAGTAGCCATCGTCATGCATTATTTAGGTGAGGAACTTGACCTATTCAAGTATGTTTATTTATCCATAATCTGGGCATAATACTACTTACATTTCTGACTTTACAAAGTTATTGTGAAGAGCAGACAAGAGAAGGTATGGGATAGTACCTTTTATAAAGTACTATAAAAACAAGGGAGACAGCATGGTCCAGGGGGAAGAACTCTGGAGTCAGAGGATCTGGGTTCAAATCTTGCCTTTGATACTACCTGTATGACCTGGGACAAATCTCTTAGTCTCCCTCAGTTTGTATCCTCATTGGTCAAGGTCTGTACAAGTTTCTAAAGCTATGATCCTATGTCATTAATTCAGGGTGTCCCCAAAGTCTTTGTTCTATGTTCAAAACTGAACAAAGACCTTGGGGACACTTTGTATTATTGCTGAGAAATCTGCAGTTTTTCCTCCTCATCATTGAGAAGGAACTTATTGATGTTGGCTATTTGGCAATGCAGTTTTGAAAAGGAGAAACACAAGCCGATGATTTCATTTATTTATTTATTTTATAGGCTTAGGCTGTAAGCTTGACGTATATGTTGGGGTTTGCCCAGTCTTACTTAACACATCTGTTTCTGAAGTTCTTCTTTTTTTCCCTAAAAGAAACTCAGCCTGGGCTGCACGCACCATGACTATTGGACTTTTAAGGAGGTTTCACTGTTTCTGATTATTGAACATCTAGAAGCAGGTCCAAGCAACTGTGTAATGTTACACATATACCACCAGAGACTGAATGACAGAATGAATTCTTGGTAACAAAATGCTGAGGTTAAGGTTGAAAGACAACTTCCATTATAACCTCCTGTTTTCACTCACTTATAATTGTCCAAAAATTGTCCTCTTGCTCCAAATCTTTCCATGCTCTGTTTCCACCCAGAGATGAAATTGGTTGGAAAGTCTGAACTACAGTGGTTTGGCCATTTTTGGAGTCAGGCAAGTTGGGGGGGGGGGAATGTAACTCCTCCAACAGAGAAGCCAATGAGGTACATCTGTGATTGTGTTCAACTCAGAAACAGCTGGATCTTGATAACATCAACAACTTCACATGGGTGGTCAGTGTTCACCTGGGAAAGGAAATCTCTGTAAGAGTTGGGGGAGAGCAAATATCAGGGACGATATCAGAGGAGATTAAAACAAAATTTAATTAAAATGAAAATGTGGGCCTCCGGCGCCATTTTTCTCTGACTAGTAAGTTGTACTGCTTGCAGAAGGCATCACGTGCCTCTCCCTGGCATTGGCAGCTTTTTTGGGTCTATTAAATAATGTGTTTGGAAAGAGTGTATAATGATCTAGGAATGCCTCCTTTATCCACATGTGTATCAGTTTCTTGAAGCAGGGTGAGATGAGACTTCATTTTCAGGCAAAAATCTACATATGTTAAACAAAACAGGTATAGAATGGAAGCCAAGAAAGGGATATGAATCCAGTCACTTCTGAACTTGAACCATCACAGTCAGTCAGTCAACAAGTATTTATTAAACACCAATTATGGGCCAGCCACTGAGCTAGATGCTAAGAAGACAAAGAAAGGTCAAAGAGAGCCCCCTCTCTGACAGGCAGAAGACTCATGGGACTATAGGGACCTTTGAGATCATGAAGTGTACTCTATTTTGCAGATGAGATTTCTGATGAGTTGATCAGTTCCTTTCATCCTTGGTTTCCTGGGATGAAAAATGAAGAGATTTAGGCAAAGAGGCAGGTTAAGTACAGGTAGGCTTGGTTGATCAGTCTGTCAACAAACTTTATCAAGCACTTAGATCTGGGCACTGGACTAAGCAACAGAGATTCAAAGGCAAAAACTCATTTCCTGCTCTTAAGGATCTTACCTATTAAAGAAAGAGACAAATATAATAATTGATCATTCATGATGCAGTACTAATACAAGATTCAATCAATTAACCATCAAGCATTTATTTAGCACCTACTATGTACTAGGTACTGTGCTTGGTACTGGGGATACATAGAGGGGAAAAATGAAATAGAACCAGCTTTCAAGGTGCTTGCATTTGAATGGGAGACAGGGAACAATGGAAGAGCTAGAATTTTGCAAAGTATTTTATGTATGTTAACTCATTTGATCCTCAATGACCCTATGAGACATGTGCTGTTATTATTCCAATTTTACAGATAAGGAAACTAAGGTAGACAAAGGTTAAGCTGATTGTTCAAGGACACATCATAATTACTAAGTATCTGAGAAAAGATTAGCACTCAGGTCTTCCTGACTTGATATCCAACACTCTCCATCATATCACTTAGCTGCCTATAATAATAGCTAGCATGTATACTATATATTTATTACTTTTAAGGTTTAAAAAATATTTTACAAATATTATCTCATTTTATGCTCATGAAAATATAAATACAGGTCATCTAAATGGCACAGTTGGAAAGACCAAGTCTAAAATAATGAATATTTGAGGTCAAAGCTAACTGTGTTACCCTGGGCAAATCACTTAACCCTGATTGCCTCAGTTTCCACATCTGTAAAATGAGCTAAAGAAGGAAATGGTAAACCATTCCAATATTTTTGCCATGAATACCCCCAGTGGAATCACAATCATTCTAGTATATTTGAGAAGAATATCCTAAATTTGGTCACAAAGAATTGGACATGACGAAATAACTAAACAAAAATACAATATATATGTGCATGTGTGTATATTTTATATGTGTGGGCATAAGCATACATATGCACTGCAATCTGAATCTCAAGATCTAAAATTCTATAGGGGAATTCAGCCTGGGAAAGATGGAATTCAAGCTCTGCAAAATGAAATTCTAAAGACTCAAAAAGAAACCTTTCTACAAAGAAAGGGGAAAGTTATCCAGAGAGATTGATGTATATAACAGGGAACTTGATGACAAAATTCAACTTTAAAGAGACATGCACATGATACAAACACAACCAGGCAATGAAGGAAGAATGTGCTAAGATGGTGAGAAAAAAATAAGGACAAAATTCTTTTTACAATATCAGGGAAAAGAGGACAATCAAAGAGATGGGAGCAAAGTTCATAGCAGATAAAAATGATAACTGATGAAAGGGAAAAACAGGGTGACTCAACTCACTTTTCTTCTTTTTCATCTTCCAACAAAATTGATTTTTGGATTGGAAAGGACAAGAAAAACAATGACTGGTATAAGTAAGAAGAGAGTAAAAAGTACATTCCTAACAACTAGAGCTTTCCAGAAATAGAATGGAGTGCCTCAGAAGCTAATGGTTTCTCCTTCCAAGTACATATGGGATGAGTACCCATGGGGCATGTTGTAGAATTCCCTCTCAGTAGTGGTTTAGACTGTATAGACTCCTCAGTCTCTTCCAACTTTGAGATTTTGTAAAATTAAGGTTCAGTTGGTCATATAGATTAGGTTAGTGGAAGAACAGAAATTAGAATCCAGAGCTCTTGGTCCTCTCTCCACTCTTCACTTTATCATCTTTTAATCCTAAAGAATGTCAATAAAGGTGTCTCCATTCTTCACAAAATTACTGTATTATAACTTTCTGCAAATAAAACATACCATCTTTATCTATATTCAAAATTTGAAACATTAACATGTTTGAAAAAAGTCTTTCCTCTTTTTCTTGCATTAATTAGCTGTGAAACCACAGGCAAATCACTTACCTCTCCAGAGTCTCATTTCTTGGAATGAAGAGATTTTATTGGATATTACCATATCTATGGTGTCCCTCCTCGCTCCTATGATTTAACTTGTAAGCATATTCAAATGTTTTTATCTTGTGGTGCCTTGCACTTAGTAGGTCATCAATAAATGTTGTTGGGTCTAATGCTTATTCAGTATCCTACAGACCCTTCCTTCTAGAATAGCACTTAGATGAGAGAGATGGCCAGCGTGGGCTGGGAATGGAAATGCCAGTACCCAGGTATCGCTTTTGGCAAATAGATACAGTTATGTTTCTATACATATCCAAACTCATCAATCTGACTCCACTGTCTGCTTTATTTGTTGGTTCTGTCCCCAGTGAGAAAAAAACAAAAACAAAAACAAAAACAAATAAACAGCAACGACAACAAAATCCCCAGCCATACATGCGCTGACATCACACATCCAGACACACTCAAAACTCAAATTATGCCAGAGAAAAAGAAGTCTAGACGTCATTGTTACCATGGGAACCCGAAGTGTGTTCCAGAATGATAGTGATAGATAGGTCTGAAGAGACAGCCTTGATGTGCCCTCTTCCTTCAGCTTTGGTATTTAATCCCATTAGTTTTTTAGTTGTAGCCTAGGGAAGGACAGGAAAATATCCAGCATCCTCTTAGAGTTAAAGATGGGGGCCTGGGAAGGTAGGGCTTTGGGGCAGAGTGAGTGGCAGATGTTCTTCCTTCACAACCAATGCCCAACCTCAAAAGTGTGTTTTCATGCTTTCTCAATAAATCATCCCTCTTGGAATCTCCTTTCCGCTCAGTTTCCCAGATTCTGAAGCAAACCCTTAAAAATCAACCTCTGCCTCTCCACCACCACCCCAATATCCTTCTGGCAAATATGAAGTCCATGTTAAAATAGCAAGTGAGTTTCCATCTCCAAAGAAGCATCAACTTTATTAGGGACGGATCCTCAATCGCATTTTCCCAAGGAGGGAGCTTGATGCACCAAGCTAACAGCAGGTGGCATCAATGCCTAATAATTTCCTCTGCCCAGATTATCTGGGGACCGGTACTTTGCAGGCAATCACCAACACCGGCTTTGTGACCAGATGGTGCTTCTTTCCAAGGAAGTCTGGGTCTGAGCCAGTACTTTTGTGGTCAGGGATGGCTCAGGGCTCAGACAGTATCATGGGAAACATTTTTTTTGCAAAGAAAGGATTCAGGGGTCTGATACCCCCAGTGGGGAAAGAGTTTAAAAGGAGGTCTGGGGAGCCTCCTCCCCACCATGCTTGCCAAAAGACCCATTTCCCAAATCCTTCCCATGACCACCTGAGGAGGGAAAAAAGAGCTAAGTCTCTGTGATTTATTTTCATTCCTCTCCCCACTCAAGTCCAATCCCTTCAGGGTAGCCTTGCCCATGTCAGAGGTCCCCAACCTCTCCATGGGGAGGGGTCTTTTAATATTATCCTGAAGCCTTAAGATTGCCAAGAGACACTGTAGTCTTTAATGGACGTGTGATCTCATTTAGCTGTGGGTACTTCTTCCAGTGGCACAGATTGCAACTCCTCTTCATCTTCTTATCCTCTGTGACTTTTGTCCTTGTGAATCCTCCATGGGGGATCCAGCCGGTGGGGCCCTTCTTTTAGGTCTCTTGGCATTGCATGGGTACCGATGCAGCATGCAGGCTGCCATCTGTTGTCACTACCTCTGATGAAGCCATATTGTCAAAAATCAACCCATCCCCAAACAGCTTGAACATAATATACCAGTAAAAGCCACCCCAGCTTCTGTGTTCAAACCCAGGCTTTCTGGTCAAATACTAGCTATATGGAGATTCTACCAGGCAAAGGGAACTTTCAGAGCTCATCACACAGTCTATTAAATATCCTGAGGGTGACAAATCTCTGGGTTTTTTTTTTAGAATAATTTTATTTATTTATCTATTTTTATCTATTTATTTATTTGTTCATGTATGTTTGTATATACATATTTGAAGCAGCCAAAATGCTCCAGAGACCAATCGGATAGTGAATAGAATTTGTTAATAATAATAATGTGACATAACAGAATAACATGGCATAGCAACATAGGAACTGAGGTGTCAGAGTTAGAAAGACCTGGATTTAAAACCCATCTCTGGCACATCCTGGTTTAGTGACATTGGGCAAATCACTTATCCTCTGAGAAACTCAGGAAAACTGGAAGAAATTGTTCATCTGCATTGATTTAAGGAGGACACCAAATAACAGATGTGTTCAAAACATAAAGAGGATACTAACAATTCATTTCCTCAGTGCTTTAAGGTTTAGAAAGTGCTTTCCCACAATTTGTTACTATATATAAAAAGTTACTAAATTGTACATATCCTTTCATTCAGAAATACCACCAGGTCTATATACCAAAGAAATAACAAAAAAAATGAAGAAAAGGACTGCTGTATCCAAAAAATATTTATAGCAGCTCTTTTTATGGTAACAACGATCTAGAAACAAAAGGGATGCCTGGAACTCCCTCCATAGTCATATTCCATTACATCCATGTACCATCATGGAGGAATGAGTAAACAAATGATGGTACATGGATGTAATGGAATATGACTATGGAGGGAGTTCGAGGCCATCTGATCAACAAAATGCTGTACTAGACATTTTCTCTGATCCCTATCACCTCTCAAACCTCTCCAAAACCGAAATTGTTTGCCAAAGATAAAGCAACTTCAGCTGTTTCCATGGTCGAAGACAACCAGAATCCAAACGAAAGTTAAAAAAAAAAAAAAAAAAAAAAAACAAGCATCCTAGGAACTGGTTCTGATTGACACTGAACTCACTCAATATCCCTTCCTCTCTTCCCATGCTACTGACTATAAGGCCATATTAGCAGGATATGATACATATTTACATCAAAACCTATCCCTTTACACTAGTCCACTCTCTCTCTTTCCAGTGCCATGGAGACCGTGACTTCAAGCTGTGGAAGTATGCTTGGAACTCTATGGCCAGTCTGGTGATAGCCCTTTGGAAGCAAAAAACTTCACAGGGAATACATATAACCTAGAATCACCACCACTGAAAAGTTCTAAACTTGTGGTACCAGGAAAAAATGGGCTCTGAATTTCTGATGCCCAGGAAAGCAATTGTAACTGTGCCAGGTCAGAGAACTGAGAAATAAAGGAAGTGGGGAAGATCATAAGGATAGAGCATTATGTGTATGAGGGGCTAGGCAGCACTCCACCAAACCTGAGGGAAAGAGCACAGCATCCAACTGGAACCAGTTCTGACTACCCCAAAGTCAATTAAAACAGAAACCTCAACTGATGGACTATGAATTTCTCAGTTTGAGTCAAGGGTAAGACACTTTGAGATCCAGTTCCTAAGGAAGTCATATTCAGAAAAGAGGGAGTAAGTAAAGAAAAGGTGAGGAAAATAAAAGAGAAAAAAGGCTGAAAAGACCAAAGATTTCAGGAAGAAGAAAACTCAAAGACCTTGACCATAAACAAATAAATCCACAACAAAAAGCAGTAACAGTAGAATACCTTTATGGTATAAGAAAGGACCAAGTGTACCATTCCAGAGAAATCTGGGTAATCTATGAATTGATGAAGAGTGAAGTGAACAGAACCAGGAGAATAATTTATCCAAAGACAACATAATAGAGAAAAAAACTTTGAATGACTTTAGAACTTTGATCACTACAGTGATCAACCACAAATCCAAGAGACCAATGATGAATAGCACTCACCTCCTACCAAAGAAAGGAAAGCTTAAAATAAATAACTGGATATCCATTTGGGGGCATAGCCATCATGGAAATTTGTTTTGCTTTTACTGTGCATAATTGTAAGGTTTTACCTTTTTATTGGTCAGTTGGGGGTGGTAAATGGCAATGATAATGGAAGAGAGAAAATAAATGCTTGAAAAATAAATATTTTATAATGAAGCTAATACCACCTTGAGAGGGGGGTGTGAGAATCTCTTCATTGATTAAAAAAAGATTTCTTTTCCTAAAGATGTTAAAGATTTTGTTCAATTTAATAAATATTTATTTGGTTCCTACACTATAGCAGATATGATGCTAGGCTCTGGGGATATAGAAAGACAAAAATAAAACTATTTCTTCCCTCCTAGGAAAAACAATGTAGAAAGATAAATAATTATAAAATATAAATATTGTACTCCCTTGGAAATGGATTATAGTGATCAAAGGGCTCTTCTCTTCCCCTCTCCCTACTTTAGAGGAGGTGTTACTGAGCCATTCTAGGCTTCCAAGATACAGATACAAAATTTTAAAAAATACACAATCCCTACTCTAAAGGAACTTACATTCTATTAGGGAAAACAATATTACCTGGATAAGTATAAACAAAAAGTATATATGTATATATACATATTGTTATGATGATAATAATAGATATTTTGGAGAAGCAGATAAATGGGTCAGGGCCAGTAGACCTTCAAGTCACAATCACTGATTGACAGGCTTCAGTGAGAAAGGAGGGGGTTAGACACTCCTGGATCTCAAGTCCCTCCCCCCTAGCAGTTGCTGTTTCAGTTGGAAATGGAGACTGGCTAAGATTCTTCTGGTAAGTTTCTGTTATGGCTGAACCCCAATAATGTTCCCTTTCTTTAATTTATATTCCTCACAGGTCTGATAGAGGAATAAGTAGAAGTTAGCTATATGACTGTTGAGGACTGAGATAAATGACCTTCTTAAAACTGGCAGCTGACAGGATTCAAACTAGATGACCAGACTTGAGTTGTGAGTATGCCCCCAAATAATTTCCAGGCACAGATATTGAAGGTAAAGGTTATATTAAGAAGTAAAAAGGAAAACTAGAGGAATTAATGAAGGTATTTGAATAAGGAAAGGTGACTCTGAACTATTAGGTTGAAGCTGCCCTTCCCCCCCACAGGAGGGGATGAAAGCACCTAACTGAATTTGTTCTCTTGTTAGATAAATTATATATCTAATTCACTAAATCACTAAATAATTATTATATTGATATTTATAAGGATTAATTCTAACAAACAGGCTAACCCCTAAGTAGAAACCACACTGGCTTATGCCACAATGGCCACTCAGGTGAACCCCCAAAGTCTGGAGCAGTAAGCAAAGTGTCTGCTCACCTCAACCCCCACAAAGCAACTGCCAACTCTTCTCAACTGCCCCCTAACCCAAAGTTCTCCAGGGGGGTCCCCTGGAATTCTGGGTGAGGCTATCCCTGTATCTTTGCATGGATTCCATGAACCCATCTCTACATAATAATATGTATGTAATCCAAAATAAATACGTAGTAATAAAAGGATACTAGTAGTTATGGGGTTAAAAAGGTTTCAGTAAGAGGATGATGCTTGAACTGGTTTTAATTCTTTTTCAATTAATAGACATTTGCTTTCAATTCCTTCCAAATCATTCCTTCATTGGTAAAAAAAATCAAAAACTATGTATCTAGTATGCAGTCAAGCCAAACAAATTCCCTTGAACTACATCTTTTGAGAAAGAAAAGGATTCTTTGGGACAGAAATGTGCAGAAATTTCCAGGCATGAAGACATTTTACCTTGCAGTTGCTACCCCCTCCTGGTATCAACTCCATGGACTAAGATGCTCTCTGGGGTCTCCTTCCTGTGGGTCCTTACTTTGCTGTCATCTTCTTCAATGTGTTATGTTCCCCTTTAGACTGTAAACTTCTTGAGAAAAGAGTCTTTCTTTTTTATTAATTGTGCCCTCGGTGTGTTAGCCCAGTGCCCAGTATATAAAAGGTGCTTAATAAATGTTTATTAGATTGAATTGGATAAAGAAGGATATGTGCAAAGGCATAGAAATGGTAGTCACTTGTGTGACTAAGCCATTCTAGGCTCCAAGGATACTAATAGAATTTTTTTAATATATAATTCCTACTCTCAAGGAACTTACAGTCTATTAGGGGAAACAATATTACATTGATAAGTATATACAGAATGTGTATGTGTATATATATATATATATAATTCAAAATAAATACGTGATAATATTTGATATACTTGATCATAGAGTAAGAAACAGGAATTAATGTCAGAGGAGGCTGGAAAACTAGACTGCAGACCAGATTGTAAAGGGCTTCACAAGCCAAACAAGGGATAATAGAGACAACAAGGAATCATTGGGCTTTATTGAATAGGGGAATAACAGGCTTCAGATCTGAGTTTAAGGAAAATAACTTTTTTTTAAACCCTTCCCTTCTGCCTTAGAAGTAATACTATGTAATGGTTCTGAAGCAGAAAGGTAGTAAAGGCTAGGCAATTGGGGGTGAAGTGGCTTGCCCAGAGTCACACAGATAGGCAGTATCTGAGGCCAAATTTGAACCCAGGATCTCCCATCTCTGGGCCTGTCTCTCAATCCTCTGAGCCACCCAGCTTCCCCCAGGAAAATCATTTTGCCAGCTTCGCCTCATAGAGGATGGATTGGAGAAAGGAGAACCTAGAGTCAAGGAAGCCAATTAGAAGTCTAGCGTAATAATTCAGGCAAGTAGCAACAAAGATCTTATACCAAGTTAGCTATGTAAAGAAGAGAGAAGTAGCAAGACAGGAGAGATAGTGTGGAAGTAAAAGGACAACATTTGACACATAACTGGGTCATGGAGTGATAGAGAATGAGGATAATATCAGATAAAATCTTAGGAGACTAGAGAATTATAGCACTTACAATAGAACGTTTGGTTAAGGACTTTTTTATTATATTGAGTTGCACAAGACTCTGAGACATCCAGTTTAAAATGTCTAATAGGTGATTGGTAACATGAGACTAAAAATCAGGAGAGAAACTGGAATTGAATATATCAATCTATGACTCATCTACATAGACCTCATTAAATTCATGAGACCTGATGAAGCCATTAAAAGAAAGTTAATATACAGAGGAGAAAAACGAAGGGAAGTCTAGGACAGAGCCTTGGAGAATATCAATAATTAGGGGAATTTATATGATTTTATGAATTTATATGATTGGTGAATCATATAAATGCAGATGATAAATCATATAAAAGCAGAGAAGACTGAGAAGAAACGTTAGAAAGGTAGCAAAACTCAGGAGAGGCAAGAATCACAAAAATGGAGAGAGACTGAACAGGAAAGAGAGGGGTGATCAACAGTGTCAAATACTGCAGAGAGGTCACAAAGGATGGCACTTGAGAGACCTTCAGAACAATCAATAAAGACATGATCAACTATGGAGAGAGCAGTTTGGTTAAATAAAAAAAGATCAGAAACCCAATTGCAAAACTTTAAAGAGTGAGCAAGAGGAGAAGAATTTTAAGTAATAAATGTAAACAACTTTTTTTCTGGGAGTTTGGCTTATACAGTGAAAAAAGATATACCTTAAGGGAATGGCAGCTTCTAGGAAAGGGTATATTTTTAAAAATTTTTTATTTAGAATATTTTTCCATGGTTACGTGATTCATGATCTACACCCCCATCCCGCTCTTTCCTCCCCACCTCCCAGCAGTTCCACTGGGTTATATATGTATCATTGTTCAAAACCTATTCATATTTGTTATTCATATTTGCAGTAAAGTGATCCTTTAACATTAAAACTCTAATCACATCTCTATCACACTACAAGATCAATCAAATATTTTTCTAATGCATTTCTGATTCCACAGTTGAAAGGGTATATTTTTAAGGGAAGAAACTTGGTCATATTTAAGGAAGAAACTAATAGATAAATATTAAAGATTTGAGAGATAAATAAATAGCAGAGAAGTGAGCAACCTAAGAGGAGTGATGTATAGAGCACTGGACTTAGTAGAGTCAGGAAGACCTGAGTTCAAATTACTAGCTGTGTGATCCTGGGCAAGTCACTTAACCCTGTTTTCCTCAGTTTCCTCATCTATAAAATGAGCTGGAGAAGAAAATAGTAAGCCACTCCAGTATATTTTAACAAGAAAATCTCAAAATGGGGTAACAAAAAGTCAAACATGACTGAACAACAAAGTTAGAGACAAATGAAGAATAGATAGAAAGAACAGTTATTATGTGTCAGGGTTCTGGGGATAAGAAACAAGTGTGTCCCTACTCTCAAGGAGCTTACATTCTAACAAGGGAAGACAAAACATAAATGAAACCTAGAAGGTAGATGTAGGATAGGAGAAAAGGATATGTCCTTGGAGGTGAAGCAACTGGTAAGGAGATAGAGCAGGTTTGAAAGTGAATTGAGCTGTAGTAAAATAAGAAATCATAAATGATTGAAGTAGTGCTCTGCTAGAGAAAATCGGAGAAAATGAGATCAAAGACACATGTATAGGAGTTGACTTTGGCAAGGAGAAGGGCTACCTTATTCTAAAACCCTGAAAACAAAAGGGGAATGGGGTGGCATACTGGAAAACAAGAAGAGTTTTTGAAATTGGGAAAAGAGAGAACTCACCAGAAACATTTGTCTCCATTAAGTAAGAAGCACCCTTCACTGAGAGAATTGGAGTAACTTTTGTGGGGAATGAAATAGGGAATCAAATGAAAAATAATTAAAGGATAACAAGTCAGTTAGTCAATAAACATTTATTTTTAAGCATATGCTATGTGCCAGGGACCCTACTAAGTGTTAAGTTAAAACCCAATTCAAATTAGAGAACAGAAATTTGAATTTAACTACTCAGTATGATTGTGTAACTTCTCCAGTTCTATTCAGCATAAGGGGAGTAGGAGTGAAAGCCAATAGTCAGAGCAGTCCAGGTCTGCGATTGGCAAGGGATGAGCAGTGATAGGACAAGGGGAAAGGGATTTGAGAGTAAGGAGTGGTATGAATTGGTTCTTTTTCAATTCAGTAGGCATTTATTAAGTGTCTACTGTATGCCAGGCACTATGTAAATACTGGTTATTTCTGTACTATCTAAGGTTGTTGCTACAAAATTGGACTTAGCAGTCTTTTTTTCCTCAGTCTGAATCACAAAAGAGGGGAGTAGGATACTAAAGTAACAAGAGAGGGGTTCTATGTTTGGAGTCACCTAAAGAACCACCTCCTACATGATATCTGGCTTTATTCTCCTGGTTATTGGCACTCAGCCCCAATCATCAAAATCATTTTATACATTTTGTACTTGCTTATCTTTGCACATGATATTTCTACCCAGGAGAATGCAACCTTCTTCGGGACAAGAGCTATCTTTCTTTCTTTCTCTTTCTTTCTCTCTTCCTTTCTTTCTTCCTCTCTTCCTTTCTTTCTTCCTCTCTTCCTTCCTTTCTCTCTCTCTCTCTTTTCCCTTCTTTCTTTCTCTCTCTTTTCCTTCTTTCTTTCTTTCCATGTTCTCTCTTTCTTACTTTCTTCTTTTCTCTCCTTTTTCTTTCTTCTTTTTTCTTCTCNTTTCCTCTTCTTCTTCTTCTTCTTCTTCTTCTTCTTCTTCTTCTTCTTCTTCTTCTTCTTCTTCTTCTTCTTCTTCTTCTTCTTCTTCTCTCTCTCTCTCTCTATCTCTCTCTCTCTCTGTCTCTCTCTCTCTCCTTTTTTCCCTTCTTTCTTTTTGTTTCCCTAACACAAGTTCTGACACATAATATTCACTTAATAAATGATGATTGAATTGACTTGAATAAAGTCAGTTTAAAAATCCTAAAGTCTGAGGCATGGAATTGTTACTAAGCTCACCCATGAAGGGAATCACATTTTCAAGACCAGTCATAGGCTATCAGTGTCCAGTAGAGAAAAGGTTAACTTAATTTATTTTCTTACCACTGTATCTCAACCTTCATAACTTGTTCAACTTTGGTGTAGCAGACAGAACAGGATAATCTAGACAAATCATTTGATCACTCTGATGAATTATCATTTCCCCCCACCTATGAAAAGGGGATAATGATAAGATTTGTCTCACAGGGCTATTTGTGAGGATCAAATAAGATAATATACATATAGCATTTTGCAAACTTTAAAGCATTATAAGAATAAAAATTATGGAGAGTTGTGATGGGGGGAAAAACACCTATGACACTTATAGTATAATTTTTGTCCTCCATGAGACTGGTGAAACTTTTTTTACTAGGCTTCTATAATAACTAAATATCTTATTCTCCAGGTATGTGTTCCCTTAATACCTGTTAATGACTAATATGGAGATGCGCCTTAAGGAAGACTGAACATTTCTCCATTTGGGGCAGAATAGCTGAGAGTTGCCAACCCAGGGGAGTAAACAGTACTAGGTAACAATGAAAGTGGCCTGTGGTGTCACAGAATGAGTGTAGTATTACTCAGACAAGAATAGTGGCCAGTCTGGTTCCTGCTGAGCTTCTGTAGAGAATTCATTGAGGTTCTGTAACTGCAATTACTGGAAACACCATGCCTGATAGATGTGATGTGATAAGGGCTACTCATTGAACAGTCTCAGATTTCACTCCAGGCTAAAACTGGAGCTGGGTTAAGAAGGGATCAAAGATTGGAATGGGACATGGGGTTACCATCCATGGTGGGGAGAGAAATTATTTACTCCAGGAGTCCTGAGTGTGTCACTAGAAAGTCATCTGTATCCTGGCCAGTGATTTATGCCTGAGGAGGGAGAGGAGACCCTCAAGCAAATTCTTGGGCAACCATTTCCATCACAGGTCATGGGAAATTAACATATCCTAAGAAAAGTATGTGAAAAGCATCAGAAATTAGATTTCACTTTTAACACTTCATTCTCTAATCCAGGAAAGCCCAAACTTCTCTTGATGAGGTCAGGTTAATTTCCCTGAAAGTCCTAGAGTATAGATAGATAGATAGATAGATAGATAGATAGATAGATAGATAGATAGATAGATATAAATAAACAGATAGAAAAATAGATGAATAGATAAAGATATAGATAGGTAGATGAACAAAGATTGATGAGTCAATAAAGAGACAAATGCATAGATAAATAGATAGATGATAGATTGATAGATAAACAGAGAAATAGGTGGACAAAGAGATAAACAAACAAAGATACATTGATAAATCAAGAAGCAGATAGACAAGTGAATAAACAGATAGATGATAGAGAAATAGGTAGATAGACAGATAGACAAAGATATATTGATAAATCAATAAACAGATAGATGATAGACAAATAGATAAATAGGTGAATAGATAGATAGATGACCAGTTGATATATAGATGGATAGATGGACAGATAGCAGAGATAGAAAGATGGATGAATGAATGGATAGAGAGTTGATAAAGACAAAGATAAATATATAAATAAATAGCTACATTGTCAGGTAGATAGGTAGGTAGATGATAGAATAGTTAGACAAGCAGATGATAGGATAGATAGGCAGATAAATATAACATATGCACATATGTGTATTATATGTATATATAGTCATATAAAGAAAAGAACTGATTCTTCTATCTCTAGAATCAAATAGAAAACCTCTAGTTGCCCTTTAAAACCCTTTGTAGGGGGAAGCTGGGTGGCTCAGTGGATTGAGAGCCAGGCCTACAGATGGAAGGTTCTAGGTTAAAATCTGGCCTCAAACACTTCCTACCTGTGTGACCCTGGGCAAGTCACTTGACCCCCATTGCCTAGCCCTTACCACTCTTCTGCCTCAGAGCCAACACACAGTACTGACTCCAAGATGGAAGGTAAGGGTTTTAAAAAAAAACCTTCACAACCTAGTCCCTCCCTACTTTCTCAGTCTTACACCTTATTCTCTTCCAAGTACTCTAAACCAACATTAGTTTTCTTGCTGTTCCCCATTTGCACCATCTCCCACCTGATCATTTTCACTGACTGTCTGGAATATCCCTGGAATATTCTCTTTCCTCATCTCTTTCCTGCCTCCCAGTTTCCATGGTGCCCTTAAGGTCTAAAATAATGTCCCATAGTCTTGAAAGAAGTCTTTCCCAATCCTCAATCTAACTGCCCTCCCTACCACCAGTTAATGCTGTATATATTTTATTACATGTAGTTGATTTCATGTTGTCTCCCCCAAACAGACCTGAGCTCATGAGAGGAGGCATGGGGTTTTACTTTTAATTACATCTCCAGAGTTTAACACAGTGCCTGGCACACTAATAAATGGCTCTTAATAAAATGCAAGTTGACTGACATGCATAATATGAAGAAACAAATATACAGTACTGCCAATGATATTCTTTGTCCTTAGGGATGGACAATTCAGAGAAATTCTGGTGAGCTGAGGATGGGAGTTCTCAGACTGGTGACAGTGACAGGCTTAAAGATTGGCCAGGTAAGGCATTAGCATCTGTAGAGAGTGTAGGATCCAGCTAGGTACCAGATCTGGAGTTAGTAAAATCTGAGTTCAAATTTGCAATTTTTACCCATAGTCGTGTGACCCTAGGCATGTCACCTCTCGCTCTCAGTTTCTTCATCTGTAAATGGGAAGAGAATAAGCATTTATATACCTACTATCTGCCAGACACTACACTGCTGAAAAATATACTTGTCCAATCCCCCCAGGCAACTCCTTCCTTCTGGTACAATGGAGAACTATTTAATGCAGTAACACATCTCATACAACAGCAAATGGCAATGTCATATATTATTTTTTTTTATTTTTACTTCTTTGTTTTCTATGGCAAGTGAAAAAATAATTTAAACCAATTATATGTACAGTGTTTGGTTAGTGACCCGAAAACCATCAGAAAGACCAGAACCCCTCAACCCCTTTCCACGAAGGAACAGTTAAGTTTATCATCTATGCAAAACTCCACCTAAAAAGTTCTCATGTGTAAAAAGGCTTTCTTTATTACAAGCTGTCTGTCACATTACAGGGATGGGAAGAGGGTCAAGGTTGGGAGGCTGGGAGGAGGATGTGCAGAAGAGGGGAATCACAGGATCCTGGGCCCTGGAGAGTCCCCAGGTATGATGGGCTATAACTGATGGGTTCAGGTAATCTGGAGGGGAGTTTCCAGCATCTCCATGAGAAAAGTATCAATGGGTGTATCTCCAATAAGCTTGAAGAAGAAGAGGTGCTCGAGACATTTCAAGCCGATGGACCGGAGCGCCGGGAGTCGAAGCAGGAGCTTGGCAAATCTGGAAAAAGATATTTGAACATGGGTGACAGTGATGTTGGTGGGGCAGATTTTAACCACAAGGAAGAACTTTTAGGATAAAAAAAAGCATTAACCACCTCTGAACTTCATAGACCCCCTCAGTCAAGAAAGATTTATTGCTAACTCTCTCTAGCTAGGTAGTGCAATGGCTAGAGCTCCAATCCTGGAGTCAGGAAAACTTGAGTTCAAATCCAAGCCATGCCATCCCACCAGCAACCCTTCTAGCTCCCCATGTATGCTGATTTTCTCATTAAATCTAGATTATAAAAAAAGATATAAGGGAGAGAGACCAAGATGAAAGACCCAGAGTGGATAGCTCTATCCTTTTCCCAATACAGTTAGCTCTTTGAAAGCAAAGCCTTGCTTAGTTGTATTTGTTTCCCCAATACTTAGCACAGTGCCTGATAGCTGGCAAGCACTTAATAGCCCATAACATCCCAAACTACTTCTCTTTCTCAGTCCCAGAATCATTCTCAACCTAGAAATATCTCTCCTCTTATACCTTCTTCATCCAACTGGTGAATTTTTATTTAGAAACTCCATTGGAGAAAGTACACATAACTGATCTTCCTATTCATTTCTAACCTGGCTCAGTTCCAGTTTCCAAAATGTTAGCAATATTGACATTTTCACAATGAAAGGATCCATGACTCTGACCCACGTTAGCCTCTGTTTTTCTTCTCCAGCCTTGTCATGTTCCTGGGTCTCCACCTATTCACCCATTCTCCTTTCAAAGTCCCAAGTTTTTCTTCAACAAGGAGTTAATGTTTCTAACACTCTACTTTTTCCTATGATATGCTCCCGGGTTTTAAAAATATTATTTTTTAAGTGGGATAATTACAGGCCACTTAGAAGAGAAAACATAAAGACCCAAAGGGAAGCAATTTGTTCAACTGCAACAGCAGTTCCCAACTTTGCAGATGCCCGTGGGTGGGACAATATTATTTCAGGGAGTGGGTGCTGCAGAATTCTCAAAATATAATTTTTACAGGAGGGGTGGGGGCTTTTGTTCTAAATAGGTTGGGAACTCCTTCTCTATCTACATGGACAATTGAAAACTTTAAGCTAGCACAAAGCTTTAGAGCAGTGATTCCCAAAGTGGGTGCTACTGCCCCCTGGTGGGTACTGCAGTGATCCAGGGAAGTGGTGATGGCCACAGGTGCATTTATCTTTCCTATTAATAGCTATTACAATTTTTTAAAAATTCATTTCCAGGGGCACTAAGTAATATTTTTTCTGGAAAGAGGGCGGTAGGCCAAAAAAGTTTGGGAACCACTGCTTTAGAGATACATTTCAAATAACTTCAGGTGTGATCATGTATGTTCAAGGGGAAAGCCATATCACTGAAAGTCAGGAAAACTAGTTGGCTCTGCCATTTACTGACTGGGTGACTTTGGACAAGTCACATCCCCATCTCTGGGTCTCAATTTTTTCAACTGAAAAATAAATGGAGTTGAACCAGGGAATTTCTAAGTTCCTTATCAAATCTAATATGCTATAATTTGATAAACTATTCAGATTCACACCCTACTTTTTCTGAACCTTTTATAATAATAACAATGTCTAACATTTATCTTTAATAAATAAATTATTTTGTTTGTTTAGAATATCTAACACTTCTGTAGCACTTCTACACTTACGAATCTCTTTACATGTATTATTTCATTTGAGCTTCACAATAACCCAGAGATGTAGGTGCTATTACCCCCATTTTACAGATTAGGAAATGGAAATTGAAACAGATTAAAAGACTTGCCAAAGGTCACATAACAGTAAATTTCCAAGGGGGCAGCTAGGTGGTGCAATGGATAGGGCACTTGGCTAGGAATTAGAAAAACTCATTCATCTTTGTGAATTCACATCTAACCTCAAATTTCCCCATCTGTAAAATGAGCTGGAGAAGAAAATAGCAAACCACTTTAGGATCTTTGCCAAGAAAACCTCCCAAATGGGATCACAACTGATGTTGGGACAGCTAGGTAGCACAGTGGATAGAGCAGCAAGTCTGGAGCCTGGAGGAACTGGGTTCAAATCTGTCTTTTACATGTCTTAGCTGTGTGATCCTGGGCGAGTCATTTAACTTCAATTGCCTAGCCCTTGCTGATCTTCTGTTTTAGGATTGATATTGAGGGAAGAGGAGAGAGAGAGAGAGAGAGAGAGAGAGAGAGAGAGAGAGAGAGAGACTAACTATAGAAATAACTTCACAGATAATTCAGGATCTATATCATTCAGGTTAGGTTGGATTTTTCAGCAGGAATAATCTGGGTGATTGGGCAACCTAGAAAATTGCTGAGTATCACTAAGGTGGATGCTTAGATTATACCCCATCTCTGTGAGTGCTGAAAGCATTCAGACATACGTGCCTCATTTCCTCTAGAGCAGCAAGAGTACTTAGCCTAGGTTTGTGAACAGATTTTTAAATATATTTTGATAACTATTGCAATAAAATTGGTTTCCTTTGTAATACTAAGTATTTAATTTGATGTATTGGAAACCAATATTTTGGAAGAAGTCCCCAGGCACCAACTGGCTGCTGCCAAAGTGGTTCATGACAAAACAGAACTGAAGAATCCCCACTCTCTCCAGATCGGCAGAGACATAGAAATAGCAGCCCTGCTCCTTGCAGGTCATTAAGACAATGACATTGCTGTACCAATGGGTGAACCCATTAGAAGAGGTCTTGACTCTTACTTTAGGGAGCTGAGTTTGTGCCAGTGAAAACAGCAAAATGTTTCTTAGGACTTTTTCCTTTCTGGGATTTGCAAGCAACAGAGAGAAGGACCAGTTCTCATGCTAAGCTGTTCAGTGTACCACTAGAGGGCAGCGCACTCCCATGGAGAAGATGCCTTTGCCTCTGCTGCCCAGAGATGTAAATGATAAGAAAGTTACTGAAGCAACCACCTCTACTAGACATAGCCCCTCTATGTCAGCAATACTGTCTCTTGTCCGGATTTCCTTGGATGGATCTTTGCAGGTAACACCTCTATTCTTAAATTCAGCTTTTGGCAAGGAGTTTTATATATATATTATATAAAATAAATTTCACACAAAATATATTTTATATATTTATATTATGTTGTATATCATATTATATTATATATTTATGTTTTATTTTTAAATAATTCCATGAATAAATTTCATTTATTTATTCATTTGAGTGCTTATCTATTTAAATATTTAAATAAATATTATTTATTATTTTATAAATAAATTTATTGCATATTATATATTAATTATGTATATTTGTACATATAGGCAAGGGGTTATATGAATAAATATATGTATATGACATACGTATATTTATTATTATGTATTATATAAATTATTATATATTATGTATTGTATACATTATGTGTTATATGAATACATATATAATATATTACATAAATACATTGAAAACCCTTACATAAATTACTAATATACTAGTATATAATTATATATTATAAAAATTATGTGTTATATAAAGTATTATTTCATAAATATATTTATATTATATAAATATAGATGTCATTATATGCATAATTCATGTTATATGAATTGCTATATATTCATGTTATATCAATTATCATTATATAAATATATTATACTATTAAACATCATTATATAAATATGTTATATAAATTATTATAGAATATATTTGTAAGCAATTTTAAAATCTATGACTTAAAACTTTTTTTAACTAGGTCTATAATTTCATCAGGATAGGGAGCAACCAGTAAGAAGTTCCTTCTGCCAGTGCTTATATCCACCTACTTTGCCATATATAAATCTTAAAGAACTGAAAGGTAAAGGGATTTGTCCAGCTTTGTCCAGCCAGTATATGGAAAAAGAATGTGTTATTTTAAATCATTTGAACAATTAGGGGCTTAAACAACACTCCAGAAGGCAGAACTGAGTTCCATACCAGGGAGTTAAAAGGTAACAGATTTCTCTCCTATATAAAGAAACACTTCACAATTTTCTCATTTGTTCAGTCATGTCTGACTCTTTGAGATCCCATTTGGAGTTTTCTTGACAAAGACAGTGAAGTCTTTTGCCATTTCCTTCTCCAGCCAATTTTACAGGCAAACTGAGACCAACAGGATCAAATGACTCACCCGAGATCTCATGTAATAAATGTATGAGGGGAGATTTGAACTCAGGAAGATGTCTTCTTGACTTCAAGCCCACCACTATCCATTGTATCATCCTGCCACCACAAGGAACATCTTTTTTGTTGTTTAATCATTTCCATCGTATCCAACTCTTTGTGACTCCACATGGGTTTTCTTTTTTTATACTTTCTTTTTACTCAATTCCATGTAAAAACAGTTTCCAGAATTTTTCAAAGAATATTGAGTCTTGGCTTTCTGTTCTACAATATGATTGCATTAGTAATGTTAATATTTGAACAAATGTAAATGTGTTATCCATGAAAATAATATATAGTTAGAGCACTAAAGGAAATCTAACTCCCTCCAAAAGAATATTGAGTCTTGAATGCTATCCCTCCACTCCAGCTCCCTATCTCTCTTTTTTTTTAAACCCTTACCTTCTGTCTTGGAGTCAATACTGTGTATTGGCTCCTAGGTAGAAGAGTGGTAAGGGTAGGCAATGGGGGTCAAGTGACTTGCCCAGGGTCACACAGCTGAGCTGGGAAGTGTCTGAGGCCAGATTTGAACCTAGGACCTCCCGTCTCTAGGCCTGACTCTCAATCCACTGAGCTACCCAGCTGCCCCCTCTCCCTATCTCTTTTGAGAGGGTAAGATATCTCATATAAATTCCACATGTGCATCATGTAAAACATTTTTCCATATTAATCGTTTTGCATAAAGAAATTCAGACAGAAAAAAATTAAGAAAGTGAAAAAAGTTTGCTTGATCTAGATATAGACTCAAGTGTTTTCCCCCCTCTGGAAATTGATGATTTTTTTTTCATGAGTCCTTTAGGATAGTTTTGAATCACTATATTGCTGAAAGTAACTGTTATTCACAGCTATTCATTGTAAAATATTCCTGTCACTGTACAATGTTCTCCTAGTTCTGCTTATTTCACTCTGCTTCAGTTCATGTAAGTTTTTCCAGGTTTTTCGAAGGTCCTCTTGCTTGTCATTTCTTACAGCACAAGAGTCTCCTGTTACAATCATATACTATAACTTATTCATACATTCCCCCAATTAATGGATATACCCTCATTTTCCAAATCTTTGCTCCCTCTAAAAAAAATGCTTAAAGTATTTTTGTATATATAGGTCCTTCTCCTTTTCTTTGGGATACAAACCTAGTAATGGTATTTCTGGGTCATAAGGTATGTATTGTTTTATAGCCCTTTGTGCATGATCCAAATCACTCTTCTGATTGACTGAATCAGTTGACAACTCCCCAACAATGCATTGATGTCCAGCTTTCCCACATTCCCTCCAAGTTTTGTCATTTTCCTTTTCTGTCATGATAGTCAATTTGATAAGCATGGGCTGGTACCTCAGTGTTGTTTTTGTTAATTTTCATTTCTCTAATTAATAGTGATTTAAAGTGTTTTTGCATAACCATAGTTTTATTTTCTTTGTATGAGAATTGCCTGTTAATAGCCTTTGATGGTTTTTCAAATGGGGAATGACTTGTATTCTTATATATTCAACTCATTTCTCTATGTATCTCAGAAATAAGGCATTTATTAGAGAAATTTATAAAAAAAATTTGGACCATTATGTTTACTATGTGTTATTTTCCATCATATTTACCCCCTGCTTAGCTTCTAACCTCCCCCTCCCCAAATTTTCCCTCTTTTCTAGTACCCCCATATTTGGGGAGTTTTTTGGCAAGGAAACTGGATTAGTTGGATATTTCCTTCTCAAGCTCATTTTGAATATGGGAAAACTGAGGTCAACTGAGGTAAGTGTCTTACCTAGAGTCACACAACTAATAAGTGGCTGGGGTGAGAATTGAACTTAGGTCTTCCTGACCCCAGACCCATCCCTCTATCCATTATGCCACCTTATTATCCTTACTATGGAATTATAGTCACACTCCTTAACATCATACTTTTAGAGTTGAAAAGGACTTAAAGAATAAAGACAGAGCTGAAAGATTCTTTAGGATCAATCTGGTCCAGTTTCTTCAAACTGAGGCTCAGAAAAGTCAAGGCCACAAAAGTTTCAAGGACTTAAAACCCTCATCATTTCATCCCATTTTCCCAACAAAAATAAAAACAACCCATAAATGACATATGAACAGAAATAAATAGCTTCATCCCTCTCTGTTCCTAGGAGACACCTGTTAAGCTAGGAAGTTTAGAAATATATTGAGGGAAAATAGTAAACTCTGAAGATTAAGACTGAAGAATGAGCATCTGCCTTTTTTCAATAGGGAAGGAAGATAATTGATGTCATATTTTCCACTAACCTACCAACTCATTCTTTATGAGTTTTATCAATCCACAAATATTTGTTCAGGCCTGGACATATGCAGAGCACTCTGATGATTGTCATGAGGGATATAAGATAAATATGACAAAGTCTCTGTACTTCAGGACAAGATATTAATATGCAAAAAGTTTTTTAACTATGTTGTGTCACAAAACAGCTCATGATTAACAAGCATGATGGCAAGAAGGTTCCATGGAGATAGATTTGAACAAGCAGAGATTAGGAAAAGTGTTCTAAGTGAGGGAGAATGGAATGAGAAAAGGTTTTGAGGTAGAAAAACATGATGAGTCAATGAAGTAAGACCATTTTGGAATAATGGGTTTACTTTGGTAAGCTATGTTTATATGGACACTGATTTAAGACATCGACCATGTTAGCTCAATGGTGCGAGTTAATGCTCACACCATCTATAATGAAGAAGCAGTGTGAGAGGGGTGGATAGAGGTCTAGCTTCTAAACCAGAAGGATATAGGTTTGAGTTACTGAAACAAACTACCGGTGTGATCATGGACAAGTCACTTAATCCCTATGTCCCCCAGAAAACTCTCTAAGACTCTAAATTACAAGTAAGTTGCCAGTCTGGATCAAGAAACAGTTTTACACCAGGAATTCTATACACCTTGGAAGTGATAGGGTCTAGAAATTTCCACATTTATAGTGTCTTTTAATTTCAGAAACAAAAACGGAAATATCAGGGGGAAGCACTGGAGAACCCAGTACACAATGCCCTGTGAAGAAAATTTCTGTTTCCCCTATACAAGAATCCCCAGTTCCCTGTAAACCCTATCTTTGCCAAGGATTTCCCATATGGGTCAACGTGATCCATCCCCAATCTCCTCTTCATTGCCTTCCCCTTCCAAAATATGGAGGAAATTGAAGCTGCCCACTCACATATAGGTTTTGACTCACCTGCCAGGCTGATCAGGGTATTTCTGCTTGGTGTATGCTTCAAGGGTAGCATAAACCTTTTCTCGGAGACCCTCCACTTCAGAGGGATTGGAGAGGCCTTTAGCATCTGAAAAAGAAGACCAATTCAGCCTATGCTCTTGGAGACCTGAGGAGCTGTCCAGTAGTACTGATTCTCCAGAGGGACAGGGGAAAAATTGTGATGAAAGTTTCAGGATTTTCATAACCCTCCTCCTCCTTTTTCCTTGACTCTCTTCTCTACTGCCAGGTCCCCAACTAATAATTTGGTGCTGAAACATTAATATATTAATGCTCTAATGTTTCCCTCTCATGTATGAGATATCTGCATTTTAACATTAGTTTTCTGGAAACAATATCTTAACCTAACGGGATGAATCTGTCCCATCTACTGATACACTGGGTAGATCACTGAGCCTGGAGTCAGGAATACCCTCTGTTCTATTGTACAACTAGAACACATCTCTAATAAAAGCCTTTTTAGTCACTCACTATATTATGGAAGTGACCCTGGGCTCTCAAAGGCTAATGCCAGAGGGGGGGAGGGCAAGTTTGGGCAGGCTCTTCAAGCTGAGTCCATCAACTGATTCTGGAGTCCAAAGACTAACCAATAAACACATATTTAATAAGTGTCTACTAGGTAGCAGGAACTGTTCCAGGTCCTAGAGATGTAAAGACAAAGAATGAAAAGTTCCTTTTTACAATGAGCTTTTACAGGATGTTTTAAAATTATTGGTGCCATCTTAAACTACCTACACCGAGACTTTGGGGACATCTAGTATGTTATCTAATAAGACTGTATCGTCTAGACATATATGTATGGACTAACATATGTGTGTATTATTAAATACAAAATAAAAGCAAGGTAGTTTGAGAGGAAGGGCACTGCTAGTTTGGTTGGGGTCAGCAAAAGCTTCATGGAAAAGGGAAATGACCATGATAGGCATTTCAGTGTTTGTTGATTGAATATAAAAATGTTTTGTAAACTCAAAAGCCCCATGCAGATATAATATTATTGCTTCTATTATTATTATTTTTACCAATAGTCCCTCTTATCAAAATAATCTCAGGCAAAGCAAGAAACATGTCATTTTTAAACTTTCACCTTCTGCCTTTATGGTATTGATTTTAAGGCAGAAGAGCAGTAAAGGCAATGCAATTGGGGTTAAGTGACTTGCCCAGGATCACACAGCTAAGAAGTACCTGAGGCCACATTTGAACCCAGGATCTCCTGACTCCAAGCCTGGCTCTCTCTCCCATGAACCATCTTGCTGTCCTGGACCATCACCCTCCACCACTGAAACAGTGTGGACTGAATTTTGCAAAGGAGAGCAGGCAACTAGAGTTCAAGCTGGCCTCATGGAGCCTAGAGGAGGTTCTGTTTGAGAGGGGCCAGTGAAGGAGAAAGTTTGGTGAAGATTCTGAAGATTCTAAACTGCCAATGGCCAACTGCCAATCTCGGGAGAAGACATTCGAGTTCTTGGGTGGGCTTGTGGTGGATAGTTGTGGGTGGCTGGGAGGTTCTGGGTAGGAATTTAGCACTCCGAGAGGAGCAGGCACTTGGGGGACACTTCCTTGATCCATCTTATATCCCTTCCTTGCAGTTATTCCCCTGTTTGATAGTTAGTGTTAAGGATAGGATATCATGAGGGGAGGGAGAGTCAGTTCTGAGTCCAAACTACAGAAGAAACCAGAACTGCTCTCTTGTTGTGGGGTTCATAGTTGATAGAGAAGTTATCCTATTTCCCTCCTTCCTCTAAATCCACAATTAACCCTTATCTTGTTATCCTGAATTCCCTTATCCTTCTAATAAATCTCTATTAGTTTATTAGTGGTAGTTTGAGGCTGGTACTTTGAGGGGAGGAAGACTGACCTTGTGGCTGAGGGGAAGACGATTACCAAACAGCATCTTGAAGGGCAAAGCTACCAGAACTTAGGCTTGTCTCAGTATTACTGGCACTGAGGGCTGGATCCAACCCACAACGGAACCCCAACACTTTCCTTCAACATCCCCACTTTAGCTTTGCCAGTTTGGAAACCTCTTTGAGTTTATTCCCTCATAGGTCTTCCCTGGGGTGGTTAGCTGATCTGGCCCACTGAATACTATTGGGTGGGGGTCCTGATAAATACATCCCCCACCCTCAATACTCACCCTCATACATTTGCTCCTTCTCCTCACAATATCCTCTCCTTAACACTAACTATCAAACAGGGGAATAATAATTGCAAGGAATGGGAAATAAGTTGGATCAAGGAAGGGTCCCCCAAGTGCCCTCTCCCCCTGGAGTCTGGACATTAAGGCCAATTATGGAGCACAACAAAAATCTTCTTCATTGGCAATGAAGTCAGTAGAAAGGTTTAGCTGCTGAAATCTCCAGATTTCCCCTGAATTTGGGGTTCAGAAGTGCTAAATTCCTATCCAGAACCTCCCAGCCACCCACAATCATCCACCCCAAGACCACCAGAGAGCCTGAATGTCTTCTCCCAAGATTGGCAGTTGGCCACTGGCAGTTTAGAATCTTCAGAATCTTCACCAAACTCCCTCCTTCACTGGCCCCTCCCAAACAGAACTCCTCTAGGTCCCTTGAGGCTAGCTTGAACTCCAATTGCCTGCTCTCCTTTGCAAAATTCAGTCCACACTGTTACACCACCTTCAACATAGCATTGTATTCTGCATATAACAAATAGTTAAAATTGTTTACTAAATTGAATTGAAAACACTAACCCAGAAGACTGAATAGTACCCTGGAAGCCCAGAAAAAATAAATAATCATCACAGTAGTCAACATTTACATAGAGGTGTATGGTTTTCCAAGTGCTTTATAGATGTTGTTATCTAAATTATTCTTCACAGCAGTTCTGTGAAGTAAATGCTATTATTATTTCTGTTCTACAGATAGGAAAAGTGAGCCTGACAATGATGAGAGGCCCAGAGTCACATAGCTAAAGAAGTCCTAAGGCAGGATTGGAACTCAGGTCTCCCTCCCCCCAAGTCCAATGCTCCAGAGGGCCTTAGTCCAGTGGACTTACCTGGGTTAAACAGGACAATGGCTCGCAGGCAGCCTAACTCGGATTTATCCATCTGCATGTCTTTCATTTTAGAAACCAGCTCAGTGAGAACTCTATTCACAGGAAGCAAGGAGAGACAATTAGCAAATGAAAAAATGCCAGACATAGAGCCCACACACAGCATAGGGCAGAGAAATCCAAAGAGATAGCCTCAGGGGACTCATTCTGAAAAAAAGCTTTGGCTTTCCCCCATTTCTCTTCATAGGATGCTTTCTTGCTGGCCTCAAAGGTCCCAAAGAGCACTGGCTGGATCTGAATCATTTTTTATCTATCTTATCCAAGGTAGCCAACAAAGTTCTTTCACTTTGATTCTCCCCACAAGGGATTAACATAACCAAGTGTTTTTGTTTGCATAATAGGTTTTGTTTTTTTTACAAAATATATTTTTACCACCTGAGGCAAACAGAAGGTAAGTTTAAGTGCCCAGGGTCACACGTACTTTCCACTCAAGAGTTAGAAGAATTTCTCTCACTAATGCCAATTAGCTACTCATCTGAAATTTAATTTTATGAGAATTATCCAGAGCACGGAGAAATTATACAATATACCCATAGTCACACAGTCACAGCTTGTGCAAGAAGCAGGACTTGAACCAAGATCTTCTTGATTCCTCAACCAGCCTTTTACACACTAACTTTGCGCAGGACCTCTTCCCATCTACTTAGTAGATACTCAGTACTTATAGACTGATATGTACCATATCAAAATCAGATCCTGAGGAAAAGGGAAGACCTGGGTTCTAATCCCAGCTCTGGAATAAACTCTGTGTGCCTCTGAAAAAGTAACTTCCTCTCAATTTCTTCACCTATCATAACTCTGGGTTCCGTGAAGGCTCTAAAATTCTAGAATTTTATTCCATGAAGGAAAGAGACACCAGAGCTAGGCAAGTAAATGTGTGTGTGTGTATTTACATAATAGCAGGAAGATAGAAGCCATACGGAAATACAGAAAATGATGGAGAGTATCTGCCCCATCCAAGGTCACCAATCTCCACACTAATTGTTTTTGCCTCCTTTAAAATAATAGTTCATCCCTCTTGGGGAAACTATCTGACACACACACATACACATACATACACAAAACTCTCTCTGTGTCTCTGTCTCTGTCTGTCTCTCTGCCTCTATCTCAGCCTCTCTCTCTCCCTCCCTGTCTCTGTCTCTCTGTTTCTCTGTCTCTCTCTGTCTCTATGTGTATCTCTCTTTCTCTGTCTCCCTCTCTCCCTTTCTCTCTCTCTGTCTTTCTCTCCCTGAATGTCTCTCTTCATAAAACTATATGTGTATGCATACTTACACACATATATAACATATATAGACACATATTTATTTTTGTCATTCACTTGTTTCAATCATGTCTTATTCTTCATGACCCCATTTGGGTTTTTTTTTGGCAAAGATACTAAAGTGGTTTGGCATTTCCTTCTCCAGCTCATTTTACAGATGAGGAAACTGAGGCAAACAGACTTAAGTGACTTGCCCAGGGTCACACAGCTAGTAGGTGTTGGAGGCTGGGTTTGAATTCACAAAGATGATTCTTCCTGGATTTGGCTCAGCAGTATATCCATTCCACTACCTACTGGGCTGTATGTAAGTCTACATGTGTATTTACACATAAATACATGTATATACACACTCACATATATATGTATATATGGGAGCAGCTCAGTGACACAGTGTATATAGAGTGTTGGATCCAGAGCTCATCTTCATGAGCTCAAATCCACCCTCAGACACTTACTAGCAGTGTGAGTAAGTCACATAACCCTGTTTGCCTCAGTTTCCTCATCTGTAAAATAAGCCAGAGAAGGACATGGCAAGCTATTCCAGTATCTTTGCCACAGAACCCCTAAATGGTTTTACAAAGAGTTGGGCCCAGCTGAAAATGACTTTACACCAAGATAGATGTATACACATGGGTATTTATATACACATGAGTGCATATATACATATATACAAGCATATGTATAGATTTATGCATATATGCATACATAGCATGTAAACACATATATTTGTTTCCTTCCTTGCCATCTGAGGCAAAAAGAAAACTGCAGATGTTCTGCCTAAACACAGAGCAGTAACAGGCTCAATGCTGCCAAGTCCTACCCGGAGTATAAACCCACACCCAGGAATTTGGAAGGAGAAAGGAGAGCACCTGTCAAAGATAGAGCCAACACCAGCGCTATGGGCACTGCTTCTGTGAACATGTAAACCAGTGGCTAGGAGGATTCCATCCTGCACAGACACGGAGCGATGGGAGAAGGAGGCAATCAGCAATTCATTCCAGCCTGAGAGAAAGGAGAAAGGAGAGCTCAGAAGGAGAAGGAGTTGGGTGGAAATCAACCCCTTTAATCTAGACATAATGACATTACTCATATTTACACATTGCCTATTTTTAACTTCGTCAAAGTGTTTGTACAATTTTAGTCTCATTTTAAGTATTATCTTCTTTTTTTATTAGCTACACTTGACAGAGGGGGAAATGGAAATAAAGATAAATTTTAAAACTTGCTTAAGGTCATGTAGTTAATAAATGGAAGAGCTAAAATTAAGTATTAGTGCACTCTTTTTTATGTTATTGTGGCTCTCCAGTTCTACCTACCATTCTTAGTAAATTAGTCCAGAGATATACTCTCTCTCTCTCTCTCTCTCTCTCTCTCTCTCTCTCTCTCTCTCTCTTTCTCTCTCTCTCTCTCTTTCTCTTTCTCTCTCTCTCTTGATAGATATATACATATACATATATATGCATAAATGGAAAGAGAAGTGAGGAAGAGAGATAGAGATAGAGTCAGACAGAGACAGAGAGGGAGAATTATAATTTGCAAGATACTGTGCTAAGAATGGCGGAGGGCATAAAGAAATATAAGATGCAATTCCTTTCCTCAAAAAGCTCATAATCTAATTCAATTTGTCACTGCAAATAACACCTCCTACAATAATCATAACATAGTTGTTTTCCCACCCACATCATCCATTTCTGCTAATCTTACTTAATTCATCTATTGGATGATGATTACACAACTAATTTCCTTGCAATTTATTTCTTCCCCATTCATTTAACAAATAGTTTTTGAGTATCTGCTGGTTGCCTAGCACCACACTGGGCACTGTTCAAGATACAAAGAAGGATGATGTGATCACCAACATTTTTGGAGCCTGTAGTCTAGCAGAGACGAATGAAAGTGCTGTCTCAAGAATTGAAGAGATATAGACTATTCTTGGATTAAATGGTGCTTAAGATCTAGAATTAGGGAGTAAGATGCATATTATCCTCCTACAGTGGAATACATCGGGGAATGTGATAAGGAACACTTTTCCATATTACTTAAAAAAATAAATGCACATGTTTTAATGACAGAAATTTCTTATCGTGTGATGCACATGCTAATTTTTATAAGATGTCACATGTTCTGCAATGAAAATTCAAAATATCCACTTGGCACTAATAAATAGGAATCGACTTTTCAAACATAGAGAAACACATTTTCAAACTGATTAAGATTCAAAAATACCTTGTCCTGGCTCATCTCTGTACCATACACATGTCTGGGAGTTAAAATCCTCATTGTTGTTGTGTCACACTCTTTGCCTACCCCATTTGGGGTTTTCTTGGCAAAGATATTAGAGTTGTTTGCCATTTCCTTCTCCAGTTCATTAAAAAATCCTTTGTGAGAATTTATTTCATATGCTGTATTAATTCCTATGTATTAGGGATAATTACTGTATATTCCTGTGACTGGGATCTAGGTGAGAGAGATCATCCAGTCTTCTACTTTTTGCATTTTCTAAGTCCTTGGTAACCCCATGAAATATCTTTCTTTTTAAAAAAAATTGGGTGAATAAACGACGGGGAAAGGGGTTCTTTTCCAATGTTCAGTGACCTGTGAAGCTGTTAGAATGGGGAGAGGTGGATAGATTGATGGACCACCTCTTAATTAGCTATCACTAATTAAAGATGTCTTGGAATGGTCAAGGGAGGGACTGAATAATAAGTTCCTAAAAATCTATTAGGATGCCTGACCTAGCTTGAGTCATTCCTGGATCCAAGAGAGCCATGGAAACCTATATCACTTTACTGGTTATGATGCTGTGTAAGCAATAAAGCTGATATAATCAATTATCTTATATTCTTGCCCAAAAATAAGTGTCTCGAGATAACTTTAATTATAACACCCTTATCTTCTCTCTTAGTATCAATTCTAAGATAGAAGAATAGCAAGGGGCTAGCTCATTGAGGTTATATGACTTGCTCAGAGTCACACAAGTAGGACTTATCTGAGGCTAGATTTGAACCCAGGACCTCATCTCCAAGCCTAGCATTCTATCCATGTACTACCTAGCTGCCTCTCTCTAACTCATTTCAAAGATGAGGAAAGTGAAGTAGTCAGGATTAAGTGACTTGCCCAGGGTCACACATTTAGTAGATGTCTGAGGCCACATATAAAATCAGGTCTTCCTGACTCCATGCCTGGCACTCTCTCCACTGTGTCACCTAGCTACTCATTAGAATTCAAAACATCCTGAAACAAATGCTTTTGCCTTCCTTCATCTCATCTTCACAATGGGAACAATAATAGTGTTTCAATATGTTAAACTCTCATGAGACTAATTCCTTATCTTATTCCCAATAACTAATTCTTTAGACTTGGAAAATTATCCAAACTACCTCTCTCTGTCTCTGTCACTGTCTGTCCATCTCTCTGTCTCTGTCTCTCTCTCTCTCTCACTCTGTCTCTCTCTGTCTGTCTGTCTCTCCCCTCCATGTCATGCAAAATCCTACACTGCTGATGGTTAAGGGGAAGTGTCTTACTTCTTTTAAAACATGTTTTAAAAAACTTGTTCAAATCACAAGATATTAGACTTAGAGCTGGAAGGAACTTTAAAGGAGATATTAAATCCAGTCCCCTCATTTTATAGATGAGGAAACTGAGGTCCAGAGAAGGAAGTGGCATTTCCAAGATCACATTGATTATAAGTATCAGAGTACGAATTTGCACTCAGGTTAAAATAGAGGATTCTATTCAATGTAACAAACATTTATTAAGTTCCTATTGTGTACTAAGTGAGGCATCTTAGTGGATGAAAAGATGGATAAGAATCAGTCCTTGATCTCAAAGAACCAGGAGACCAGAAAGGGATTTAGACAAGGACACAGACAATAAAGTAGGATGTGATGAGTGCCACAAGAGACATAGAAAGAGTAAAACCTAATTTTGTAAAATATTAAGTTATGTGGAGTTGCTGATCTGGAACACAACTTGCTGGTGCTGATTGGGTATTCTTATGTACAGAAGAAGAAGACAGTCAGACAAGGGGGTTACCTAACTGCATTTTAGGCAGCCTGTAAAGAGCCCTTATAACCCACCTGGCCAAAAAAAAATCTGGAAAGCTGAATTTGGCACAGAAGCAAAGGATACCAGAAGTAAGGGGTCTTCAGGTAATATCTAGCCCAATCCTCCCATATTCAAGGTAGGGAAACTGAGGCCCAAAAGAGTATGTATGGGATTTTTCCAAGCTCACATTATTATTCAATGATAGAATCAATGCAAGAAATCAGAGAGAAGACACAACCTCAATAAATGAAGACAAAGTTATCAAATCATTCATTACCCCACAGTTCAGAAGACCTACATAGGGAATGTTTCCCCTAATCTAGTGACTCAGCAAGCAACATTCAAATCTCAATAGTTAGTTACTAGTAGATTGTTTCCTGGGAGATGGTTTTTGTTTGTGGAGGAAGAAGAATAGACTCCTGAGGAAAAGTAGGCACTTCACAATTTTGCCTGGAACTAGGGCTAATTCCTTTTTTCTATGACTTAAAAGCATGCAGCTGTTCAAGACATCTTTGTGCCTGAGCAAAAATGGAATTCTATACACAGTCATGTCTCTTTCTTTTATTATAGAGGTGGTTATATGGCCTTCAAGAGTCCTTTGATTAAAAAGAAAGTTATCAGAGCCAAAATGATAGAGTCCAGGCAGCAATCCAGCTGAATTCTCCCTACATTCCCTCCCAAATAACTTTAAAATAATTTCTCCTATCAAATTTTTCATCTGAGCCAAGAAAAAGGCCAGAATGAGACAATTTTTCCTGTCTAAGACAACTTAGAAGTTTGACAGGTGAGGTTTGTGATACCAGGGTAAGAGTCAATCCGGAGCATGGCAGCAACAGATAGATAGATAGATAGATAGATAGATAGATAGATAGATAGATAGAAGAAATGAATGAATGAATGAATAAAACACATTTTAGAAAAGGAAAAAGAAAAAATTATCAGATTGGTGCATGTTTTCAAAACATCAAGAAATACATTTTCAGATATTGACTAGTATTCAAAACTACCTTGTCCTGGATCATCAATGTATCATACCTGCATGAATGTGCCTGAGAAGCAAATGGTATGGTTTTGTAATTGGTCTCCAAAGAAAAGTCCAACAAACCGGACTTTACACATGAGCATACATTAAAACAAGAGGTACAATCAAAAACAGCATGAATAAAAAACCCCAGAAAATCAGCCATAATTCTGTTTAGTATTAACTCATTAGTGGGACTGTCAGAATCTTGAGATCTCTGACATAGGAAAGGCTGAGAGAAGAGGGAAGACCTTCAAAAATTGACTATCACTGACTTCATTATACTTTCCTCATTGCCCAAACCTTCCATATCCTCTAAAGTCAAGACCTGAAGCCATTTACAAGTTAAGCCTGACATACATTTCTCTAAGGATGGATACAATACAAAGACACACACACACACACAAGACTCTCCAAAATAACAAATTCACCTGGCTTCCTTATTGCTCTTATGAGATTCCCTTCAAGAAATAATATTTTACAGATGAGAAAACTGAGACAAACAGGATTAAGTGACTTGCCTAGGATCATTTAGGTAATAAAGGCCAGATTTGAAGTCATGAAAATGAGTTTCCTGTCTACCCACTGTGCCACCTGGCTGCCCCATCCTATGACATAGAGTCATAATATTTATAATTACAATGATTAATAATAATGGCTAGCATTTATGTAGCATTTAAAGGTTTGCAAAACATTTTAAAAATATTATCTTATTTAATTTTCATATCACCTATGGAAGATAGATGCTATTATATCGATTTTATGATTAGGAAATTGGGGCGTATCAGGACAACATAACTAGTAAGTATTGAGATGGGGTTTCAACATAGTATTCCCTGACTCCAGGTCCAAATTTCTATCACTGTGCCAACAAGCTGCTATATAGTATAACAGCTCCAGAATAATTCCAAAATGGCAGCTCAGATGAAGAGCAAGCAGCCATAAAAGAAGGGACCCACAGCCCCTTTACCTGCCCGAAGAAGAATAACTTGGTCTTCCAAGGTGAGGTCAGAGAAGTGTGGGATGCGTTTGGCCCATTCCACCAGAGTAAAGAGTTGCTTATCAGCAGCATGGCATATATTGGTGACGGGATCATTGGTCTAAAGAAAGAACAAATAGCAAAGATATGTAAACAAAAAACAAGACTGGAAATCCCAAACTTTGGATATAGAGGCAGATAAGTGGCCACCCAGGAGCCCCAACCACATACACTTACTGAGTTCTCCATGTTTGTGTCACCATAGGATTCAGTCTTTGGTTCAACAGCAAGTTCTGCTTCTAGGATCCTCTCCACGGGCATATCTTCATGGCCACTGCTGGTGGACTCCACTTCATTCTCAGCTCTCTCTCGACTCCTCTGCCTCTCCTCTTGCACAGCTGGAATACAGCAGGGCACACAAGCATTACCCGCTCCCCCCAAACAGGTACATTCACACTGCCCTTATTTTAAGGAAAAACGAGTCTTCCAGTTCTTACACTCATTGCCCCAGTGAGAGAAGTCTGAAGTTCTGGGAATCCATCTCGATTCTCTTCAGAATCTTAGAAAATTTTGTTGTTGTTGGGTTTTTTCAGTTGAAAAGAGAAAATCATACTTTTCCAAGAAACATCGAAAATTGGGCTTTGCTATTTCAAAAGATCTGTGATTTCACTGACATGGGTTCAGTTTCCTCTATTCTTTACCAATTTACAACATTGATTTCTGTCTCTGCTATCTCTAACAGTAAGAAACTGGCATCTGTTTTCAGATTTCCTAATGGATGAAAGAGAACACTGATGTTGGTGCCATAGCGAAGGCTGGTCTCTTAATAGGGAGGAACAGAATGTTCTGATGAATTCTTCCCTTATTCTCTAGTGGCCAGACCTAGCTCAGATTTTGCAGGGATCATCATCATCATCATCATCATCATCATCATCATCATCATCATCATCTCATTCAATAGCACTTTTTAAGGCAGTTAGGTAGATCAGTAGATCTTGTGTGGAGCTTAAGAGCCAGGAAGACTTGAATTCAAATCTGGTCTCAGATATTTATGAGCTATGCAACCCTGGGCAAATCATTTAACCTCTTTCTGCTTCCATTCCTTAACTGTAAAATGGGGATAAAATTAGGAAGGGGGGAAGGGAACCCATTTATCTAGTAAATTCTATGTATCAAATATGCTAAATGCTTTAAGAGAATGTATCTCCTATGGTTGTTTAGAGAATAAAATCAGATAATATTTGTAAAGTACTTAGCATAGTGACTGGCACATAGGAAATATTTAATAAAAACTTGTACAAAGATCTTTCCACATTTGATCATCACAACAATCCTGATGGATAGACACTATTCTTTTTTCCCATTTTACAGATGAAACAGAAGCTGAAAATTGTTGTGACTGACTAGGGTCGCAAAGCTAGTGAAGTGTTTGGAGCAAGTGTAGAACTCAAGTTTTCCTAACTCCAAGACCTACACTATGTCCACTAGGACCCCAAACCACTGTTAGAATAAAATTGTCAAGGTCTAAAGAGTACACTTTGAACCCTGAAGTTTTCCCAATCCAGTGCCTCTGAAATGTCCTTAGTAGACAACCTATATGAGTTATAAACAAACCATGGGAGGACCTTCACTTAGGTTAGACCTAGAATATTGCTGGACCAAGTTAGTAGAACCAGCTAAGGCTTGGGTTCCACAGACGTAGCTTTGGAGAACCCTGCGTCGCCTCTATGCCATGATATGTATTGAGGTCAACTTTAGGGGAGGACCTTCTTTAAGGCTCATAAATTAAATTTAACATACTGAAAGCTTTCAAGCCTGAGCAAAATGAGATTCCTATTCCTGTGCAGCTGACATCTAGATAGCATAATGGATAGAGTACCAGGATTAGAGTTAGGAAAAAAAAACTTCAGTTCAAATCCTATTTTGGGTAGTTTGCTACCTGAATGACCCTTGGCAAGTTGCTTAACTTTGTTCAGCCTCAATTTCCTGATCCAAAAAATGAGGATGATAGCACCTATCTCATGGAATTATGAGAATAAAATTAAGAAATATATCTTTAGTGCTTTACAAATTTTCAAATGCTATGGTATCTATTATTATTTTCAGTAGGATTTTCAGTTTAAAAATAAGATCAGAAGACAATAGAATCCTCCCCACCTTTATCCTCATATGACATTCTTTTTTATTAACCTTTGCTTTACCCGACAACCAAAATAAAAATTAAAAAGATATTGGATTTCATATTTACAAGGTCATGAATTTAAATAGCACCATTATTACTTTCAAGGAACTTAGAATTTCAATTTCTGATGTTATTGACTCCTCTCCTTCTGGCATTTATTTGTTCCCTAAATCCATCTTCTTCTGTATCAGTCACCTGCACTGTGAATGTGCAACAGCTAAAGGTAAGTTAATCTTTTCCAACAAAAAATTTGAAAAGTTGCAGGATGTGTCTCACCCCTGTCATTCAGAACCCATTATGCCCAGCCTCCTAATGTCTGGCATGTTGTAGAAAATCTCCTGGTAGGCAACTGTCAATCTTCAATGAAAGGAAGAAAATTATCACCTTCCTCTAATTCAGAGGAATCGCCTATTTTCCGAGAAGGATAGAAAAATGGATGGAGTTCAGAGTTTGAGCCTTAGATTTCAGTCATTTTGTCCTCAATTTCCTCCAGAGCTAACATCCTAGGTCTGTCCAGGAGGGTTTTGATAAAAGGAGAACCCCACAGAGCACTCAGGGATTTTTAAAAAGGAGACCCACCTTCTTTGAGGCTTTGGAATCAACAAGAAAGCTGGGAACAGCTACTACTAAAGGTAGCATGGGGAAAAGTCAATGCTGGAACCCCTCTCTTCCCAAGACTCATTAATGTCATCTTTCAAAGCAGTTTGCTGGCCACAGATTCAGTTCCAGTAACCCAACTCACCCTTCTTCTCTCCTACCAATGCATCTGGGTTTTTTTTCAAGCTACAAAGAGTATTTCATAAAAAGTCCGGATGGTAAAGTGATATTGTGTGCAGAAGATAAGACTTCCAATATACTCCTGCCTGCATTTCATTAACTTCATTCAATAGCCTAATAGTCTATGCTTTTGGTGGAGGGGAACCAAAAACTTCTTTGGAAGTCTTTGGCAGCAGTAACAGAAATGGCCACAAGATGGTAGTGCTTCTCCAAAAACATGTTTCTGCTTGCTTTGGCCTAAATTCCTGTCTTTGGGTATGGAGGATTCGGTCTCTGTCTGTCTCTGTCTCTGTCTCTGTCTCTATCTCTGTCTCTGTCTCTGTCTCTGTCTCTGTCTCTGTCTCTGTCTCTGTCTCTGTCTCTCCTCTCTCTCTCTCTTTCTCTCTTACTCTCTCTTTTTCTGTCTCTGTCTGTCTGTCTCTGTTGCTTGGTCTCTCTATCTTCTTTCTTCTTTCTCTTTCCCTGTCTACTTGGTAGTACTCCTTTCACTGATTGTGTATAGAAGTTACGCATTTGTTTTGTAAAATATTGAATGAGTTTGTTTTTTCTAAGAAGGAAAGGGGGTTTGGAGGGAAGGAAGGAAGGAAGGAAAGAAGGAAGGAAGGAAGGAAGGAAGGAAGGAAGGAAGGAAGGAAGGAAGGAAGGAAGGAAGGAAGGNGAAGGAAGGAAGGAAGGAAGGAAGGGAAGGAAAGGAGGGAGAGAGGGGGAGGAAGGAAGGAAAGAAGAAAGGAAGGAAGGAAGGAGGAAAGAAGGAAGGAAAGAGGAAAGAAGGAAGGAGAGAGGGAGAAAGGAAGGAAGAAAGGAAAGAAGGAAGGGAGGGAGGAAGGAAGGAAAGTCATTTTAAAATTTTTTCATTGATATTTCCATCTCTATTCATTGCTTACTCTTTACTAGCCTAAATGACTACTTAAGCATAAGCATGCATCCTTCATATTGAAGGAGCTATAATGATTATGCCTTCTGCTGCTGCTGTTCTTGCAATGATGTTCTTACAGACAAGAAAGCATGCCCCAAAATTTTAAGTGATGGACTACTCCCCACTTTTAGAGAAATTATTACTTCTTGTGGGATTATTTTTTTTTGGCCAAAGCCATAAGAGAAAATAAACCACCACAAAATGCTTCCTGTCAACAAGAGACATCTGATGAGTGATTACTGCTTTTCTCAGAACAAAAAATGGTTGGTATCAAGTTGACATAGAAAATGACTTCCATGAAGTGTATGGATGAAACGAAATTATAAAAATCTGAAGAACCATAGGATTCTAACTCTTTAAAATTGTTTATTAATTCCATTTCTCAAAATTTAATCTAAAAGTTCCCCAAATTACAAAGGGAAGGTTTAGAGATTTAAAACAAGCAAAATATCCTGGGGTCATAGTGGTCACAAATTGAATAAGTGGGCAATATTAGGCATATAAAAGTTCACAGCACTATGTGATATTGTAATGGAAATATGGTAAGTGAGAGTTGAATGACAATATTTCTACTAAGCCCAGTATTAAGGAGAAATATGTTATAGTGACAAGATCCCTGGTAGAGGAAGAAGCCCAGAATCTCATTCCCACCCATTATGTGACAAAGCAAAACCATTTTAGTCTTTCTGGGCTTTGCTACCTTCTCCATCAAAAGCAGAGTTTAAATTAGGAGACTTCTAAAGGCCCTTCTAGCTTTAACGTTTTATGATTTTCTGACTCTTAAATTGGAGGAATGATTGTGTCTAATTCCAGTTTTGCCATTTAAAAAATATGTTGCAGAGTAGCCTATAGAAGTAGAAGCAACTAGATTGTGTAGTGGACTGATTGTCAGGGGTAAAGTCAGAAAGACACAAGTTCAAATCCAGCCTCAAACACTTACTAGCTGTGTGACTCTTGGCAAGTCACTTAACTCTCTTTGTCTCAGTTTCCTCATCTGTAAAAATGACCTAGAGAAGAAAATGACAAACCACTCCAATATCTTTGTCAAGAAAACCCCGAATGGGTTTACCAAGAATCAGGCATGATTGAAAATGACTGAACAACAGCAGGTCTACAGAAGAGCAACACAAATAATTGAAGAGGCGGGAAGTTAGTCCTATAAGGACACATCAAGTTGGGGGTTTATCCTAGAAAAGCTAAAAATACCATCTCTTTTTGCTTTTGTCTTATCTATGGGTTTTCTTGCCACAGAGTCTAAAGAAACCTTTTCATTCTTTCTACATTTATTCTTAATAGTAAATAATAAGAAATAAATACAATTTATATAGTACTTTAAGGTTTGCAAAACAATACATATGTGTGTTTATATATGCTTGTATTGGTGTATACATACACATATTCATTTGATCTTTACAACAATCCCATGAAATGGGAGCTATAATTTCTTCAATTTTATGGATGAGGCTAGAAAATGTTCACAGATTTGCCCATTGGGGTCATAGAGTAATTATGTGTCAGAATCAGGATTTTTGTCTAATTCTTAAAGTCAGGTCAAAAAGCATTTACTATGCACCTACTATGTGCAAGGAACTGGTTCTTCTGGCACTCTGGGTTCAGAGTTCTGTGCTAGTCATTGAAGAAGGTACGATACTGAAACAGATTAGGATCCCTTTCCTCATGGAGTTTACAGTCTTCTTTGTTCAATACCTACAAATTAAACTACCCCTTATTTACAGAAAGGCATGGTGTGAGCAAGGCTGAAAGCAAAGAGATAATATTTCTTGCTGTGCTACATTCACATTCATCTCATTCCCCACGTGAATACGTAAACTACTGCCTACTCTTATCTTGAGTATGAGTTCAATAGATTTGTTCTTTGTCTTTCAAAAAAGTGGGGGCTCTTTCCTGGTTTCCCCCCCCCTTCTGATTCCCCAGAAACTAGCTATTTAAGATATTTTCTTTTACTGCACAATAATAGTGATTGGGCCTGCCAGAATTCAGTAATTCAATTAAACTAAATGGTCCACAAATCAAACCACCATTTTCCAAGTCATCCAGGGTTGAAACTACGAACTCAGCTCAGAGCCTTCTCTTTCTATCACCCCAAATCTCCTAGTCACCAAGTCCTGTCCATTCTGCTTCCTCAATACTTTTCTCTTTGTCCCCCAATCACCACTCATGCCTATCCCCCTCTTTCCATTCACATAACTACTATTTTAATAGAGACTTTCATCATCTCTTGTCTAGACCACTGTAATAGCTTTGTAATTGGTCTTCCTGACTCAAGTCTCTCCTCACACCAATCTTACTTCCACATAGGTGCCAAAGAGATTTCCTTAAGGGAAGCTCTGGCCATGTCAATCCCCTACTCAATAATTTCCTATTTATTGGCTCTCTATTACTTCTAGCATAAAATACAAATACCCCAGTGTGTTAAAGCCCTCTACTTTTTTTATTCCTTTCTACCATTCCAAGCTACATTATTCCCCTTTATGCAATTTATATTTCATCTAAAGTGGCCCATTAGCTGATCCCTGACCTTAGCATTCTATTATTTCTTTTGTTTTTATGAATGAGGCTAGAAAAGGCTCATTGACCTGCCCATGGTCACCTACTGGGCTACATGCCTTACCTAGAATACATGTCCTCCTCAACTCTGCTTTATCTTCCTTATCAAGTTTCCTGTCTTCCTCCAAGACTCAACACAGATGCTTTCTCCTCTGTGAAGCCTTATCAATCCTCGAAGTCATTAGCATCCTCTGTTTCCCCATATTACCTTGTATCTCCCAAAAAGTGTATGTGGTGTCCCACCACCAACAGAATATAAGCACTCTGAGGGCAAGAACAGTTTAAGATTTGTCTTTGTACTTTATACATTATAAGGACTCTGTTTTTCCCATCCCATGTTCTTTCCACATTTTTGCCTTTCTTACCCTGTCCTCTCTTCTGTCTACTGGTCATATTTTGGGATATTGCCCAATTCCACTGGTTGATTTCAGTAGGGTGGCTGACTATGTGCCAAATGCTAGAGGAGTATAAGCTCTGCTTCTCAATAAGAAGACCTGTCCTTACCTTCCCTTTTCATACCCATGACAAGGCACTTCTGATATCTGCAGTATTGGCAGCGGTTACGTTGACGCTTATCAATGAGGCAATCCTTGTTATCCCGGCATGTGTAGATGAGGTCTTTCCTTATGGTCCTCTTGAAGAACCCTTTACAGCCTTCACAACTGTACACCCCATAGTGCTTCCCTGTTCAAAAAAGGAGAAAGTTTAGAGAGTAACTTGAAGTTGGCAATTGAATGTCCAAGACTTCATCCAAATGTGATCAACCCAACAACCAACCAATAAACATTAAGAACATACTATGTCCCAGGTATTGTGCTAAAAGTTAGATCAAGGAATAGGATCTGAATGGCGGTTGGTAAAGAAGGCTAGACACAAGGTTGACCTCAGAAAACAAAGTAAACATTCAGGATCAAAGTTTGTGATTTACTGCATGACCTTTGTGTTTGTGTAAGTCGCAGGAAAGAATCATAAACAGTTCCATTAATTAGACTCTGTGTCAATTTTAATTGTTGAGTTTAATCATATCTTGAGTAAAAGATCTCCCTTTATTAGATACAGAAATGAAAAATTACTGGGCAGCTGGGTAGCTCAGTAGAGTGAGAGTCAGGCCTAGAGACAGGAGGTCCTAGGTTCAAACCCAGCCTCAGCCACTTCCCAGCTGTGTGACCCTGGGCAAGTCACTTGACCCCCATTGCCCACCCTTACCAATCTTCCACCTATGAGACAGTACACTGAAGTACAAGGGTTTAAAAAAAATTACTTGAGAATATGTTTATCTTGTATTCTGCAATAATGGGAGAACCTATTTTTGGCCAATACCATCCTATTAAACGATTAAAAGACTATGTTTCATTATAAAAGTATAAAGAGAGTCCATGAATATGCTCATTATTTTTATTCTCACATTCTGTGATGCCATAATTCTTCCCCATTGGTAGCATAAGTCAGTGTTGGATATTGTTTTAGCCGTAGCACCATGTTTAATCTGTAGATATAACATATGTGTCTGGGGGATGCTGTTCTGCTTGATCCTGGATAATCCTCCCATCACATGGCTAGTCTTATAATAAGCTTGTTTTCAGTGTCCCTCACCAAATATACAATATGGTCAATTCTCAATTATTTATGGGGGTACATGGGGATCACAAGTATTTCCTGAGTTTCTATCATGTGGGAAAGGTAATGACATGAAAAAGGAAACACAGAAGGTAAACCATAAAGCACTTCTGTTTGACTCTGGCTAATATGCTCTGTGGCTTAGTTTACTATATACCTACCCATCTAATCCTGGATTTTTAAATTATAATGAAAAAGAACTTATAGCCTCCCTTAGCATAGATCTGCTGACAGTCAGGGCTGGTAACCTGGTATCATGGTAGGTAATAAGAGTAAGTCATCATAAGAATAAACACTGGCCAGAGATATCTGCCAAGTGGGTGAGCCATAGGTAGTAAGCTGAAAGTTGACTATTCTCATTTCCTTGACACAGAAGAAGAAAGAAGTGGCTTTACCTTCTTGGGAAGAATTTTGTGGATTCTAGGAATTCAAATTTTAATGTTACTGGCCTCTGCACTATTTCTCTTAAAGGAACACGGGACATTCATGAGTACCTACCTGACATTAATGAATGATCTTCCCAGAGTTTCAATTAAAGTAATATAGAATGTCTTCTATTTGCAGTTCAGAGTACAAGACTGTGAAGAATTCCAACCGAGTGACTGGATCTGAAGGTTTCTGTTAGGACTATTTTGACAGCAAAAACATGCCAGCTAAGGGAGAACAGGCTCATTGGATTCCCCATAGCCATTTCACAAAAGACATTTCACAAATGCTACAGTGATGGTCATGGAAGGGAGCTTTCAGGTGGGATATGAGAAAGTTAACAAAAAAAAACACCTTTTCTCCAATTTCTCAGAGAAAATTCTTTGAAGACAAATACCACCAGCCAATATGTTTAGCTCACCTCCATCATCTAAAAATAAAGTCTAGAAAAGAATAATTTAGTCAACAGGAGAAGAGTAATACAGAAGATAGAATGCATGTTCCTTTCATACCTGAAAACCCTAGTTGAGTGTCTTCAAGTCAGTCGAGGTTCCTGATCTCTATTTTAAGAGCACCTTATAATACAACATGTTTGCTCTGGAAAATTTCCATGTAAATTTTGTTCTTTTAAATTGAATCATATTTTAAACAAATTAGGAAAGTTTAATTTTTTTAAAACCCTTACCTTTCATCTTCGAGTCAACACTGTGTATTGGCTGTAAGGCAGAAGATTGGTAAGGGCTAGGCAATGGGGGTTAAGTGATCTGCCCAGGGTCACACAGCTAGGAAGTGTCTGAGGCCAGATTTGAACCCAGGACCTCCTGTCTCTAGGCTTGGCTCTCAATCCACTGAGCCACCCAGCTGCCCCAAAAAACTTAATTTTTAAAGGGAAGTTGTGGTCAATCATTCTGTAAAGAAAATATATTTTTTCATTTCAATAATTGCTATCTCCCTAGAATCCAACTCCAATGTTACATTTTTCCATGACAGTGACTCTAAGAGCTAGCATGCTGTACACACTGGAAAGGCTTCAAGAATAACCTAGACAGCAAACCAAGTCTGTTTCCTGAGGATCAGTCTATAAGCACAGAGATGCTCCTCACAAGAAGATGCACATTTGGTATCTTTGTCCATAGCAACCTAAGAAACAAAGAAAAATACAAGATGGCTCTTGATCTCTTTGTGTCCCCTTCTGCCTTTTCAGTAGTAGAATAATAGAGTGGAATAAAAGGCAACACTGGATGCTAAGAATCACACAGTTTCATCTATCGAGTTTAACTTGACTTTTAGTACCCTGGATGTGAGATTCTTGTTCAAAGATCAATGAATGACTGTACAATGAATTACTGCTAGGGGAAATGATAAAATGTGATGAACTTAAAGTAGGAAATGGGCAGGCATGGATGACTTCTGTCATTAGAGGGGATATCCAGGTCAATAAGATTACAATTCCACTTGAATGCAATATTTTGAGCAAGCATCACTCCTTCATTTATTTATTTGTAAGTACATATTTCCAATTGTAGGATTTTGTTAAATGGAGCCGTGCCATCTTCTGACCACCTTCTACCTATAGAGTAATGTGTGTCTCACTTTAATTGTTCACTAAAATCAGCCCAAGTCTGTTGTAGTTCATCATGTGTGTGAGGATTCAGCTTCATTCTAGCCATAGCATCAGGGAATTTACAAAGCAATGTAGTCAGAGTGACACCGACTTGTTATTTTCAATACTGGCCAAGTCAGATGGTCAAACTCAAAGCAAACCAAAAGATCATAGATTTTGTGCTAGAAAGGATCTGATTCCCTTATTTCACAGATAAAGAAGCCAAAGCCCCAGAAGAGTTAAATGAAATGGCCAAGACCTCTCAGTAGTATATGGTCAAAGCAGGTATGAAATCCTGATCCTTTAATTTCAAAACCAGGGCTTATTCCACTATACCACTTTGACACCTAAATATTCATTTTAGATAGAAGGGCATTCTCTTTCCCCTGATCTAAATCTTAGCATGCTGACTAGTAAGTAAAAGTCTTAGAGGGCCCATTTCTACTTCTCTAGGTTCCAGAAGTTGTAAGCATGCCACACTTCAGTTTTCAGCCTATTATTCCAAGGTCTAAGTAGTTATCCTAATGTCTTCATGGATCTTTTCTATGAACTTCTAACTTGTGTCTGTGACCATTCATTAATATTATTGGTTATGTGGAAGCCAAAATAAAGATTTATTGGGTAGTGATGGCGTGTGGGGTGGAGACTTGGAGTAGTCAAGCTGACCAACGACAAACCCTTACTTGGGTCAGGTCCCGTGATATGTTAGAATCTTATTATCACATATACATACATCGAAATTTCCTAGAAGGTACAGAAATTCTCTGGAAGATTCAGCTTCATTCTAGCCATAGCATCAGGGAATTTACAAAGCAAGAGCAATATAATGTTATTATGATTAAGTATGATTGTCAAGGCAAAAATGACTAAGTAGAAACTCAAACTGAGCTATTTTATTTTAGGGAACTAAGTGTTTCATTTTGTATCTTGTGGTAGTGGCCTGTATTCTTCAGCACTGAGATGATTGTGCCCCTCTCCCAAAAAAATGGGTTAGTCTCCATTCAGCTGGCCAAGCAAAATTCAAGAGTTTTGGATCCTAAGTACAATTTCCAGAGCTAACAGAGAGATCTGTTGACTCCTTCCTTCATATTTTGCCCAACGCGCTATTTTCCCACAGCTTTTAGGATTTCCAATTGGCATTTAAAGTATCTTGACTTTCAAATTTCCTTAGAAAAGATAATTAAGGTTAAGAAGAAATTATTCATTTCATGATGGCCATTGGAGTTACTATTTCCAAACCAACAGAATAAAAAAATATCCAAAGTGTTAAAACTCAGTGGCATGATAGTATGGTAAAATCGAATGTAATGGACTTCTGTACCAGCAGCAATACAATGACCCGGGACAATTTTGAGGGATTTATGGTAAAGACGCTACCCACATTCAGAGGAAGGACTGCAGGAGAGGAAACATATAAGAAAAACAACTGCTTGAACGCATGGGTCGGGGTGGACATGATTGAGGGTGTGGACTCGAAACTAACACACCAATGCAACTACCAACAATTTGGAAATTGGTCTTGATCAAGGACACATGACAAAACTAGTGGAAATGTGCATCGGCCATGGGTGGGGGGAGTGCGGGGGGTGAAGGGGAAAGTAGGAGCATGAATCATGTAACCATGTTAAAAATGAATATTAATAAATGTTTAAATTAAAAAAAAAACTCAGTGGCATGAACTTTAAGGTATGGACCCACAAGTCAATATTTCCAGAAAAAAACCTCTTGACCATTTTCAGTTCCTGCAAATAATTGGGCCTTTAGTGGTCCAGCACTGCCTAATCCTCCATTTTTCCAGGATCCATCCCATGAACCACAACTCAGTGACAGCTAGGACAATATTCAAGTTAAGGTTTATACCTGATGATCTGTCTCCACAGATGGCACAAATATGTTTGGCAAGGGAGCCTGGACTAGTGGATGGATAGCTCATGGTTCCCATCCCTGGAAGCACTGGCAAGGGCTTGACATCATCCGAGCTTCTGACATTGTTCATGACATTGAGCTATGAGAGAAGAAAGAACAGAGCACAAGGCTGGATTATTCAGAGTCTGGAGCTTTTAAGGACAAAATGTTAATATCCCAGGGAAAGCAATTTTGGGGTTAGGAAACTTTTCTCCTGAAGGATTTTTTAAATTCCAAGACATATTATTTTTTCCAATTATGTGTAATAATAATTTTCAACATACATTTTCCAAAATTATAAAATCCAAACCATCTCCCTTCCTCCTTCCATCATCTGGAGACAATATGCAATCTGATCTAGGCTATAAATGTATTATCATATGAAACACACTTTCATATTGATCATTGATGTAAGAGCACACACATATGAAACCCAAAACCCCCAAATAAAACCATAAATACACTGATGTAAAAAATAGTCTGCTTTAATTTGTATCCACCCAACTCCAATAATTCTTCCTTTGGGGAGTGGATAGCATTCTCTGCCATAAGTCCTTCAGGATTGTCTCAGATCATCATATTGCTGAGAGTAGCCAAGTTTTCAAAATTGATCATCGTGCAGTACTGTATTGCTGTTATTGGGTGCAATGTTCTCCCATTTCTGCTTATTTCACTCTGCATTCGTTCATGTAGATCTTTCTAGCTTTTTCTGAAATCATCCTACTTATCATTTCTTATAGCACAATAGTATTCCACTACCAACATATACCACGATTTGTTCAGCCATTCCCCAAATGATGGACATCCACTCAATTTCCAACTCTTTGCCACCACAAAAAGAGCAGTTATAAATATTTTTGTACAAATAGGTCCTTTCCCCTTTTTAAATATCTCTTTGGGATACAGACCCAGTAGTGGTATTATAGGACCAAAAGGCATGTTCAATTTTATGACCCTTCAAGCATAATTCCAAATTGCCTTCCAGATTGGTTGGATCAATTCACAACTCCACCAACAATGCTTTAGCGTCTCAATTTTGCCAAATTCTCTCCAACATTTATCACTTTCCTTTACTGTCATATTGGCCAATCTGATAGGTGTGAAGGTGTTTTAACTTCCATTTCTCTAATCAAAAGTGATTTATAACATTTTTTCATATGATTATTGATAGCTTTGATTTCTTCATCTGAAAATTGTTTGTTCATGCCCTTTGGCCATTTGTCAACTGAGGAATGACTCATATTCTTATAAATTTTACTTAGTTCTCTATAGATTTGAGGAAGGAAGGAAGGAAGGAAGGAAGGAAGGAAGGAAGGAAGGAAGGAAGGAAGGAAGGAAGGAAGGAAGGAAGGAAGAAGGAAGGAAAGAAGGAAGGAAAGAAGGAAGGAAGGAAGGAAGGAAGGAAGGAAGGAAGGAAGGAAGGAAGGAAGGAAGGAAGGAAGGAAGGAACATTATTCCTAATCTGATGAATACAATGAGAAGGATACAATACAATGAAACTTCGAAAGAGATACCTTAGAAACAAATTGACAGTTGAGCATTTCCTTTCCTTTGGCCCCCTCTTTAAAAAGTTTGCCATCACTGCCCTAGTGCAAATATCAATAATATGGAAATAGGTCTTGATCAATGACACATGTAAAATCCAGTAGAATTACTCATTGGCTATGGGGATGGGGGCAGAAGAGGGAAGGGAAAGAACATGAATCATGTAACCATGGAAAATTTTTCTTAATCAATAAAATTTAAAAAAAAGAATGTAAGCTCCTTGAGGGTAGGGAATTATTATTTTTCTTTTTGCCAATATTTATTTTCTCATAATTTAGTGCAGTCCCTGGTACATTATAAGTGTTTAATTAATGTTATCTATCTATCCATCCAGCTATTCAGATATATAGATATATATATATTCATCCATCCATCTAGCTTATCTTTTTAAAAGGATAATAGCTTTCCCCTTACAAAACTATCTTCTCACAGAGTTACAATAGCTCATTACTAAAAAAAAAAATCTTTGTAGACATCTAATCCAAACAGTATCAAAGCAAGAATCTCTGCTACAACATAACCAAGTGATCATCCAGCTTTTGCCCAAACATCACTAGTGAAAGGGAGCCTTTTGCTTTTTGAGACAATCAATGAAGAATGATTTGAAACCAAAAGGGTCCTCAGATTCCATTTAATCCAAACCTCTCATTTTACAAATGAGTAAACTGAGACATAGTGAAGTGTTTAATGTTCTAGGTATTAAGTGGTAGAGTTAGGCTTGGCACAAAGTCCTCTGACACTAGACCTAATGCTCATTTCCCTTTCACCACATGGCTTCTCCTTTAAATCACCCAATATCTGGTGAGGGTTACTGGGATGTTGTTGAAAATCTTTTTAAATTATTTTTTTAAATCTTTCCCTTTCATCTTAGAATCAATATTTTGCATTAGTTCCAAGGAAGAAAATGATAGATAGTATGGGTTAAGTGACTTGCCCAGGGTCACACAGCTCGGAAGTGTCTAAGGTCAGATTTGAAACCTGGACCTCCCATTTCTAGGCCTGGCTCTAAACCCACTGAGCCACCTTGTTGAGCCTGTTCAAATTTTTTGTTGGGCTGGGGGGACTAAAACATATCTTGCATTAAAATATCCATTCTGTATATACCCACTGACAGGTACCTTGGCAGAAATGAAGATGATCTGAAAAGACTTGGATTTAAATCTCTACCTTAATACTTACTGGTTTTGTGGTTCCTCATTTATGTCACTTAATCTCTCTAAACTTGTTTCCCAATCTGGAAAATGGAAGTAATGTTAATTCTACTACCAAATTTATAAAATTTAAAGTACTATAGAAATATAAACCATTATCATCACAGAATTATAGTGATTGCTACTTGGCCATTATCATAGATTACTTCTAAATAGGATTCAACATTTATGAAATATTTTGTAAATAGATCCTGTTTAATATCTCAACAACTCTGTGAAGTGTCTCTTATTTCTGATTTAAAGACTGAGCCTCAAAGAATTTGAATGACTTGTCCAAAACCACACATCTACTAAGTGACTGAGACAGAATTTGAGCCAAAGACTCCTGATTCCAAGTCTCAAACAATCCATTACATAAAGAAAAAGTTACAGTCCTTGAATAGATTTATAGCATGCTCTGAAGTATTATAATACTTTCATTAATTAAAATGCCTATAAATATAGCAAAATTATAACTAATAATTTTTGACACTCAAGATCAGCAACATGAAATGTTACTTCAAGTCAGCTCCATAATTTTTCATAGGAAAGAAACATAAGAAATAATTCAGACAAATTTATTTCAGTAAGAGTGTGAATTAATTATTATCCTCACTTCAGCATTGCTGGTAGAACTTATGCAATCTTTTACATTTTTATTTAATTCTTATTCAGAACTTGAACAACTACTCCTCCAAATATCCCATGCATTAAACTTTTACATCTTCTAAATTTAAATACCCTGAGTCAAAGTTCTTGTCACCCTTCCATCGTGATGACCCTGCAAGCAGAAATTTTCTTCTATTTCATTCCTATTTCAATTAATTGAAGAGAATGTATCTTGAAGAGTGTATTAATGCACAAATGCTATAAGCAGTTGAAAACAAAGAATTTCAAGACACTCTTAATATTTTTTATTTTAGAAACAAAAATATAACTAATATGGAAACTCTGAGTACCAAAGGAATAAATGAGGGTATCCAGTAACAGGTTCATCTTAAGTAAACGATGCCTATGAAAAATGAAAATTTACTCCCATTTTTAACCATTCTTCATAGATAATCATATATTTAATTAGTAGTTTAGATTCTGCATACAATAGGCAATAACAAAGACCTTACATCAGTCACAGCATCTGAGTTCTTGAGCAAAATGTTTTCTGCCCCCTTTTTAAGGACAAAACTTGAACTCTCTGGTACATTTTTTTAAATCAAACTCCCTAATTGGAGTCATTGGAATTCTCCAGCTGTTCCCCCCAAAAAATCAAATATTTCCTTTCCTACTCAAGACCTTTGAGGCAGAAAAAAAATCAATAAAATGCAAGATATGACAGATCTGGAGACAGGTATCAGACAAGTTAGTTCCTTCCCTAGAAATTGGTTCTTTGCTCATTCAGTTCACTCAACAAATATTTATTAAGCTCCAAATCATGGAATCCAAAAAGTACCAAAGAAACATGAAGCTAGTCAATGAGTGGTTGAAGGAAACAGATAATAGAAGAAGCATGTCATAGTGAACAGGAGAGGTGATGGACTTGTGTGAGGGGATTCATTTGAGTTTGAGTTCTAGCTTTGATATTTAACTATATATGTGGGGGGCAGCTGGGTAGCTCAGTGGATTGAGAGTCAGACCTAGAGATGGGAGGTCCTAGGTTCAAATCCAGCCTCAGACACTTCCCAGCTGTGTGACCCTGGGCAAGTCACTTGCCCCCCATTGCCTACCCTTACCACTCTTCCACCTAGGAGCCAATACGCATAAGTTAAGGGCTTTTAAAAAAATAATTAATTAATTAAACACCATGAACTATATATGTGGTTTGGGAGAAGTCACTTTACCTCTTAGGGCCCCAGTTTCCTTCTCTATATAATGGGAAATTTAAACTCAATGATCTTTAAGATCCTTCCAGCTCTCACTCTACATGTGAAGTTTTTTTCTGAATTTAGACCCTTTCAGCAAGATGATTGTTGGTTTCAAGCAGTAGGGTTTATTAGAAAGGTTTCAATGAAAGATAGCAGAGGCCCCGAACTTTCTTGAAGTGCAATGAGCACTGGGGTTAATTAGGGGAAACCACAGAGGAGCCAGAATTTGATGTTAGCTGTTCCAGAAAATTAAGGAATTGTTAGTGTCCATCAGAACCAGTGTAACATTTGTATTTCTACTAGAGATAACTGACAATTATTTGTGTATTAAATATAAATTAGTTTCCCTGCTAGAAAACATGGATGAGCTGATAAATACCAGGACTGATCCAGAAAACCTTTCAGGGTATTATAAGAGCCCAGGTAAGAGAGTAATGAATTTAAGGATACAAGTGGTGTTTTCAGAACTTTTGCCAACCAGACTTTAGAAAGTTAAGGAGAAAATGAGAAATGGAAAACTGGCCAAGAAGTGGAAAATCTGATAGGGAGCATTTGTTTTAAGACAAAAGGAGAGAGAGCAGCTAGATGGCTAAGCAGATAGAGAGCCAGGTCTGGAGACAGGAGGTCCTGGGTTCAAACCTGGCTTCAAATACTTTCTAGCTATGTGACCCTAGGCAAGTCTTTTAACCTCCATTGCCTAGTCCTTCCCACTCTTATGCCTTAGAACCAATACATAGTATTGATTCTAAGATGGAAAGTAAGGTATTAAAAAAAGATAAAAGATAAATAGAGTCAAAGTGATGTTGTATTGGGAATATAAAGATGGCCAGTCCAGATTTTTTAAAATGAATGGAAATTCTTGATATAGATAATATAATTTTCACAGAAGCAGGAGGCAGTTAGTTAGACAACTTAATATCTACTTACTGGTGAGCTCCATTAAAAGAAAACTATCTAACAAATCCTTAACTTTTCCTATTTCATAAGTTTACCTTTCATAAAACAGAGAAAATGAGGAAAACTTATTCTGGATAAAAAGGAGAGAAATGATCATTATTATTCTGTATAAAAAAGAAAAAATGATGTGAAAGTAAAACTCATGAGAACTTTGAAAGAATGTGATTATGTCATGTTATATTTCTAAATAAAGAGGGGAATGTGGGGTATGGTTTAACCCAAACTTTGTATTTTAGGCGAAGTTTAAAAGAATTAAGAAAAAGAGACAAGTGTTATTTGTAAATGTAATAATCATGCCCTCTAGCTCATTCCAGTCACCAACAGAAGTATTAAACTACATATGTCAACCTCACATGGTTGACCAGAGGGCTGTTGTCCCTCTGATGTATGATGGGGTCCAAGATGAAAGAGACTAAAAAGGAAATGGGCACATATAAGAGAATATTCTCTCAAGAACAAAATCCTGATATTGCAATCTCAAATAATTACAATGAAAAATAAGAAAAGGAGAAACCATTGTCTCCACAGAGAGCCAATTGATGAGCTCGACCTAAAAAGGATAATTCCATTCATTGAGTTCCCATTATGTCAAGACAGAGCTTCTATCGAATTGTCCAAGTCCTTCCTCTGAAGAGTTTTCCTCTTCCTTTCTTGGGCTCAGAACCTCTAGCAATATTCTCAACCGTTTTTTGCTTGAGCCAGGACGAAGACATTCTCTTGGATGGTGAGCATCACATCTAGATCTGTCTATGACTTGATGACTCACTTCCTATTACTCTTAGGATTAAATATATACCCTTCCATTGGCATTGATTTCAACCTATCTTCCTATCTTTACCCTTATCATGCTCCATCATATACACTGAGCCAACCAAATTGGTCTTCTTATTCCTGAAACATAGCGCTTGATCTCATCTTCATATGTCACCCCATCTTCTCTTCCTCACACATGGCCTTCCATATCCTTTCTCACATGAGGTAAACATGGAACCAATAGAAACTGCCTTGAGAGACAGTGAGTAAGCAAAGATTTTGGGTGGCCACTTGTTAGGGGTTTTGTAGAAAGGATTCATTTTCAGTTAGAACACACTGGATGACAGAATGAGAATCCAAAAGTATAATTACAGGCTAGAAGTTTGGACTAAGTCCAAAAAAAGAAGAATCTTAATAGGGATAATTTTAAATTCTTTAGATTTGAGTTTTTAAAAAATCAGATGATGGAACCTCTAGATACTACAACGGATAAAGAGATGAACCTCAAGTCAGGAAGACCTGAATTCTGATCTTGCCCCAGATGCTCAGTAGCTGTGTGACCCTAGACAAGTCACTTAACCTCTGGCTGCCTCAGTTTCTTCATCTATGAAATGGAGATAATAATAGCACTTGCCTCCCTGGATTGTTGTGGGGATAAAATGAAATAACATTTGCAAAACTCTTTGCATACCCTAATGAGCTATTTAAAAAGTTAGCTATTGGTTTTGTTCACCCTTAATTTTTTTAAAAGGATTGATTATATTCACAAGGTAATATTTCAACTTGCATGGAAACTGAATTGAAGTGAGACAAAGTTGCACAAAGTCATCAGTCTCACTCTTCCAGAGTCATTGAAGTCCAGTGGCAAGAAGAAAGTCAAGACAACTGGTGATGGCCTGGGATGCAGTGGATGGTCGTGGAGTCTATGATGTCTAACCAAGCCTAAAGAGCTCCAAAGCACAGTCATGGCTGATGGAAACAATTATTCTCATCTGTCCATTCCTGATGGAATGGGCAGATGCTTGGGGTAGACACTTCCCCTCAATTCACCAATGAGTTTGAGGTTTATTGGTTTCTTAATCTGATTTAGCCCATCTGCCAAGATGGTTTTACTGAAGTGTGGCCATTGTGCATACTACAGCTTCCTGGAGCCCCAGGAAAAAAGAGACCATAGATCTCCCCCTTATACCATGTTGTCTCGTTTTACCAAAATAAAATATTTTTAAACTCCTACCTTCTATCTTCAAATTGATAATAAGTATTGGTTCCAAAGCAGAAGAGCAGTAAGGGGTAGGCAATGGGTATTAAGTGTCCTGCCTGAGGTCACATAGCTAGGAAGTATCTGAATCCAGATTTGAACCCAGGCCCTCCCATCTCCATCCCTGGAGCCCAATCTCTATCTAGTTGCCCCTCCATAAGAAATTAAATGGCAGGAAAATTTTCCTGCTGTGTTGAACTAAGGTAAAACCCCTAAAGTTCTCATGTATGTCACATTTTCTCTTCATTATTATCTGTGGTTCAATGACTGACTAATACTGTTTTCTCATCAAATATACTAAGGCTATCAAGAGGTGTGGGCTCTAAAAACTATCCTAGGGTGTGAATGTTGTCTTATTCATCCAAAACATGCTTTCAAGGAGAGGTAAAGAAGTTTCTGTCAATAACAAATCAGGGGTAGGGAGCACAGTAAACAGAACACCAGGCCTAAAATCTGGAGGTCCTGGGTTCAAATCTGGCCTCAGACATTTCCTAGCTATTTTACCCAGGACAAGACACTTAATCTCAATTGCCTAACCCTTACTGCTCTTCTGCTTTGAAACCAAAATTTCGTGTCCATTCTAAGACAGTAGGTAAGGGTTTTGAAAAATAATAATAACAAATCAACAGAATACCAGGCAGCAACCTTACTAACACCTTCCAGGGAAATAAAGAAAACTATTAACATGCATAACAACAACCAACCACAGTAATAGTTATAGTAATTATATAATGCTTTAAGGATTACAAAGAGCTTTACAAATATTATCTTCTGTTTTATCTTTTTAACAGTCCAATGAGGTAGCTGTTATTTATTTTCCCAATTTTACAGATGAGGAAATTAGAGTAGACAGAAGTTAAACAGCTCAGAATAATCAGCTAGTAATCTAGGTATGGAAGAGAGGTCAGAAGTCTTTTAGTCCAACCACCTAATTTTACAAATAAAGAACCTGAGGCCCAGGGAGGCTAAGTGAATTTGCTATTGTCACATGGTTAATATGTATTAGAGGTGGGTATTAACCCAGTTTCTCTGACTCCAAAGTCAACATTCTCTCCACTATCTCTCATCCCATGGTATTTCAAATTGAATTGAAGAAAAAGGATTCAGCAATTTACAAAAAACCCATATTTTTGTTTTTGCAAAATTACCTTGGTTAGAAAAAGTGACTGAGAATAAGAAGAAAAGCCATTACTTTATATTCTTATAAGATTTTAAGCAATATATAGATGGTGGAGTAGAGGCAATAACTCTCCTGAATTCTCCCAAATTCCCCATAAACAGCATTAAAATAATGCCTCCAATTGAATTGTGGAGTGACAGAGTCAACAAAAAGTCACAGTGAAACAATTATCCTGGCAAAAACAATTTAGGAAGTCAGCAAGAAAATCTTACCAGCTGGTGGTTGGGGCCAGAATAGTGGCAAGGCCAACATGGAGCCTAGAAGGTGTCTATGGCTATGACAGTAGCAACAGCAGAATCAGGAGCTTTCAGCCCAGAGACAAGTAAGGGAGTTGGACAACTGGTGAGAATGAGATTATAGGGGACCCTGTGCTGATACTGAGTTCAAGACTCTATTAGATTAACAATATGAAGTTACTGTTTGCAGTTTGAGGGTAAAGAGGAGCACTACCACTTGTGGACTCAGGGAATTATAATTCCAGAGTGAAGAAAAGTATGGTCTCTCCCAAGAGAGCAAGGGCCCTTTCTTCTAAGGTAGAAAGAAGCACTAGTGCTTGTAGTCAGAGGAAAGCAGGAGACCTGGTCATAGTTCCAGGGCTATGTAGAGCATTAGCACTTGTGCCTACAGGGAAACAGAGTCCCTTCCTGGGAAAATACCAGAATACAGGTAATGACCACAACTCTCCTTAGATTATACCACCTTGGAAATACCAACAACTTATACATCTCTATATCTAGTTCTGAAAAAATGGCATGAAAGGGGCAAGAAAAACCTAGAATTTAGTATGGTACCACCTCCACACTAAAAGCAGAGCCCAATTTTAATATGAAGCTAAAACTTAAGAAATAGAATAGAAAAATGAGCAAATATTTAAAAAACCTGACCATGATAAGTTACTATGACAATGTAGAAGATCAAGGCAGAAATTCAAAAGAATAGCTATCAGAACAGCTACAAGCAAAACCTCAAAGGGAAAAAGTGTTAATTCGGCATAAACCCAATAAGAATTCCTGGAAGAGGTCAAAAAGGATTTCTAAAATCAAATAAGAAAGGTAAAGGAAAAATTGAAAAAAAGAAATAAGATTTGTTCAAGAAAATTATGAAAAGAGAGTCAACATCTTAGTGAAAGGCATTTTAAAAATAACTGAAGACTATAATGCCCTACAAACAGAAGTGGCCTAATAGTAAAGGGGCACAAAAATACACTGAAAAGAAGAATTCCTTTAAAAATAGAATTGGCAAAAAAAATTTAAAGGAGTAAAAAAAGCTCACTAAAGAAAATAATTCCTTAAGATTTAGGATTGGGTAAGTGGAAACTAATGATTCTATTCAACATCAAGAAACAAAACATTTAAAATAATGAAAAAATAGAAAGAAATATTTCATCAAAAAACAACTAACCTGGAAAAAAAGGTTGAAGAGACATAATTTAAGAATTATTAGAATATCTAAAAACCATAATAAAAAACTTAGACATAATATTTCTAGAAAGTGTCATGGAAAACTTCTCTGATACTCTAGAAACAGAGAGTAAAATGGAAATTGAAAGAATCCATCAATCACTTCCTGAGAAATATACCAACATTAAAATTCCCAGAAATATTATAGCCAAATTTCAGATCTCCCAGGTCAACAAAAAATATTGCAAATAGCCAAAAATTAACAATTCAAATATTGTAGAACCCAAGCCAGGATCACACTAAATTTAGTGCCTTTGACATTAAATGATCAGAGGGCTTGTAACATGATAATCTGGAAGGTGAAGGAAATGGGATTACAACCAAGAATAACATATCCCCCAAAACTGAGTATAGTTCTCTAGAATAAAAAAAAGGCTATAAAATAGAGAACTTTTAAGCATTCCTGATAGCGATTACAGCTGAATAGAAAATTTAGCTTTCAAATACAAAAATAAAGAGAAACACAAAGGGGTAAACATGAAAAAGAAATAAGAAAGCATTCTATAAGGTAAACCTGTATATATTGATAATGTATTTTTTTTAAACCCTTGTACTTCGGTGTATTGTCTCATAGGTGGATGATTGGTAAGGGTGGGCAATGGGGGTCAAGTGACTTGCCCAGGGTCACATAGCTGGGAAGTGGCTGAGGCCGGGTTTGAACCTAGGACCTCCTGTCTCTAGGCCTGACTCTCACTCCACTGAGCTACCCAGCTGCCCCGATAATGTATTTTTGATATATGCCATTCATGAAAACTTTATCATTATATGGGCAATGAGAAGAAATATACATAGACACAGGGCACAGGTGTGAGTTTAGTATGTTAGAATTATTTCTAAAAAAATAAAATTAAAGAGTGAGAAAGAGGGATGCACAGGGAAAAGAGGAAAGGGAGGGAAAGAATGGGTAAAATTATCCTACATAAAAGTAAGGAAGAGCTTTTTAATAGTGAAGGGGCAAATGGGAAGAGGGTGTTTTTCAGGCAATACTTGAACCTTACTCTCATCAGAATTGACTGTCAAGAGAATAATATACATGTTCATTTTGGGGATAGAAATCTATCTTACCCTACAGCAGTGATTCCCAAAGTGGGTACTTCCACCCCCTGGTGGGTGCTACAGTGATCCAGGAGGGCGGTGATGGCCACACTTTTTTTGTATTACATTCTAAGTTCAATAAATACTTTCATAATTTCCAGGGGGAGAGAAGTAATATTTTTGCTGGAAAAGGGGTGGTAGGCCAAAAAAGTTTGGGAACCACTGCCCTACAGGGAAGTTAGAGCAGAAGGGGATAAGACGAGGAGTGGCTTATAGAAGAGAGGTCAGTTTAAGTGAGGCAGTGAGAAGAAACAAAACAGACTTTGGAGACAGACAGGGTTAATAAAAGGGAAAAGAATTAATGAGTAGAAAATTGTATGGAAGGAAATACAAAAAAATAAAACTATGAATGTGAATAGTATGAATTCACCCATAAAATGGAAGCATATAGCAGAATGCATTCAAAACTAGAATCCAACAATATGTTGTTTACAAGAAATACACTTGAAACAGAGGCACACACAAAGTAAAAATAAAGGACTGGAGCAGAATCTATGATGCTTCAAAGGAAGTTAAAAAAAAAAGCAAGAGTATCAGTCATGATCTCAGATAAAGCAAAAGCAAAAATGTAGGCAGGGAAACTTCACTTTCCTAAAAGGTACCATAGACAATGAAGTAATATCACTACTAAACATATATGCACCAAATGGCATAGCACCTAAATTCTTAAAGAAAATGTTAAATGAGTTACAGAAGGAAAGAGACAATAAAGCTATACTAGTGGGGACCTCAACTTTCTTCTCTCAAAACTAGAAATGTATAACCATAAAATAAATAGAAAAGAAATTAGGGAGGTAAATAGAAACCTAGAAAATTTAGATATAATAGACTTCTGGAGAAAACTGAAAGAGAATAGAAAGTAATATATCTTTTTTTTCTCAGCTCTACATAGAACCTTCCAAACCTTAACCATGTATTAAGCTATAAAATCCTCACAACCAAATGCAGAAAAGCACAAATAATCAATACATTCTTTTCAGACTGTAATGCAATACAAAATGCAGTTAAACAAAAGGCTGTGGAAATATAGATTTTATTTTTTTTAAACCCTTACCTTCCATCTTGGAGTCAATACTGTATATTGGCTCCAAAGCAGAAGAGTGGTGAGGGCTAGGCAACGGGGGTTAAGTGACTTGCCCAGGGACATACAGCTGGGAAGTGTCTGAGGCCAAATTTGAACCTTGAACCTCCCATCTCTAGGCCTGGCTCTCAATCCACTGAGCTATCCAGCTGCCCCCGGAAATATAGATTTTAAAATAATTGGAAGCTAAAGAATTTAATTCCAAAGAATGCATGAATCAAATAACAAATAGATATAATAAATAATGCTATTAAAGAGAATGGTACTAATGAGACAACAGAGCAAAATTTGTGGGATGCAGCTGAAGAGTACTTGAGGGAAAATTTATCTCTAAATGCTTACATCAATAAAAAAGAGAAAGAGCAGATAAAAGAGTTGGATAGGCAACTAGAAAAAGAATTTCAAATTAACATCAAACTGGAAATTCTAAAAAATCAGAGGAGATATTGATAAAACAGAAAGTAAAACAACTATTGAATGAATAAATAAAACTAGGACCTGGTTTTATGCAGAGGGAGTCATAAAATAGATAAACCATCAGTTAATGTGCCCAATTATATGCCAATAAATCTAATAATCTAAAATGACTATTTACAAAAATATCAATTACCCAGATTAGCAGAAGAGGAAATAGAATTCTTAAATAATCCTATCTTAGAAAAAGAAATTGAACAAGCCATGAAGGAGCTCCCTAAGAAAAATTCTCCAGACCAGATGGTTTCACAAATGAATTCTACCTAACATTTAAAGAGCAATTAATTCTAATATTATATAACTTACTTGAAAAAAATAGGCAAAGGAGTCCTATTACACTCCTTTTTTGACACAAATATATTGCTGATACCTAAACCAGGAAAAAAGAAAGCAGAAAAAGAAACCAAAAAAAAAAACCCAACTAATGAACACTAATGCAAAAATGTTAAATACAATAATAGCTATGAGATTATAGCAACATATCACAAAGATCATTCATTATGACCAGGTGGGATATAGATAGATAGATAGATAGATAGATAGATAGATAGATAGATAGATAGATAGATAGATAGATAGATAGATAGATATAATGCAGGGCTGGTTCAATATTAGGAAAACTATCAGCATAATTGACCAAATCAATAAGAAAAACAACAAAAATCATCTAATTATTTCAATAGATGTAGAAGAAACTTTTGACAAAATACAACTTTCCTTCCTATTTAAAAAAATTGAAAGCATGGGCTTAAATGGAGCTTTCATTAAAATAATTAGTATCTGTCTAAAGCCATCAGCAAGCATCATCTGTAATGTGGATAAGTTAGAAGCCTTCCAATAAGATCAGGGTAAAGCAAAGATGTCCATTATCGTAACTTTGATTCAATATTGGACTAGAAATGCTAGCTAAAGAAATTGGAGGAATCAGAATAAGCAATGGAGAAACAAAACTAACCCTGTTTGTGGATGATAGGCTGGTATACTTAGAGAATTTTAGGAAATCAACCAAAAAAACTAATCGAAGCAATTAACTTCAGCAAAGTTGCTATAAAATAAATCCACATAAATCATCAACATTTCTATACGTTTTTTTAAAAGCCCAAGCAGCAAGAGATTGAAAGAGACAATCCACTTAAAATAACTGTTCACAATATGAAATACCAAATCAAATCCAGGAAATATATGAACACAATTACAAAACACTTTTCACAATTTCAGATCTATACAATTAGAGAAATATTAATTTTTCATGGGTAAGACCAAGCCAAAATAATAAAAATGATAATTCCACCTAAATTAATTTACTTATTCAATGCCATACCAAATTACCAAAATTTATTTTATTGAGTTAGAAAAAATAATAATGGAATTCATCCAGAAGAAGAAAAGGTCAAAAGTTATCAAGGGAATCAATTTAAAAAAATGTGAAGGATAGGGCCTAGAAGTACCAAGTTTTCAACTGTACTACAAAGTGGTAATAATCAAAACAATTTGGTACTGACTAAGAAATATAATGGTGGAGCAGTGGAATAGATTAGGTACATAAAACACTGTAGTAAATGACCATAACAAACTAGCGTTTGATTAAAAACCAGATATGCAAGCATTTTGAAGGATAAGAACTCACTATCTGACAAAAAAATGCTGGGAAAACTGGAAAGCAGATTGGCAGAAATGGGATAGAGGCCATCTCACATTGTATATCAAAATAATATCAAATTGGACATATGATTTAGACATAAAGGATGATGTCATAAGCAAATTAAGAGAGTATGAAGGGGCAGCTGGGTAGCTCAGTGGAGTGAGAGTCAGGCCTAGAGACAGGAGGTCCTAGGTTCAAACCCGGCCTCAGCCACTTCCCAGCTGTGTGACCCTGGGCAGGTCACTTGACCCCCATTGCCCACCCTTACCAATCTTCCACCTATGAGACAATACACCAAAAGTACAAGGGTTTAAAAAAAACAAAAAAAAAAAACAAACAAAAAAAAAAAAGAGAGTATGAAAAATTTTACTTGTCAGATCTATGGATAAGAGAAGAAATTATGACCAAACAAGAGATAAAGGACATTAAGGAATGTAAAATGCAAAATTTTAGTTGCATTCAATTTTAAAAACTGCACCAAAAAAAAAAAACCCTTAATGCTGCTAAGATAATAAGGAAAGCAGGAAATAGGGGGGACATTTTTACAAGTTTCTTTGATAAGGGTCTCACTTTTCACACATATAACTGATCCAAAGTTATAAGAATATGAGTTGTTCCCTAGTTGATAAATGTTAAAGGATGTGAATAGGCAGTTTTCATTAGCGGGAATCAAAGCTATTTATAGTCATATGAAAAACTCTATATCACTATTGATTAGAGAAATGCAAATTAAAATGACTGAAGTTCGAACTCTCACCTATCAAATTGACTAATATGGCAGAAAAGTAAAATTACAAGTGTTGGAAGAAGTGTGGGACACTAGTTAGGACACTGATACACTGTTGGTGGAGTTGTGAACTGGTCCCCATTCTGGACAACAATTTGAAACAATGTACAAAAGATTATAAATCTGTGCATATCCTTTGGTCCAATCATACCACTGCTAGGTCTGTATCCCAAAGATTTCACAGAAAAAGGAAAATGTTCTATCTGAATAAAATTATTTGTAGCAGCTCTTTTTGTGGTAGCAAAGAATTCAAAACATTGAAGGGATGGACGCTCATGGGTTAGAGAATCGCTGAACAAATTATAGTATTTGGTACTGATAGAATACTATTGTGCTATAAGAAATGACAAGCAGGATGCTTTCAAAAAAACATCTAGGAAGACTTATGTGAACTAATGAAAAGTGAAGCAAGCATAATCAGGATAGCTTTATATATAGTATCATCAGTATTGTACAATGGTTAAGTGTGAAATATTTTGCTATTCTGACCAATACAATGATCCAAGATAATTCTGAAGGACTATGATGACAAATGCTATTCACCTCCAGAAAAAGAACTGATGAAGTCTGAATGCAGATCAAAGCACACCTTTTTAACTTTCTTTTTATTTTGTTTGGGGTTGTTGGTCAGTGTTATCTTTTGCAACATGGCTAATATGGACATGTGTTTTACATGACTGTACATGTGTCAAATTGCTTACATTCTCAAGGAGAACGGAAGGGAGGAAGGGGTGAGAGAATCTGGAACTGTTTTTTTAAAAGAACATAAAAAACTTACATGTAAGTGAACTATTTAGTCAAATAAAGAAAAATACTTTGGGAGAAAAGTTTTATGAAGAAATCACAAAATTATGGCATTTCATATTTGGAAGTTACCTCATTGAACATCTAGTCCAATACATACCCTGAGAAAAATTCCCATGACAATATATTTGACAACTGACTATCCAGTCTTCACTTGAAAACTTCTAGTGAAGGAGAGCACACAACCTCCTAAGCCTTCATATTCCTCTTTTAGATAGCTCCAATGATGAAAAAAATTTCCTTACACTAAACCTAAATTTGCCACTTTGCAATTTCCAGGTGATTCTCTTGGTTTTCTCCTCTGTGGATGAATAGAATGTCTAATGTTCCTTCCATATTTGAGTCTTTCAAACACTTGAATACAGTCATTACCTCCTCTAAAGTTTTTTTTCCTTCTCCATTTTAAACATCTCCAATTCCTCCAATTGATACTTAAAGGCATGATCTCGAGACATTTTACTGAACCAGTTGTTCTCTGGATGTTCACTAGTTTTTCAGTATTCTTCCTAAACTATGGTGTCCAGAGTCCAAGATCATATTAGCTTTCTTTGGTTGTCATATCAACAAAACTGTTGACTCATATTGAACTTACAGTCCACTAAAACTTCTCGACCTTTTTTTAGACCCATTATTTCCTAATCATTTCTCCCCATCTTGTACTTAGGAAGTCATCTTTGTGAGCTATCACATTCCAGACTCTATTCTCCAAGTCTTCTATTTTCTGGGCTAAACATTCCCAGATCCTTACATTAATGTTCATCTGACATAAAATCTCATAGTCCTTTACCATTCTAGGTTGCCCTTCTCTGGATACCTTCCAGGTTATCAAAGTGCTTCCAATAATATAGTCCATAGAACTGAACCTAACATACCAGATGGTCTTGCCAGGCAGAATACAATAAGACTACCATTTCCCTCATCGTAAATACTATATCTAAACTTGAATTAGCTTTTTTGGCAGCAATATCGTCAAGATAAGTTATATTGACTTTGCAGTCCACTAAATCTCCTTAATTTTTTTTCAAATGATCTGCTGTCTAACCATGCCTCCTCCATCTGGTATACTTGAAGCTGATTTTTTGGAATCCAATTTTAGGAATTTACATTTATCCCCATTAAAATTCATCTTATTGGATTTAGCCCAAACCCCTAGCCTGTCAAGATGCTTTTGGATTCTCATTCTGTCATCCAGTGTGTTAGCTATCCCCCTTAGCTTTGTTGCATCTGCAAATTTGATGAGCATGCCATCTGTGCCTTTACTGAAGTCTGATAAAAGTGTTAAAGAACACAGGGCTGAGGACAGATCTCTAAGCTACTCCTTCAGGGATAGAGGTCCTACCCAACCTGCTTCATTGAACAGATAAGAATAATTTATAACTATGATGTTGATTTATGTAAATATATGCTACTAAAGTGGTTTTTAAGGTTCTGCGAAAGTTTTCTTTAATGGCTTAAAAATTACTATCGCAAATTGGACAGCACTATTAATTATTTACCAAACATTTTTGTTCATACATTCTTGAGGGAGAAGGGGTAAACTACTTATATTAGATATAGCCTTGGGGATGCAAGTTACAATTTTGTGCGTGTGGTTATCTTAAAATTATGAGGTACTTAGGCCCAATTACCCAGAGATGCAAAGATTAGGCAGAGCCATAAGGTGTTCATAACCATTAGCTGAATGGCCATATAAACCCTGGGCATGCAAGTTTAGCCTTCTAGTCAAGAACTCCCATATCCAAAAGAAAAATCTCTGGAGTTAGGTTCAAATCTTATCTCAGGATTTCCTACTTGTGTGGCCTTGGGAAAGCCACTTCATCTCCAAATGGCTCAGTTTCCCAGTCTGTCAGTGATAGAGTGAACTAGATGGCTCTCTCAGCTCTAGATCTACAATCTTAATCCTCTTGAGTTCTATTTGCCGATTCCTCTGTTTCTAAGAAATTAGAGCTCCTCCTCTTATTTATTTCCCATTTATTGTATGTGTGTGTGTGTGTGTGTGTGTGTGTGTAGCTTGTTTGTACGTATTTTGTTATCTCCCCCCATTAGATTGTAAGCTCCTTGAAGACAGGGACTTTCTTTTGCCTCTTTTTGTATCACTAGCACTGAGCAGAATGCCTGACATATAGGGAATGCTTAATAAATATTTGCCAACTTACTCACCTTGATGCTATTTTCTCTCTGTCTTGCTTTAAAACCCATCATTTGGTCTCTAACAGATTTCCTTTTTTAAAGGCAAGTAAATTAAGCAAGGTCTTGAGAAGTTTTACAAATAGTAATTTTGGAATAGCTGGTATAAAACTGAATGAGTTTCTGGCTTTAACAGACAAGCTGTCAGTATTCCTGGACCTATTCTACACCATCACCACCACTATCCAACAATTTTCCCAGTGACCAAAACAAAGTTGCCTCGCCAATTTCCTAATTATTTGGATCAGTCAATAATTGACATAATTAAAAGGGAAAGGGGTCCTTCTGAATGATTGAGAATTTTGTCTCCAGATTCAAAGAAAGCTTTTCTGAAGACTTGGTCTGAGAGTCAAAGGATGATTCAGGATCTTAGACAGGGACTGGCCTTTATTAGCAACTCTAACACTTTCTGGACAATGAGTTAAGATTTGGCTTGCAACCAGGGAACAACTTATAGAGGGTCTTAGAAAGAAATGAAGGATAAAACCTTGAAAAAGAAATTAGCCAAATCTCTGCCAACATAAATTAAGCAGAATCTTTAGAATTGAGGATCAGCTTCAGACACATACTGCTAGAACCAGGTTTGATCATTCTAGAACACCTCACCTTAATTATATCATCTGAAATCACACAGTAGAACTCGTGCAACCATTTTTGGTCTGTTCCCCACACCATCCCCCAAATGAAATGGGCTATTTGGTTGCAGAAAAGATTTTACCTGTACTGTTGACAGGAAGGCTACTATTGAGCCAATTGGTCCTACTTAGGAGATGATTAAATTATGAGACAAATGAATAGACAGGACCACGAGTAATAGAATTCCTTTTTATGTCTTTTCATAGTTGCTTGGACTAGTCTGCCATCTCTTCCAGTCTTTGAATCTGAAAGATCTCAATCATTGAGTCTGTATTAAAGCAGCAGGGGGCCACTATTAATTCTTTGTCCATTGAGTTAGCTTAATAGATTAAAGAAGAATTAACCTTGTATACTCCCTAAAGCGATAAAGATATATAATATCTCCTCTATGCAGGAGGCCTAGGAAGTCATCAGCAAGTCATCTTCCCCTGACTTTTTGTTGCCATAGGAAGGGAGGTGGGAGAGATGGCCACAGATTGCTTGGAATGTATGGCAGATCACTTTCAGCTTGGCTCACTCCCAGCACTTGAGAGGTATTGTCCATAGGTTAGGCAGTTATCTTCCATCATCAGCTGGACAGTGTTCTCTAGGAAATACCAGAATTTCTTAGAGGTGTCCAATGCATAAGAAGCTGATACTTTACTCCTAAGTCCATTCAATTAAATTGGAGCCAAGAAGCTCAAAATTCCTAGGCTTAGGGAATATACGCAATCAACTTAGTCCTAGAGACTTTGGTACTAGTAACACAGTTGTAACAATGACCAGCCAAGGGCTCATACCATCTTTACCTATAAAATGAGGGAGTTGAACTCATCAAGAGTTCTTTTAGTTTTCTGTGTTCTCTTTCCACCACAGGGCCATTTTGACTTCCATGCCACTTCCCAGAGGCACTAATGGCTCTTTGTGAAATTAAAAAACTGGGGACCAAATCTATATAGTAAATAGAGAGATCCTACCATGATCATAGTTATTGAATGGTACCTCTTACTACTGATAATGAATTTTAGAAGAGCAGGAGTTGTGACATTCCTTAGTTTTCCCAAAGCTAGACCTGAAGGGGATATAGAGGTTAATATACACTTGCTTGGGGGATGAATGGAAAACAGTATTTTATACATGGATCAGACAAACTGAACACCTTGTAGATAGTATTTGGACCCTGAAATGTATGTCATGACAAGAGAGGGATGAAGTCAATGGGTAAGACAAAGGCATAGAGATAGAAAGGAAACTGGGGATAATGGAGATGGGAGAAAGAAAGGGTGTAGGAATATCTAGCTAAAGTTCTACTGAGATTTCTTCTCACTCTTTTGTCCTGCCCTTTACTTCTCCTCCCTTCCTTGAGTACAAGGTTTCTGTTTCAAAACCATACAAGAAGCTTCTCTTCTTATAAGCCCATTTGGGACTTAACCTGGCTTAAGGCCCTGGGCTATTGGAATTCTGAAAGCTTAATATCTCTTCCAGACCAACTTTAGAAGCCCTGGAAGCTGCATTCTGGATCTCTATATGATCACATCCACTATTACAACTGTTAGCACTCTGGCTGTCAGTGACTTGGGCAGCATGTCAAATGGCCTTCAGAAACAGAAAAATAAGGGAAAGATTCAGGGCCAATAGGAGAACACCAGGAATATGGACAATTCTCTAGACCAAGAAGGCAGTCTCCTATGTGGAGTGGTTTGAAGGATAGCATAAGGCTCAGCCTTTCTACTAGAGGTCTATTCCTGTGACACTGGAAATTCCCAGTTTGGATTACTTCTTTGGGTTAAAATATCCTCTTCAGGAACTCTCAATTAAAATGTCAAGAAGCAGAAGAGTTAATCATTGACTCCATATTATCCATCATGCCATTTATAGGAAACAAGAACCAGGAAGACCAAGATGCAAGGAAAGTTTTGATGAAGAGGAAAGGAAGGCAGGAATAAGAAAAAATATTAGAGGCAGGTCCAGGTAGAGTATAGAACAGTAAAGCCAGAAGGTAGCATGAAGGCATTGAACATCAGAATGAAAGAGGCTGGAAGTAGGGCAGAGCAGCCAAAAACAAATGATCTGCCAACTTATTCATTTATCCTAGAGCCTAATGCAGTTTGTGATACTGGGCATCCCTTCTCTAGGAACAGCGAATGGTGAGTTAGCTTAACTGGTCAGATTCAGAATAGCATTTCTAGCCTCCATCTGACCACATTATAGCTTAATCCTCCAATTCTATTCTGCTCAAGAGGGTATCAGATCAAATGAACAAATAAAAAATGAACAAAGCAAATCACAAAAGGATGGTCAAAAACTAATACGAAATTATATATCAACAAAACTGGTCATACAAAAAAAAATAGAGGTCTGCTTTCAAACATGTAAAATGCCAAAACTAACAGGATTCAAAATAAGGATTCCAGTCTCAGAAAAGTAAATAGAATAGACTATAAAGAAACTACTAAAGGGGGAGAGGGGAGTCCTCCTGGGCCTGATGGATTTGTTATCAAACATTCAAGAACATTTAGCACTCATACTACACTAATTATTCTCCTAAACTGAGTAAGAAAACACCTTACCAAGCCCCTCTTATGAGACAAATCCTAATACATGATCCCCAATATTTAAAATAAGAAAACAAAAAAAAGAGAATTATGGACCAACATCATTAAAGAATATTACCTGATAATTTTTAAATAAAATTCTGACAAAAAACTATAGCAATTTATCCAAAAAGTTATTCATTTTGACCAATTTGAATTTATACCAGGGATGGAAGAATGGTTCCAGATTATAAAAGTAATTGCCATAATAAATTATAGTAGAAACAAAAATACTCAAAACTTTACAATTATCTTAATAGATATAGAGGGAAAACTTTAAGTATATTACATATGTTTAAGCATCATATGCACGGGGATAAATGGTTTCCCAATAAGTATAAGAATAAAGCTTAATAAATGATTATTCCCTCCTCATGGCCTCTCCAAAGCAGCAATAATGGAAAGGAAAATCCCATTCAGAATAACCTTAAAATACATAAAATATTTGGGGATCAAGTTACCAAAACACACTCAATACTTTGATTGATTCAATTACAAAATAAGAAAAAAATAATAGCTTGAAAAATAGTCAATGCTTATAGCAAGACTATGCCAATATATTATATAAGAGCTGGTATGTTTTATATATATATATATATATATACATATATATATATATATCTGTTTTATTACAATAATACAAGATATATGCCAATATAATAAAAATGAAAATACTACCACGGTTAATTTATAGCAATATATCTGTTCAAAGGTATACTTTATAGAATTATGTAAAAGTAAAGACAAAATTCATTTGGAGGAACATCTAAAATATTAAGGAAAATAATGGGAAAATATAGATTGAAAGGAAAAGAGCACTTTCAGACCTACTAAAGGGGAAAAATAAACAACCTTCTGGTTCTGAAAGATTTATATTCTCAGTACCTAATAGTGGCAAGAACATAATAGAACACTAAATAAATGCAATTGGCGAATATTACTTCTCAGGAAAAATAACTCATCTCCAACTTTAATATTTCTAGAAGGGGAATCAGAGAATTGGAGAGTTGGAAATAGGGGAATCGCACTATAACATAACCCAACAAATAGTGACCACTAACTAGTCTGGCCTCTTCTTAGAGACCTCTAAGGTGGGGGAATCCACCAAAAAAATGTGTTGGAATATTCTACAGACATAGAATCACAGATTTAGAGAATGATGGAACTTAAAGGTCATTGGATACATCCTCCTAGTTTACAGATGGAACAGCTAAGATCCAAACTTAAATGACTTGCCCAGGGTCACATAGCTAGTACATGTCTGAGGGAGGATTTTAATCCAGGTCTTCTTGACTGTACATGCTTCATCATGCTACTTCTCTACTCCTTTATTTAAAAAATAATGCAATAAAAGCTCAATAATTACTTCTAGATCACACTCTCCAGCAGTTCTCCATCCAGAGCAGGATGCTCATTAGAGAAGCATCCCTGAGTAACCAGGCTGTGTTTTGAGCATTTCCAGTTTTTCAAAGCACAAAACACTTCTCCTCTGTCTGTTCTTACCTAAAACAACCTAGATTGGGGGTTTGGCACAGGGCGAGGGATGGTGCTGTGCCCTCCATCAATATACAGTATTTGCATTGAGGTTTATGTGTGTTAAGAGCAATGATGAATGAGCTTTGAGACAATCACTTGAGCCCAATCCATTAGCTGCCTGGTTTCTAGGTCCCCCAGCACCTGGCTGTCTGGTTCCATTAGAGGAAGTCCAACTGAAGCCTGCTTTTTGAAGCTGTGGGCTCGTCACAACTGCTCAGATCTGCCTCAGCAGTCACGCTGCTGGCTGCTTTGGGGGTGCAGCCTAAGTGCTGAGGGAAAGGGCTCATGCATGCTTCCCCCAGCCCACAAACACTGTTAGAGAACCAGGTGCTTCTGGACAGCTCAGGAATCCTCATCAAACTCTGTTTATGCCTCCCCTTCTCTATCTCAAAGAATCTCAGGGGAATGTGTGCAGAGCACAAAATTGAACCAAGATAGTACAGAAAAATAAGTCAGGGAAAAGGCACAAAGATCTGGGTTAGAGGGACAGCTCCAGCATTTATTTGTTGGGTGACCCTGGGTAAGTTATCTCATTTTTCTGCACCTCAGTTTCCTCATCTGTAAAATGGGATGATAATCCTTCTGTCCATGTCCTTGGGTTACGGAGAGAGAGAGAGATGATATCACATGTAAGAATATGCTTTATAATCTTAAAGCATCAATGTTAATGTGAGTGGTTACTTTGGTACTTCGATAACCTCGTTGGTGAATGTCCCATCTCTGACGCATGGTGGTGGTATGACCATAGGGAACTCACTTAACCTACCAATGCTTTAAGAAAGTCTCTAAGTCTATAAGATGCAGTGAAGATGCTAACTTGCATTGATACAAGAATTGGGAGATTGCCATTGAAATCACAGGTCCAGGCCCTATATTGTTATGTCCCCATGTGTAATTTATATTTCTATATGTACACGCTTATGTTTTACATGGGAAGCTAGACAGTACAGTGCCAAATGGATATAGTGCCAAACCTAAAATTAGGAAGAGTGGGCAAGTCACTTCATCCTGTTTGCCTCAGTTTCTTCATCTATAAAATAAGCTAGAGAAGGAAATGGCAAACCACTCTGGTGTCAATGCCAAGAAAACCTCAAATGGGATCATGAAGAGTCAGACATGACCGAATGACTGAACAGCAACAAAATATATGACACATGTATACAGAGATATTTGTGTGTCTATATATACAGAAATATGTGTCTATGTGTGTACATATATTTCTTTTTTGTGAAGATATTTTACTTTACAAATTACATGTAATAACAATTTTCCACATAAGTTTTCTCAAGGAAAAAGATCCAAATTGTCTCCCTTCCTCCTTTCCCTCTCCCTTCCCAGAAACAGTAAGGAATTTGATCTAGGTTATACATGTATGTATATTTCTAAATGTATGTGTTTGTATGGATGGAGATATGCATGTACAAAATAAATAAAGGACTTTTTTGGTGGAGGGAAGGGAAGAACATCTTCCTCTTTGTTTCTACTTCTTAACTTCCCTGACTTCCTTCAAGTCTCATCTAAAGTCTTCCTATTTGTAAGAAGTCTTTCTCAGGCTTCATTAGTTTTAGTGTCTTCTCCTTAAAATTAACCCCCATTTATTGGTTGTATAGTTCTTTGAACATCATCTACCCTCTTAGACTATAAACTCATTGAGAGCAAGGACAGTCTTTTGCCTTTCTCTGCATCCTCAGACTCAGTACAATGCCTGGCACATATTAGGCACTTAATAAGTGAGAGCTGACTGACTAGCATCTAAAAAATTAGGAAAGATGATGAAGTCAGCAATTAATTCCAATTTTGAAGTAAACAAGAGATTCTGTGAGGAGAAGGTTAAAAAAAGGATGAACCCTCCTGTGGCAAACCTTTGGGAAAGCCTGAAAAAGGATCTCACAGAATCGTCAAATGTGGATCAGTTGTGATTTGCATGATTGGAGGAAACTCTCAAACTGATGAGGTCACAGAATGATTCAAATATATTCCTGGAAAATATAGTTAAAAAGCTAAATGCTATTATATGTTTCCTTTTTTTCTCATTAATTTTACTAGGTTTTAAGCTCCTCAAAGGCAAGGATCAATTCCTTTCCTTGCATCTCTAGCTTACTTACCCCAATTCTTGATACTTAATAGACTGCTCCCATTCTCAGGTTAACAGACACAGAATGAACAACAACAGTGAAGTTGGTTAGTGGGAATCATAAAAAAAAAACCAGTGAGGAAGTCCATAGAGATCACTCAACACCTACCTGAGAATTGGCTGGACCAACCATGTTGACACCTGGAGAAGTAGCCAGGGATAAGGAGTGAGGACCTATGGCTGATGTAATGACTCGATATGAAGAACCCAGCGCATTCAAAGGAGACCCAATGGCACTCAGTGGGGAGGCAAGTGTCCTTGGAACACTGACTGGAGCCTCAATGTAGTTGGAGTGACTGTCTGTGGATTTTCCTGTGGTCAAGGCCGGTGATGGGCTCATAGATGTGGAGTTAGTGTGACTGAGAGAACCTGAAAGCAAAAGAATTGTCTTAGCAATGAGAAATCATGGAAAAATATAATGTGACTGGGAGAACTTATGAGGAGTGTGTAGTCTCAATAATAAAAAATCATGGGGAATTATAGATAAATTAGCTTCTAAAATTAATTGAAAAGATTGTCTGGCAATTACAAATGCTCACTTACCCATTCAACATGTAAAACTGGGTACCTCCTCTGTTCCAGGAGATTGGAGCAGCATCTAGCAAGGACACGTATAGTCCTTTTCTCAAGTAGCTTCATTTTTACAGATGACAAAATTGAGGCACAGAGAATGAAGTGATTTACCTATTAGTCACATAGCAAGGATGTGGGAAGGTGAAGATATGAACCTAGGTTCTCTTTCTCCAAACCCAATGCTTTTTTTTTTACCGTACCACACTGCCTACATAAATATTTCTCTCGAAATTAAAGTTGCTTTCAATTTTAGGATTGCCACCAACTGATTTTATGTAAAGATGTAAAAAGACATTTTCTCACTGATTTATCCTAAAAATGTTTAGGGGGGGAGAGATATACAGACAGAGACAGAGAGAGACACAGAAAGAGATAGAGAGAGAGACAGATAGAGGAGAGAGAGAAAGGGAGGAATGGATGGATAGAGAGAAGGATGGATGAAGGGATGGATGGATGGATGGGTGTTGGTAGTTGATGTCTTTTATACTAAGAAAGGATCAAAATTACATCACTGGTAATATCTTTTGACTCACACATAAATTGGATTTAAGTGAGACAGAGTTGCACAAAGTCATTGGTCTCACTCTCTCTTCCAGTCATCCAAGTCCGGTGAACAGGCAAATGTCAAGACGACTAATAATGGCCAGAGATGCAATGGATGACCTTGATTTCTTTGATGTCTAACCAAGGTCTAAGCACTCCACAGCACCTGCTTCAATCGCCTTCATGGCCATTGAAACAAATTGTTCTCATGTGTCCCTTTTGCTGAGGAAAGTCTTCACATGCCTGAGGTAGACACCCCCTCCTCAACTTCCCAAATAGTTTGAGGACAATTGGTTACCCCTAACCTAGTTTAGCCCACATTCTGAGATCATTTACCAAGGCGTAGTGGCTTGTTACAGCTTCAGACACATGTATAGATATAGATAGAGATCTATATAGATATATATAATATGTGACAAGATATGATGTGAGCTATATTTATATATTGATATAGATAGATGAATAGAGAGATATAGACAGTTGTAATATACCATCATCAACACAGAGCCATGTGTGAAGAAAAAAAAAGCTATGGAACGGATTCCTCTTAGCTGATCAGCAGTGCTAAAATGAAAAAGCGAGGCTGTCTCATTAACTAGCTCTCACAGCCAGAGCACAGTAAATGGAACATCTTTTACTTGAAACATAGAAAGCCAGTCAACTATGGAAAGCAGTAGGCTTTTACCCCAAAGCTGGCTTAAAGTTTCAAAGCCATGTACTAAGATGGAGAGAATGTAACTCCAAGTTACTAACAGGGTTAATAAAGTCACTAATTAAGGTCAGAGCTGTAATAAATAGTCACTGAGCATTATTAATAAAGGTACCATGTGATACCTGAGTATTTCTTTTTTCAAAGGCTGCTTCTTTCAGTGGAAAATTGACTTATTTGAGTTCAGTTTATTTAATAAAGAAGTTTTAAAAAAAATAAGAGGGAAAACAGTCTTTACTTCTACCTCGGACAAAACACAACGATTAGATGAACTTTCCTCTTCCCTAAGTGCAAGAAAAGCACTTAAAGGAAGGGAAAAAACAGCAATTTCTATAAAGTGCTGAAATAACAAACTTGGACTTCTAAAGTGATGACACTTGCTCTGTTTCCAGGTAAAAGGTCCAGAATAGCGGCTTCTAGGACTCAACGTAGGAATGGATTTAGAGAAACCATTCTTTATTGTGGCAGTTTCTGTTTTAAAAAATCAACCCCTGTCATTGGTTTCTCAGCAAAAGATTGGGGATTGTCCAAGATCACAATGAAAGCAAGCTGTCCCCGAATGGGAGCTATAGAAAGGAAAGTATACGAGCTGTGTTCTCCTTCTGTCCCCTAGATTCCTGGAAAACTGGAAACTTCCATAAGTGCTTCCTTTGGGAAAAAGCTTGCAAATAACAAGTAAAGCCACCTTCTGTACTCCTGCCTCCCAATGATCTGGGTAACATGGGGGGGAATTACTTTGCATAGTATTAAATTTATGCTTTAGGTCACATGGGTCAGAGGTATGGAACCAAACCTGTGAAACTACTAGCAGGGAAGGCAGACAAATGGTGCTGTGCAGGATTCCATAAAAGACCAGACATGGAAAGAAACTGGAGAGATGCTCTAGGCTAAACCCTTCATTTTGCAGATGAGAAAACCAAGGTATAGGGAGTTTAAGTGCCTTGCTCAAGGTTTCTCAGAACCAGGATGAGGCCCAAGGTCTTCTTAATTCCAGGAGAATTCTTTTTTCACTTTAGCACACTGACCCAGTATAATACACACACACACACACACATACACATTCACACAACTAACAAAAGCATCAGGTTTTCTAACTTCCAATTAAATGTTTATCTATCAGGTTGCCCTTCACTGGACTTGTGTACATTTAATACTACAAGGATCTGTATTTAAACCCATGGTAAATATATCCTCAAAGCTCTGGATTGATCAGGACCAAGGATGACCCACATACATGAAATGAATTTGGAAGCAGATATCTCAGGGCCATTCCTCTTCATAGGCAGGGATCTAGAGAAGTCTTACAATTTTGGGAAATGATCTATCCAGAGACAACATGAGTTAGTTGCTAGCATCCTAAACTTGGTTTCAGGAAGACCTGGATTCAAATCCCACATCAGATCCTTAGTTGCTGTGTGACCTTGGTTTAACTTAACCTCTCTGAGCCTAAGTTTCTTCATCTATAAAATGGTACCTACTGCACAGGGCAGTGACCTTGGGCACCACTTCACCTCTATTTGCCTGTTTCTTCATCTGTAAAAAGGGGATAATAATAGCACCAACCTCCCAGACTTGTTATAAGAATCAAATGAGATAATAATTGTAAAGCACTTAGCATAATGCCTCACACATAGTAAGTGCTAGATAAATGTTAGCTCTCATTATTATTAGGATCAAATGAAATTTGATTATTTGCAAAACTTCAAGTATCATAGAACTATGAGCTCCTTTTGTTACTTTGTCTAGACTCCAGAGTATTTAGACAATTCCAAGCAGATGTCTATTCTCCAGAGAGAAAGGAAGAAAAAGATCACCATGTCAACTAGTTCCCACAATACCCCAGAGATGTAAACTGTTTCACATTTGTCTTTGTAACTCTAAATGGTTAGTGTGTAGTATCTGAGCCTGGAGGTACTAAATAAATGTGTGTTGATGATTAAGCCAGAGGTCTGAATAGAGGAGAGTGGGACAAAGCCAATTGTGCTGCATAAACTGCTAAGGAAGAATTCACTTAAAATTCTTTAAGGTTTGCAAAACACTTATACACAATCCCTTTTGAGCCTCACTGCAACCCTGAGGTAAGTCACATCTGCATTATCATCTGAATTTTACAGATAAGAAAATACTCTCCGAGGCAAAGGATTTGCCCATTGTCCCCTGGCTAGTAAGCACAAGAGATAGGAGTCAAACCCAGTTCACTCCCACTTTTAAGTTCTGGGCTCTTTCCACTAAACCACACTGTCTTCAGTTATAGAAATGCACACATTTGTAGAGGTATTATAATGAATATAAGTTTATTAAGTACCTACTTTATGTAGTTTTGTTCAGTGCTAGGAGAGATGTAAAATTTAAATAAAATTCTATTCCTATTCTCAGAGAGTTTAGGATCTAGTAGGGAAAGGGTAGAGTGTCAGACAAACACAGACAGCTACATCCTTTGAGATTTAGTCCTTCTGAGCTACAGGACAAAGACAGAATCTATGTCTATTCAACTAGACAAGACTACCAGTCTCTATTTGTTGTCATTGTTCAGTTGCTTCAGTTCTATCTAATTCTTCATGACCCCATTTGGAGTATTCTTGGCAAAGATATTGGGGTGTTTGGCAATTCCTTTTCCAGCTCTTTTTTTTGACAAATGAAGAACTGAGGCAAACAGGGCTAAGTGATTTGCCTACAGTCACCCAGCTAGTAAGTGTCTAAAGCCATATTTGAACTCAGGAAAATGAGTCTTCCTGACTCTAAGCCTTGCACTTTATCTATTGTGCCACCCATCTGCCCCATCAGCCTCTATACAACATGGCTATCGAGCAGAGGTCTACAAAAGACCCGACTAACCAATTACTAAATCTGTCTGGATCCTAATTAAACATTCCCTTATTTGCCCTCTGTCTTTTAGACCTCATATGTAAATGATATCTAATAACCCAACTATGTATTCCCTTGTTTTAAACAGGTCTATCTGATTAGGAAAGAGGGAGTGGAGTGAGGGGGGGTCTGTAGGGCCCAGAATCACCCTTGATTTTGATTACATATCATAGTTGACTGTTAAGCAAAGATACAAGAGGAGAAAGGACTAATAGACTCCATCCTAGAATCAATTCATTTCTGCTTCCTGGTGCCTTGCCTAGATGGATCTCGGACGTTCTAGACTCTGGAACTTTGTTTCCTGTGACATCTGAGACCATCCTGATCCAGGTTCTGCTGTAGATGGCCTGTGTGGCCATTCATCTAACTTCTCCCAGCCTCGCTTATCTCCTCCATAAAATGAAAGGACTACTAGAGATCATCACTAAGATCCTTGCCAGCTCTAGAAGTCTACATTCCTCTGAGTCCTTGGACTCATCTCAGTGCCATTATTGACGCATTCTTCCAGTCTCTATAGATTTCCTGACCTCCTGACCCACAGTCAGCTGCTCTATCATCTACCTGCTCTATCAAGTTTGAATGGAATAGCTGGACTCTCAGTCTTGTCCTTATTCCACAGCCCATGCTATGGAAAAGGATTATCCAAGCCTCTCCACCATCTTGCAGCCTGTAATAGAACTAAGCCAGACACTTCTAAATCACAATGTAGTCGATGGAAAGAGGAAGTTAGTTTCCAAAACCTCTTCTTTCTATTATATTACACTGAAAGCATTGATCAGATTAAAAAAAAAGAAGTGAAGAGTGATGATTTTCCTTCACTGGCAAATTACATCCAAGCAGAATTGACAGTAGCCTCCCATAGTTCTATTTGCCAGGGGAAATGTCTCAGATGTCATTCAGAAAGGTGACCTTTCCCCATTTCCTTTGTTCATCTCTCCACCAAATCGGACTGGATTGTTACTCTGGGAGCCATGTCAAGCATTCTAACAGGGAATAAACTCTGCAGGACAAGGAGGCTTCAGTGCACGAGCTTCTGCCAGGACATTCTGGGATCCCTAAGTGGAAGTTGCTATCAGGTCAACAACTACTGCCTACTGACAGCATTTCAGTCATGGCCTCTGTAGTGACCAGAAACAAAATAAAACAAAAGGGCTAAGCAAGAACCAGCATCTGGCTTCTAAAAAAGACATCCACAGTGGGGAGTTAAGAGGAGCCATCAATGGAGCATTTAAGGTCTCCAAATACTTATATACATTGTCATATAGAAGCAGCTGGGTGGATCATAGTGGACAGAGTTCTGGGTCTGGAGTCAAGAATATCTGAGGTCAAATCCAGACTCAGACACTTACTAGCTATGTGACTTTGGGCAAATGACTTAAGTCTCTGCCTGCCTCAGTTTCCTTATATGTAAAATGGGGATAATAATAGCACCAACCTTCCAGGTTGTTTTGATGATCAAATGAGATAATAATTGTAAAATACCTGGCACATAGATACCACATAAATGTTAGTTATTATTATTATTATTGTTATTATTATTACCTCATTTGAACCTCATAACAACCCCTTGGAAGAAAAGTGCTTACACACCCCAACCCTTGTGCCAGCCCTCATCCAGCCTCTTTGTTTGGGCTTTGTTTTATTTTTCTATAATAAGTCATCTTTCCATAGCACCTTTAAAATTTACAAGGCACTTCTCCCCACAGACCTGTCAGGAAGGCAATCCACATGTTATGGTGTCCATTTAACAGATGGGGAAATCAGGGTTTAAAGCAATATGGCAGATATAAAAGGCTCAAAGGAATAGTAACACTGACTTTGGAAGTATAGCTATGAAATATATAAATGGCTTGGGCTCACTGACTTACTAAGTTGTACATAGCTTGTAAGTATTAGATCCAGGACCCAAGCCCAGGTTTCCTGATTCCAGGCATAAGACTCACTTCATTAAGCTATGTTGCCTCTCATACCACAGCAGTTTCTCAATTATAATAATAGCTAGCACTTATATAGTGTTTTTTAAAGGTTTTGTAAAGCACTTTACATACATTATCTCATCTGATCCTCACAACAACCCTAGGGGTAGCTGCTATTATTAACTTCATTTTACAGATGAAGAAGTTGAGATTCAGAAACCTGCCCAAAGATACAAAGCCAGAGAGTTCTAAAAGCTCAAACTTGAACCCAGGTCCCTTCATTGCCAAACACTAGCCTTCTTTATATCACAAAAGATCTTTAAAGCAAATTTCCTAAATCCTCAGAGATTGAAATGCCAATAGTACTAGCCCCTCCATATCTAATGTTTTTGCACAATTCAACTTGCTTTTCCCCTGCTATGGGACATCCTATGGCCCAGATGTCATTCATCAAATTAAAAAACAAATTGGACATAGCTTCATAACTAGTGTAGGGTAGTTCATGTTGACAAAGGCTAAGATTTCCTTTCCTCAGAGTAGTGACTGATGGTAGACTGTTTACACAGACTCTCGCTTCCCTAGGCCACTTGTTTAGTTATTTCAGTTGTTTCTGGTTCCTCTTGACCCCATATGGGGTTTTCTTGGCAAAGATACTAGAGTGGTTTGTCATTTTATTCTCTATATCATTGTACAGATGAGGAAACTAAGGCAAACAGGGTTAAAGGACCTTTCCATCACTCTATCCATTCTGCCACCTAGCTGCCCCTCTCTAGGCTAAGATGCTGCCAATCAAGAAAGTGGAGTCTCTAAGGGATGAAGGAGGAGACAGTTGAGAAGCCATCTATCTGAATGATCTGAAATGAGAAAGAAGAGAGAAGAAGGAGCCTTCTGTGAATGGCCTTAATGTTTTCTATGAAATATGAAGCGAAGTTCTCAGCTCCAGAAAACAGAGTAGGAAGAGCCATGGAAGGTTTGAGGAGGGATAAATGTAAATTCGTAATGGACCCATTCAACATAGTTTTCATGATTTTCCCCAGCTTTGTTCAGCAGCATATGTGTAGGAATAAAGACAGCAGATGGTTATACCCTTGATCTTGCCATCACCCATGAGTGTTCTGCATCCATGTTGATAAACTCTGAAATTCCCTTAGTCATACATAATCTGTTGTCATTCCACTTCCCCCTCTGACTTGCAACTCCAATCTCTTTTCTTCAGCCCCCTCATGGCCTCCAATCCCTCAACTTCTCAGTATTTTTCTAGGCCATCATCCCCACACTGGCTAAATTCTCTCCTCTTAACCATCTTGACTCTGGTAAACCAGTTCAACTCTACAATGTCCTCTTCTCTTGAGACCCTTTCCCCTTTATCTTATTGAAGATCTTGCTCTTCCAAGTTCAGTCCTGGTTTAATCCCATCATCTATCTTCTCCAACAGACTGTCCTCTCCATCATTCCTACTCTCTCAGTGATATTCAATTATTCCCTGTCTACTGGTTACTTCTCTATTGCCTACAAATACGTCCATGTCTCCCTGATCCCCCAAAAACCTCATTTGATTCATCTATCCCTGCTAGCTATTATTCTATGTATGTACTCCTTTTTATGGTTAAACTCCTTGAGAAGACCATTTACAATATGTATCTCCACTTTCTTTCTTCTCACTCTCTCCTTAATGCTTTGCTTTCTTATCTTTTTACCTCATCATTCAACCAAAAATTTTCTTGAAATTTATCTACAATCTCTTAATTGCCAGATCTCATTGCCTTGTGTCAGTTCTCAAACTTCATGATTTTCCTTTATCTTTTGACCTTCTTAATCACCCTCATTTGCTGGATACTCTCTCTTTATAGGTCATCATAGCACTTATTTTTCCTGTTTCTATCACTATCTCTCTGAGCACTCCTTTAATATACTCTTTGTGGAATCTTTATCTACATCATGCCCACTCACCTCCATGTCTCTACTCAGGACCCTCTTCTCTTCTCCTTCTCCATTTGGTGATTTCATCAGATCCCATGGTCTAATGATCAACTCTCTGCAGATGACCCTCAGATCTTCTCTTCCAGCACCACCTACTCTTCCCAATTCCAGTCTCACATTTTTAACTGCATCTCAATCTAGATGTCTCATAGACATTATAAACACATGTCCAAAAGTGACCTCATGGACTTTCCCTTCAAATCCTCCCCTTTCCTTAATGCCCCTAATACTGTTGAGGGTACTATCATCCTCCTATTCATCCAGGTTTACAACCTAGATATCCTCCTCTTTTCTCCACTCCCTTACCCACTCTCTCCATATCAAATTTATTGCCAAGTCCTATCATTTCCACTTTCATAACATTTCTCAATTATGTCCTCTTCTTTCTCTGTCTTTGCAACCACCTTCATGTAAGCCTTCCTTGTCTCATGACTGTATCATTGTAATATCCTCTAGTTTCCCTGCCTCATCTCATCCCACTCCAATTCATCTTCCACTCAACTGTCACCTTCCTAAAGTGTAGGATGGAGCGTATCACACCCTGCCCCCATTCAATAAACACCAGTGGCTCTTTATTACCTCTAGAACAAAATATAAAATTCTCTGCTTGGTTCACAAGTCCTTTATAACCTTTCCCCTTAAAGACTTTTTACACCTTACTCCTCTCCTCCATGAATTCTGTAGCCCACTTTCCCCTCACATCTAGCTAAATGACAAAAATGACAAGAGATGGGAATGGTCGTTATGAGAAGGGCTACAGAAAAACTAGTACTCTTTGTTAAAACTGTAAATTGGTCCAAGTACTCTGGAAAGCAATTTGGAAACACAATAATAAAGTGATGAGAATGTCCATTCTTTTTGACTTAGCTAAAATAACATTAGATATATATAGTCCAAGTGGTCAAAGAAAAAGAGGCAGAGAGACAGAGACATAGAGAGGTGTTCTGTTTGTTCCAAAAACGACGATAGCAGGAGTTTCATTGTAGCAAAGAACTAGAAACAAAAGATGTCCATTTTATTGGAGAATGAGTAAACAAATTGTGGTACAATAAATTGATTCCATCTAGTCTCTCTCTCTCTCTCTCTCTCTCTCTCTCTCTCTCTCTCTCTCTCTCTCTCTCTCTCTCTCTCTCTCTCTGTCAGCTCCAGTCGCACATCATCAAATGCCTTTTAGACATATTGAGCTGGATGTCCTCCAGCCATCTCAAATTTATCCTGACCAAAGCAGAACTCATTTCCCCAAACCTGTCCCTGTTCCCAACTTTCCTTTACCGTCCAAGGTTCTACTACCCTCCAAAGCTCACAACCTCAGGGTCATCTCTGATACCTCATTCACACTCACTCCACATATCCAATTCATTGTCAAATCTTGTTTTTATCCCTGCAATATCCTCTATGTCCTCTTCCCTCCACACAGCCAACATGCGCATCACCTCTGATCTGGACTATCACAGACTGTCCTGTTTCAAGTCTGTCTCCATTGGAACCCATCTTCTACTCAGCTGCCAAAGTGACTTTTCTCAAAGTATAAGTGTAACCAGGTTATCCCCTCCTTCACTCCACTCAATGAACTCCAAGTGGCTCCCTCTTTCCTCCAATAATGATAGCTCATATACAGGATATCTTCAAAGTCTCAGATAAGTTTTTAAACTCTTACCTTCTGTCTTAGAATCACTACTAAAGGGGGCAGCTGGGTGGCTCAGTGGATTGAGAGTCAAATCCAGAGATAAGAGGTCTTGGGTTCAAATCTGGACTCAGACACTTCTTAGCTATGTGAACCTGAGCAAGTCACTTAACCCCCATTGCCTAGCCCTTACCACTCTTCTGCCTTAGAACCAATACCCAGTATTGATTCTAAGATGGAAGGTAAGGGTTAAAAAAAAGAATCAATACGAAATTTCTGTTCCAAGATAGATGAGCAGTAAGAGCTAGGCAACTGGGGTTAAATGACTTGCCCAAGGTCATATGGCTAGACACTGTCTGAGGCCAGATTTGAACCTAGAACCCGTCTCTAGCATGGCTCTCTGTCCACTTAGCCACCTAGCCATCCCATCAGTGCAGTGTTAATCTATTAAAAGATTTTTGTAAAGCTATTAAAGCTTAAAACAGCACTGCACTATGAAAAACAGTTGATAGGTTAGCTTTGCTGAACTTCTTTGATTCTTTCTTTTTTATTCTTTAAAATGCTAAGTAGGAGAGCAAGAGGGATATATTGGGAAATTTTAGTGTTATAAATACAAAATATGTCATTTAAGAAAATACAGTGGTCTCAACGTTAAATTCAGCTCATATAGAAAGAAGAGACCAGTGGACAAAAATCTAGGCAGTAAGGAAGTCAAAAAGAGGAACAAAAACATAATCTTCAGGACAAGTTCCAGATTGGAAAGAACCTTTCTTTAGCCTTTTCAGAAGACATAGTAGCCCATGATAATTAAAGAGGTCAATTTGACCTCAATCTATTACTCAGATAACAAAATATGTGGAACAGCAGTGAGGAACAGAGCCGAGAAATCTTTGCCAGAAATTCATCTATGCTTTCCCCACCCACTTCTTTGACACTGTCTGAAAGCTTTTCTTGTAAGTTTTGGGTTCTTCTGAAATCTAATCCTATCCAATAAGGATTGCCTTTGTGCCAGGCACTGTGCTAAGCACTGGGGATACAATTAATAAAAAGACAATCCCTCACCTCAAAGAGCTAACTAACAATATAAAGGGGAAGAAAAATGCAAAAGGAGTCAGGAAAGAGAGGGGAGAGAAGAACACCAGGGATATCTTTGAGTTGAAACCAGGCAGACAGCAGATGCAAAGTGAAATAAGCTGAGAATTCAGTTTCTGCTCTCCATAAAGAGCATTGGGGCAATGCCTAGAGACAGGAGGTCCTAGGTTCAAAGCTGACCTCAGATACTTCCTAGCTGTGTGTCCATTGGTAAGTCACTTGACTCCATTGCCTAGCCTTACCACTCTTCAGCCTTGGAACAAATACTGAGTATCTAAAATAGAATGTAAAGGTTTTTAAAAAAAGAATAAGAACGATGGGAGGGTGACAGTACTCCAACCTCCAGCCCTCCTAACAGTGGGGAGAAGAGGCTGAGGGAGAGGAATCTTGAGTTAGCAGCATCATGGTAAGTTTAGAAGTGATGAGCTTCTTCTAGGAGAGACATCTTGTTTGGGCATCTTGTTTTGTGGAGCTGACACCAGGCAGAGCAGCAGATGCAAACTAGAACGTACATATTCTGAAAATAACTTCAAGTGCCATGTTCCTCCTTCATTTATTCCAAATAGATGGCAGATCTCCTCTCTACTGGGAGAATATAGTGAAATATATAGGCTATGACAAATGAACTCACCCATCCTGGTGGATGATAGAAGAAAGGAATTAGCAGGATTTTATTCTTGATATTTTCATCGCATGCTCTAAAAGC
>NC_058133.1:58561278-58583582 GCF_016433145.1 Gracilinanus agilis
GGGTTCTTTTTTCTTTCCTGTTCAATGGGTGTGGGAATGGGAGGAGAGAAGAACAGAATTTGAAACCGGAAATAAAATTAAATTAAATTACAAAAAAGGAAAAAGTGATGGAGGGAAAGTAGGGGGGTGAAGGGGAAAGTAAGAGCATGAATCATGTAAACATGTTAACTTTTCTAAAAAATAAAAATTATTAAATGGAAAAAAAGAAAAAGTGCATTTGCACAGTGTTTGAGGAAAAGAAAAAGCTATACAAGATGAAATCTTACAGGCCATCCAAAGCTACATGTCTTCCTGTGTCAGAGGTCACTGAGAGGCCCTGAAACACCCAATTCTGCATCTCAAACCTTCAGGCGCAGCAACCTGTGCCTTTTATTAATAATTTTCTAAAAATACCCTGTTCAAAAGGAAAAAAGAGACAGAAGAGTCCCTGAATAGTTTTCCTTTTCCTCTTGGTAAGCAACATACATTCAGCGACTTTTGGAATTAAAGCTCCCTCTTTATTGCCTAGTTCAAAGACATGATGATGTTGGTAGTAAGAATTCCGAGTCTGGATCCTAGAAACTCTGGCACAACCTTTCTCCCCACCAAGGAACTAGGAAAATGTTCAGAAACTGTACAGGATGGAGGTGTCAAGGACCTCATGGTACAGAATCATCACTGCCAGGGCTCTGGGCGTACACTCTGTCTAAGACATCAAGCAATTTACAGCAAAGCCCAACACATGAGACTTCCCCAGGAGTATTCACAACCCAAGGGAACACAAGCACCAATACCCAGGGAAAGCCATTCAGATATCAAATAGACAAATTCCCCAGAGTTTTGTTTTGTCTTCATTTGCTTTCCTTCCTTCCAAAACACCCAAATCAATCACCATGAGAAAACAAACTAGTCTAATAGCAAGTGATGCAATGGATAGAGTGCAAGACCTGGAATCAAGAAGACTCACCTTCCTGAATCCAAATCTAGCCGGAGACATTGCCTAGCTGTGTGATGTTGGACAAGTCATTTAGTCCTGTTTGCCTCAGTTTCCTCATCAGTAATATGAGCTGGAGAAGAAAATGGGAAACTGCTCCAGGATCTTTGCCAAGAAAATCCTGAATTGGATCACAAAGAGCTGGACATGACTGAAAAAATGGAACAATACTACTTAAAGGAAAGAAGCCAGTGTCCTTGTTAGGATCATTGGCATCATCTATTGCCTTTTTGCTTCTGGGAAAAAGTTTCCTGCTTTGTAGAACTTCCTTCTCCACAGAACTGCTCTCCTTATCATGATAGCAAATAAGAGATGATAAAAACAGTAGATTAATAGGGGAAAATTGTAGTGCTAGTCAAATTATATGATGCAATCAACTTTCCTCTCCCTAAGATATAAGACCAGTTGTCTCAGTGTCTAGGTCCTCCTCCCTCTTTCTTCCTCCAGCTAAATTCTCTAGAAATGAATGCCTCTGGTTAATAATTGGACAAATCTTCAAGTCAGATAGCATTAAGCAACCTACCATATGGGAGTGTATGGGAGTGGAGGTGGGAGAGTGGTGGTAATTTCTACACCCAAATCCTTGCTTCCATTATGTACTATTTCTGGGTCCTCAAATTAGCCTGGAACTTAAAGTCGTACCCAGACACAAAAATGAAGACAGAAGGAGATCATAGAAGGAGGCATCCCATCCTTCTGGAGAGGTCATCTCTTCTTCATTTTCCACGGCTTTCTTCCATCGTAACCTTATCCACAAGGCAAAAAACCTAATGGCATGGCACCTTGGTGATGTCACCTTCTACAAGCATCTATCAAGCCCTTTGTCTTCTTTTGCTAGCCTATGTACTGGGAAAGCAATGTGAAGATTCAATAAAATATGGTTCTGGTCCTCACAGAGCTCACAATCTGCTAGATTTGACTAGTAGGTACCAATTATAATTACCATTATACAAAGTTTAGAGTCATACTTTGTTATTGTGACCCCTGGGATGAGCACCACAAAAATGTGCTGAAGGCAAAAAAAAAAGGAAAAACATATCAAAAACTTTTTTAAAATGAATTCAGGGGGGTCTAGGTGGCTCAGTGAATGGAGAGCCAAGCCCAGAAATGAGGCTCAAGTAGCCTCAGACACGTCCTTGCTGTGTAACCCAGAGCAAGTCACTTAACCCCCATTGCCTAGCCCTTACTGTTCTTCTGTCTTGGAATTTATACCTGATATTGATGCTAAGAAAGAAAGTAAAGGTATAAAAAAAAAAGTTCAGGTGTTTCTGAGTGCTGCCAAGTACTGTGTGCTTGAAATTTCAGCAGCTGGAGGCAACAGCCAGGTCATCTCACCCTTTTAGGCTTCTGAGAATTGGCACACTTCACAAGCCTTCCATGCACCCCATGCTCCCACAAACACACACCCAACAGGGTGGGACCTCTGCCTCCAGGGACTCTCTGAACAGTTTGCGTCTATCTCTCTTATTAATGATGTTCTATTTTGTATTTCAGTTGTGTGTGTATCTCTCTTGTATCTCTATCAGATGGCACACTCCTTTGAAGGAAGGAACCCTATCTGAATTATTTTTGTATTTCTTTCACAACCCAGCAGGGTACCTAATACTTGGCAGGGAGGGTGCAGAGTATAAAAATAGTGTTGCTCATTTTCATGGTACCCTAAGTTTTACATTCTTCATGACTCGCCCATAAGGCAATGAATGTACATCTGTGTTTTACAGGAGAGAATAATGAGGCTCCAGAAAGGTGAATGACTTGCCTACAGTCATGGCATTAAATATTGAATAAGTTAGGAACCTACATCTCCTGATCTCCTGATTACAAATTTAAGGTCTAGGGTTTGAATCTTAATCTCTCTGAGACTTAATTGCCTCTTCTCTAAAGTGGGAGTGATACACTACCTCCATCATAAGATTTAAAAACAAAAACAAAAATACCTTACTTTCCATCTTAGAATTAATACTGAGTTTTGGTTCCAAGACAGAAGAGTAGTCAGGGCTAGGCAATGGGGGTTAAGTGATTAGTCCAGGGTCACACAGCTGGGAAGTGTGTGGGGTCAGATTTGAACCCAGGACTTCCCATCTTTTGGCTTGGCTCTCAATCCACTGAGCCGCCTAGTTAACCCTGATCATAAGATTTTTGTGAGACAAAAAAAAAAAAACTCCCTTCCAAAATAAAAATTCACTATATATAAATATGAACTATAGTCTCTTTGGTACACAGTTTGACATTTGCCAAGTTATTAAACTGAATTCGACTGTTTCTGAGAAGGAACCCCCAAACCTGTCTTCTAAATGTGCACCTTCAAAGGTTGAGACCAGGTCAAATAAGAAGGGGAATCTAAGTGGTCCGGTGGATAGAGTGCTAGCCCTGGGGTCAGGAAGACTCATCTTCCTGAACTCAAATCTGGACTCTGACACTTACTAACTGTGTGACCCTAGACAAGTCACTTAACCCTGTTTGCCTCAGTTTCCTCATCTGTAAAATGAACTAGAGAAGGAACTAACAACCCCCCAAAAGAATCACAAATGAGGTCAGGAGGGGTAAGACCTGACTCAAAACGAATGAATAATAAATAAGGAAGACAGAGGAGAGATGATTTCAAGAGAGCAATATTTGAGGTTAACAGTCCCTCCTATTTCTGGATAATAAGGTCTACAGGAAGAAGCAGGGGAGGGGAAGGCCCTCTAAGTACAATCGAGACATCAGCACGGAACACCCTTTAAATCACACCATGTGCAGACGTGTACAAAAAAATAATAACCCCACGTGTTTTCTATTAGTGACCAATGCTGGGGAGAAACCACTGTGTCTCTCAGTTGTAAAACCATTCTGATCAGTGCAAATGTCTTTTTAAAAATGTAGCCTGGGGGTGGGAAAAGGCAAAGTGCTTTAGAAATTAAAAGCAAGTCTCTGGCAGAGGCCAAGGCTGTAAAAGCTGCTGGAAACCTCTTAGTGTACTTGGTAAAGAAAGCTATTCTATGGAGATTAAGCATTCATCTATTGGGAGGGGAGAGTGCATCCAAATTAGAAAAGTTAGCTGGCACAGACCCAGGAGAAATGTGACAGGGTTCCGCACAGACCCCACTTGCTGCCTGTGTGCACACATGGCTAGTGTCTATGTCTTTTCCAGCTAAATATTAATAGGATCATGGCTGGAGCATGCAATGAATATTTATTTAGGGGATAGGTACCGGACTGGTGATCTCCTTGGTACAGTGAACGCTTGGGTTAAATGGACGCCTTCTCAGCAATTTATAGACTTTCGTTGCTGTTATTTAGTCATGTCTGACTCTCCATGACCCCATTTGGGGTTTTCTTGGCAAAGATACTAGAGTGGTTTTCTATTTCCTTCTCCAACTTATTTTACAGATGAGGAAACTGAGGCAAACAAGGTTAAGTGACTTGTCCATGGCCACATAGCTAGTAAGTATTTGGGGCTGAATTTGAACTCCAGTCTTCCTGACTCCAAGACTGGGATTCTATCTACTGCACCACTAGCTTCCCAAAGAGATTATATAGATTTAAAGTTGAAAGGGACTTTAGATGCCACCCAGTACCATCCCCTCATTATCAGATCAGGAAATGGAATACCAAAGAGAGAACTTACCTGAAGTCACACAAATTCTGAGTAGCAGAGCCAAGATTCGAATCCAACTCTTTTGTATGACTTTAAATACAAGATTCGCCCCATGGGGTCTCAAAGGGAAGGAGGAACATCAACAGATAGAGAGGAGGAGTAAGAGCATTGATTTCAGGTTGGAAGGGGTCTATATGGGCAAACATATGGCCATAGAAGAGGCAAGATCAAGATGAAGGATGGATTGCAGAAAGGAGCAGAAGCAGATTTGTTAAAGGGCTATCGACCACCTGGACAAAAAGAAGAAACAGCTGAGGAGTTCGTGGAACAGATCACAAGCCTGGCTCGGATGGATGGTGTGGGAGTAATGGGAGACTGTAGCATGCCAGTTTGGTTGGCTCACAGTTTCTAAAAAGGGGAATGATATGGGATAAGATCCCAAAGCAGCTTTGTTGATGTCAAGTCTAGGGTTCTTCCCACTATATCAGGAAGGTTAAGGGATAGAGTGAGGGGAGGGCATATAATAGCTTGAATTCGGGATTTTCTGAATTTGAGGAACATCCAGTTATGGGAAAATAAAAGCAGATCCTCTGTTCCCTTTCACTCCCTATAAGAGGTAAATAACAAGGGAACCTGTGAGTGCTACACAAATGGTGCTGAAAAGGCAACTTAATTTCCCTGTGAGTAAATTCTAACATTAATGTACAAACGTACACAAAAGGGGAAAACAGAGATCAACTAATCCATCCTCCTCATTTTATAGAAGAAGAAACAGAGACCTAGAGGGAGGGAATGATTTACCCAGTGTGACCCAACTTAATAAGTGGCAAGGACAGGATCCCAAACCAGCTTTGATGATGTCAAGTCTAGGGTTCTTCTCACTACATCATAAGCCAGGAAGGTAAAACTTCCATGGAAGGAATTGGGTAAAACCAAAGATCATAGGGAAAAAGAGCAGAGTAAGACTAGCTGGTGATTCTCTGCTCGGGGACCTTAGGGTGGTTATTTGTCAGACTGTTCACAATGAAGCCTGTTGTCTTCCCAGGGCATATGTCCAAAATATAACAGAGAATTTCCCAAGACTCATTAAAACCTGATAACAAATACAGAGAGGTCTGTTGTTTTCTTGGGGCATATATCCAATATGTTATGGAGAACCTCCCAAGACTTATCAAAAAAGATGACAATTATCCACTACTGATGATTCACATGAGTACAAATGATTCTGCAAGAAGGAATCTAATGGTATCACCAGTGATTACAGTGTCTTGGAAAAGAAACTGAAGACCACTAGGGGAAGAGCTCTGTTTTTCTCACTATCATCCACTGAAAGTGAGAATATATACTATAAGAAAATAATATAACATCTGTGAGAGCACTTAATAATGATAATAACAATGCAGAAGAAAGATGGATTGGGAAAGTTAATAGCTGACTAACAAGATAGCAATTGAGAATCAGGCTTGGGTTTCTATGTTGCAATTTAAATACAGGAAGGACAGATTCTTGGCAGGGATGAAGTGAACCTAACAAATACTAGTAATAAGGTGTTTGTTGGGTATCTTGAAAATGTTATCAAAAGAACTTTAAACTAAGATTTGAGGGAGAAAAAATGCTTATGGATATGAACCTGGATAAGCTGGACGCTATGATGAGCAACTACAATGAAGGGAACAAAAATTAGTTGAGATACCCAGAATTTCATAGGAGAAAATTTCTTAGAAAGGAGCCACAGTATCAAGATGGCTATAGAAAAATGTCCAAAGTTTGAGCAATAAATAAAATGAACGAAATGAGGTTGTAATATAAGGAGGCAAATGTGATCTATAGGTATCACTGAGAACTGGTGAAATGAAACTCATGACTGAAATATGACTGGATGGATGAGCCTAATTCAGAAAGACCAGTATGGGTAATAGCCAAGAAGAAAGTGGTTTGTAGCATGATATATTAAGAAAATATAATGAGCAAGTAGGTGGCTCAGTGGATGGCAAGCCAAGTTCAGAAATGGGAAGTCGTGGGTTCAAATCTGACCTCAGATACTCCTTAACTGGGTGACCCTGGTCAAATCACTTAACTCCAATTGCCTAACCCTTACCACTCTTCTGCCTTGGAACCAATAGTTAGCATTGATTCTAAGACAGAAGGTAAAGGTTAAAAAAAAAGATATCATCATTTGATGAAATGCAAGAACCAGGAGGTAGAGAGTGCAGCACTTCGGTAAGGATCAGTGAAGCAATTTTGTCATTGGTTTATTTCATAGACCACTTGGAATCAATATAGTGAGTTCCAAGGCAGAAGTGTGGTAAGAGCTAAGCATTTGGGGTTAAGTGATTTACCTAAGGTCACGTAGCTAGGAAATTTCTGAAGCCAAATTTGAACACAGAATATCCTGTATCCAAATCTAGGTCACTCTTCGCTGAGCCATCTAGCTGCCCCTCAGTTAATAACTTCTTGATTTGTCTTGATAATTACTTTATCCTTCAAAAGGCAATGGAACTAATAAGGGGAAATATTGTATTAGATCTGATTTTAACTGGAAGAAATTGGTTGTTGAGGTGGAGAAGATGAGATCCTTTAAGGAAGGGATAAGTGATCACTTCCTCCTAGACTCTGTAATAGAGGAGAAGAAATTGGGCATAGTCTCAAATGCACCATAGTTGGATAAAGCAGATTACAAAGAAGAAGGAGAGGTAGGTTGCCATGGAATAAGATTCTACAGGGGACGCTAGATGGGAAGAGAAGGGATAGGAAAAACTCAAGAATGAATTTCTCTAGAGAAAAAAATAACAATATTCCCATGAGATGGGGAAAATGATCATTTTCCAAACAGACTAGTATAGATGCTTGCACAAATGTTTAAGGAAAGATAAAACAACATAAGATGCAAAGAAATATAAAAGTTAGATATAATAAGTCTTCCTAAACTTCAACTGTTAATAAGTTATCACCTAATTTAATCCTGGTTTTTATTTCCCAGATGAAGTAGTAGAAAGCAGATGTCGACTTGATCTGGGACCTTTTTTTTTCAGATATTCCCCTCCAGCTATGACTCTGGCACTCACTTTGGAACTAGTGCTTTAAGAGAAAAGTTTTCCTTAAATCTTCTCATTACCTTGGTAAGAGCATCCTTACAGAAGAATGTCTGGTGTACTATCTCTTCTCTCTTTGGTTTTAGTTGGTAAATTGCCTAGACATCTTGAGACACACACTTACAATTGCTTCTAAAATGTGAGGGGTCATTATCTGGTTTCTAACTACTAGTAGAAAATAAAGTTCCCCCAAACCTGGAATGAACCAGGTCTGGGATTATATAGGTGAGCAAAGCAACCAAAAAGATAAAATTTCTTGCCTTTGAGCTGCCATAGTCTGGGATTAATTTATCTCTATTTCTGGAGGTCATATGGAGAGAAACTCAGCAGAACTGGACAATTGATGGATTTTTATTATATTGTTAAGTACATTATTATCATCTATAGGTCCCAAAAATATGCTGGAATATGGTTTTATTAATTGCCTTTCTAATTAATTAATTAATATTTGGATATAGTCTATCATTAATTATTTATTTGTTTTTTTTATGATCTGTGTACCAAATGCCTTATTAATCTTTTCATGCATGTATTACTTGTGTCCCCTGGAGTCTCGAACAGCAAACTGTTGCTGACACACTGATTGGAGCATGGGCGATACAGGGTTGGTGCTTGGAATGATAGAATACTTACTAAGGTAAAAAAAAGTTGCCTAGCAACCACATCCTCAGCCAATGAAAGTAAAATGTCAAACATACAAACTCTCTAACTGGCCAAACAAGTGAGCAAACAGACTGGATCTTTCACCTTTTCCTTTCTGTTTCCACTGGAAAAAAAGGAAAGATTGTCCCAGGAACAAACCACCTCAGGATGAAGGCGAAGCTTGTCGTGAATCAGTTAAAAGAAAGTTGGTTAATTAGCAACCTGAGAGGAGGGGTGATGGAGAGGATAAAACACTGGGCCTGGGGTTCAAATCCTGCAACTCCCTGTCTATCATCAGTTGAACTCTCTGACTCTCTCCTGTGTTAAATAAGAGGGCAATAATGCCTCCTGTATCTATCTCATGGGATTGTCACTATAATCAAGTGATAGAACATGTGAGAAAGTAGTTTTTATTTCAAAGGATAAACATTTAAGGTTAATTACAACAATATAAAATAACAATCATAATGTTTTCAACTTTTTTCAATAAATAGGATCCATTTGAATTACAGTATAGGATTTTTTCTTTCTTGAAGAATTGATCTTTCCCCAGCCTACTTAGTAGAGAACAAATTTCAAAGCTTTTATTTTCTCTAGTGGAGGAATACTGTATATTGGCTTTATATTGCACGAATAATATCTAGGTGTATGTAGTATAGACATATATGCTTATATAAATGTGTTTATATAAATCAATTAATATCTGTCTTGGTTTATGATGTCCCTGTAATAAGTACCTACAAAAAGGGTTGTTGTGAGTAAAGTGCTTTTTAAAAATTAAGTGCTGGGATTTTATTGTTGAAGACAAAGAAATGAAAATATTGAATCTGAAGAAGTTCAAACTCTGCCTTATTTACTAACTGCAGGACCATGGACAAGTCACTTCACCTCAGATTTGGTTCCCTCACCTCTAAAATGGGGGTGATAATGGGACCAACCTCATAGGATATTATACAAATCAAATGAGATTATATGAAGGGTTGGACTTGAAAAGAGATGACATTCTCTTCTTTCTGCTTTGCTCTTCCCAATGCATTTTATCTTGCACACACTCAAATAACCATCCTTCCTGCTGATAGAGGCTATAGTTGGTTAAGTAATCATAATTTAGCATATATCAGGTAACTATGTGCCATAGTGGATAGAATGCAAGATTGGAATCAGAAGGACCTGAATTTAAATCCTGACTTAGACATTTATTAGTCAGGTGGCTCTTGGCAAATCACTTAACCTCTGTCTGCTTCAGTTTCCTCATCCATAAAAGGGGAGAACAATAGTCCCTACCTCTCAAGATTGTTGTGAGAGTCAAATGAGAAAGTATCCATAAAGTATATTGAAAACTGTAAAAGACTGTATAAATTCTAGCTATTTTTAAATCCTTGCCTTCTGTCTTGGAATTGAAACGAAGTATTAATTTTAAAGCAGAAGAGTGTTTACAGGTTAGGCAACTGGGGTTAAGTGACTTGCCCAGGGTCACACAGCTAGTAAATTCTAGTTAGCTATAATATTATATATACATACATAGCTATGTAGCTATATAATATAACATAAAAATATAAATAAGTGTTGAGTTCTGGTGATACAAAGAAACTAAAAATGGCCCCTTCCCTCAAGAACTCAAATTCTAATTTGCAGAATATACTCAGAATTTCTCAATTATAGCCTTAAATTATAGATCTTTTTATATGTGTATACACTGTTTCTTTCAACAGGTTTAGTAGTACCTGGAGAATAGGGCTCAGACTATATGATTCTTTGATATCCCTTCAGATATGACTATACTCATTTTATGTCTATCTAGGACAGAACTTTGTGTGTTGAAAGTGTCCAATAAATTCCTTTTGATCAATTGATTGATCTCCTAATATCAAGAACCAGAATTCTCAGGTAGAGTAACCATTTGCCCTCAGAAGTCTTATTCGACCCTGAATGGAATGAATTTTGTCTTTCCATATATATTCTGAGATTCAACCTAGAACCATTTGATTGTCAACTGAATAGATATCAACCATTTCAACTGGATATCTTTCCTAATTTTACTATATGCTTTCTGATCTCAAAATATAAAATTGAGGCTTACCTGGTATACACACCATGTAGGACCATTATAACATAGAACATAGTCATTAAATATATAAATAGTTCAAGGAAACATTGAAAATACTTACATAGATCAATTTAATTTAACAAGAATTTTTCAGCACCTATATTACTCTGTGGAACTGTGTACAAAACACTGTGTGAGGCACTGAGAATACAAAGATTACGAACAAAAATCCATAATCTCTGCTCTCCAGGAACTCACAATAGAATAATGGAGATGGCATATATACAATTACCTGTAATAAAAGAGTAAAATAAATGCCACAGAGGGTACAAACAGAAAAATATCAAAGATCAGAGGAAAGAGAGAACGTTTTCAGCTGGAGTGAGCTAGGAACAGTTTCCAGAAGATACGGTCACTGAATCAAGCTTTGAGAGAAGAGGCCTGATTATATCATTCATTTTTTACTATAAGCTTCATAAAGGCAACAATCCTTAAATAAGTGCTTTTGGAATAGAATGTTTTTGCTCAAAAATGGGTATACAGTCATTACTATGCTGGCATAAGCTCCACAGCTTCCTGCCTTCCTTTTTAAATGAGCTACAGGTGGAGCAATGGACCAAGAGAACAGCAGAAGGAAAATTCAGTGGCTGCCAGTGACCTATACTCCCCATGTCCTTCTTTAAGCCCTGCAGGTTTACGGGTAGTGTGAATGATGAACAGAGTTACTTTGCCAGTGTATAGAGGTTGGAGGAGGGAAGAAAGAAATGATTCACTCTCCCTCTCTACTCCCTCCCCTGCAGTAGAAGTTATAATGATGACAGTGATAAGACAAGGAGAAGGGATGACACTCTGGCTTCCATCACTGGTAGCTTGTTCAAAACTTCAAGAAGTATCCAAGTGGATAGAGTGGATAGAGGGCCAGACTTAGAGTCAGGAGGACCTGGGTTCAAATTTGACTTCACGCACTTCCTAATTATGTGAACCTGGCCAAGTCACTTAAACCTGATTGCCAAGCCTTTGTCACTCTTCTGTCTTAGAATTGATAAGGCAGAAGCTCAGAGTTTTTAAAAAGAAGGAGGAAGAAGAGGAGGAGGAGAAGGAGAAGGAAGAAGAAGAAGAAGAAGAAGAAGAAGAAGAAGAAGAAGAAGAAGAAGAAGAAGAAGAAGAAGAAGAAGAGTATAATTTCTTTGGTCATACTCTACCATCAATGTCAATCACATGTCTTAGATAAATGTTTTCATTTTTTCCTCTGGCCTTAAAATAAAATTATATATAATTATATATGTATATGTGTACAGATGCACACGTACTTATATAAATGATATATGTATAATACATATATATTTATACACATATATATTTCCTTTTTAGGCAATTTCCTATATCATAGTACTTATTCCTATTTAACAAGCAATGATATTTGAAAACATTACATTATTTAACAAATAAGAATTATTTGTTATTAGCATATAGTATTTTATGTAAATGATACTTTACAACATCTTAGGTATATTAGTCAGTAATTTTGACAAATAATTATTAAGCATTTATTAGTTTCAAAGGCAAAACCAAGAATTTCTGACTTCCTGGGATTTAGATTATATTGGGAAGAAACAATACATACAAAACAAATACAAAATAAGGCATCTAGGTGATTGCACTAGATAGGGCTCTGGGCTTAGAATCAGGAAGACCTGAGTTCAAATTGTGCTTCAGATACTTTACTAGCTGTATAACCCTGGGTTTAGTTTCCTCAACTGAAAAATGGAAATAATAATAGTGTCTACCTTCCAGGGTTGTTATGAAGAGCAAATAAAATGATATTTGTAAAGTGCTTAGCGCAGTGCCTGGCACATAGTAAGCAGCAATGAATGCTTATTTGCTTCTTTCTTTACTTCCTTCCTTGTGAGTTAAGCTCTAATAACTGGGGGAAATCAAGAAAGACTTCTTTTAGGAGCAGACACTTGAGCTGTGCCTTAAAGTGAGTTAGCAGTTCCCAAGAGACAGAAGTGAATAGAGAGAGCATTTCAGACCATTAGTGATGAAATGGAATGGACACGGGATGCCATATAGAAGAAAGAGCAGGTAGGCCAGCATTTAATGCAGCATCTATAGTGGGTCTGCCTTTTCCTAAACATAAGCTCTATAAAATGAAAGAAATACAGCTTATTCCATTTGTTTAATAAATTTCACCCAGGACAGGAGCTCCTCTTTCATAAAGGCATCCCTCACTTTAAGAAAATCCACATTTTAAAAATGATTAATTCAATCAGAGTTCCCAACTCTGTTTGTGAAGAGGAGCCTGAGATCACCAGGGTGGGGTAGGAAAAGAGTTGGAGGCAAGCACTGACAGGAAAATCTCTGAGTGGGGGAGAAGGTACAAAAGCCACCTCTGCTCCAGTTCCTGCTGAGAGTCCTGGCAAACATCAGAGACAGGAATATGACAGCAAGGGGATAGTGGCAGTGTCAGTTCCCTTGGCTGCCTGCCAGGAAAGACTTTTGAGATCAAAGGGGACTCCCTGGTTATTTAAATTAGAAAATAATTCTTCATTTTGCATAATGACTCATGGTAGGGATTCTTTAAATAATAAACCTCTCTGAGATGAAGATCAGTGTGATCTAGTGGGAAAAGCCCTGACCTAAGAGTCGGGAGATCTGCCACTAGCTAGCTAGTCATAGGAGCTTGGACAAATCAGCTCAGCTCTCAGAGCCTTGGGTTGCTCATCTAGAAAATGAAAAATGAAGGAGTTGGACTAGCTCTAAGGCCCCTTCTTGGGTCAAATATTCTATGAGTCAGCTATTTAACAGGAACATAGAAATGCAAAGCTGAAGTATAAGGAGCTGCTGCCAATTGAAGTCCAACTTAAAAATAAAGCATCTATGAAAACAACATTAAAGATAAATAACGATATTGTTCAATCAGCAGAAAACCCATTCAGAAACATTTCTTCTTTAGAAGGGAAGGAAAAAACCAGTTATTAAGTACATCAAATATCTGATAATTCTCACAACAACCTTAGGATGTAGATATTATTGTTATCCCCATTTTACACCTGAAGAAAATGATGCAAACAAAGGTTAAATTATTTGTTGAGGGTCACGCGGCTAACAAGTACCTGTGGCCATATGTGAACCCATCATCTATCCACCATATAGCCTGGCTACCCATTTAAAGGAGGGACAAACTTGAAAATAACTATGTAGAGAAAGTGGGGCCATCTTCATGCTAAGGCGAGCCCATCACCTCCTAACCAAATCGCCTTTTTCATAGCCTAGAGTTACCACTGAGCAAAAACTTTATGGTACATGAATATGTCTCAAAAAGTATCAAATGCTCATCATTACTTTGCTTGATTTTGTTTCATTGTAAAGGTGCATGTTGCATGTGAACAGGCTGCATATATGTCCAATGAGGAACTCCAAGGAACAGAAATAAAGGATGTTCCCAAACATTTACATGACGAGAAGAAAGTATAGGCTAGCCATGTGACATGGACATGGGATAAATGATGGAAAGCCAGAGTGCTCCAATAGCATCCTTGTCAGGAGAGATCCAGGAAGCCCTCTGGGATGCTGGGCAGACCCTCTATGGTGAACTCTTGGGGGGGCATGGAAAAAAGTCCCACAGAATGGGCAGATATGCATGGTTGCAATCTGCGTTAGTAGAGGGAATCTCTAAATTATTAAGAGCATAGATCCATTTAAGTATGTTGAATTGACCCACTTGGTGACCCTACCAACCAGCTTTTGCCTATGGATTCTGGTATTTTCCTCTCTTGCGTGAGACAGAATATCTCTATATACTTCTTCTAGGGATAAGGGAGAATAATCTCTGTTGGGTCAGTCAGATAGGGAGCTGCAAGCTATCAGTCAGTCAGTTGATAAAACATTTATGTGCCAGGCACTGGGTTAAGTAGTGAGAATGCAAAAAGAAGCAGAAGATAGTCCATGCCTGCAAGGAGTTCACAATCTAATGGGAGAAACAACAAGCAAACAAATATATACAAACAAGCTCTATATGGAATAAAGAGGAATAAGGAATTAGACACTAGAATTATGAGTTGTTGGAAAAGGCTTCCTATAGAAGATGGGATCTTAGATGGGACTTAAAGGAAGTGAGAAAAGAGAGCATTCAAGGAATAGGGGACAGCCAGAGAAAATGTGTGGAACTGAGGGATAAAGTGTCTTATTCATGGAATAGCCAGGAGGTCAGTGTCACTGGATTGAAAAGAATATGTATGAGAGAAAAGTGTAAGAACTGGAAAGGTAGAAGGGGGATAGATCATGAAGGGCTTTGAATGGAGCAATTTATATTTGCTCTAATGTGGCTGGCTGCAGGATGGATTGAAGCAGGAAGATACTTGAGGCAGACAGATCCACCAGCAAACTACTGTAGTTGTCCAGCTGGTGATGAGAACCAACAATGGGTTTGTGGAAGAATTGTAGGAAAGAGCCTCAAGGTTATATTTCAGTGGTGAAAATCACAGGCTTTGGCCACAGATTGAAGTGGGGAAAGGGGTGGGGAGATAATAAGGTGTCAAGGATGACTCCTGGGTTGCAAGATAGAAGGAGTAGGGCAGTAATGGCAAACCTTTCAGAGACTAAATGCCCAAACTGCATGTGAGCCTCCTTCACCTTACCCCTGACAGGGGAGGGTGGAAATGTTCCCATTGGGCTGCTGGGCAGAGGGGAAGATGATGGGAGAAGTTTCCTCAGGCACATATGGAGAGGGAGGAGGGAGCAGCCCCTCAGGCACATAAGCCATAGGTATGCCCACACAAGACTGGGGATAGTTGTCCTTTAGAATAATAGGGAAGGTAGAAAAGGGGAGGGTTTGAGGAAAAGTTAATCAGCTTTGTTTTGGACATAACAAGTTTAAAATAGGTGTTGGGCATCTAGTCTGAGATGTTTGAAGGGCAGTTGGAGACTAGAGGTTGGCAGAGAGATTAGATCAGGTAGATTTGAGAATAACCAACAAAGGGTCAACAATTAAAACCACGGGAGCCTATGAGATCAACAGGTGAAGCATCAGAGGATCTGAATTTAAATCCTTGCTTTAAAACCTTCTGTCTGTATGACCTTGGGCACGTGGCTTAATTTCTCAGATTCATTTTCCTCATACTTATATTTGATGAGTTATACTAGATAACCACTGAGCTTCCTCTAAAATTTAATCCATTGATCTTTCCCCTAAATCTTAGTGCTATGTCTTGGCACTGGAATAGCAGACATCATGACTTCAGACTAATGTAGACAATTGTGAACAGTATAACACCTAATCCACCACTTTAGGCACAGCTACTATCCATCTCTCCTAGACATATACATCAATTCACCATCTCTATGACTTCTCATATCAAAACTCAATTTCAAATCTACTACTCCTTTTCATGTATTGATTTCCCTATATAACTATAAATTCCTTGAAGCTAGGAACTATTTCCCTCTTTATACCTGTGTTCCCAGAACTTGGCACAGTGATAGGTACACTGAGGGCATTTACTTCTTTACATTCATTCACTCATACATTCATTTCATTCATTCATCCCTCCATCCATATATGCATACATTCTTTTTTATTAAATTTAAACATTTATTAATATTCATTTTTAACATGGTTACATGATTCATGCTCCTACTTTCCCCTTCACCCCCCGCAATCCCCCCACCCATGGCCGAGGCATACATCCTTTCTCCAAATCTCTCTGTCTACACTTTTACTGCAAACTCTGCTCACTGCCAAACATAGGCCAGTATGATCAATGATAAATCATTGTATTACCTGACTCCACTAAACTATCTGACTATCTGTGCTCAAGGGTGGGGGACTGAAGAGAAAGGGGGCTGCTGTGGTCAACCTCCAAATTTATCCAGCTATTTCTGACATGCCCAGGATGACAAGAGCATCGCCAGAGAATCCCTCATCCATGCTATAAATTCCCTCCAGTGCTTCTCCTTCTCCTCTTCTCTTCCTGTTTCTCTTCCTCTTCTTCTTCCTCCTCCTCCTCCTTCTTCTCTTTCTCCATGGATGTGTTCTATTATCTCCCCTATAATGATAAGTCATTGGGTTGAACCAAGGTCTGGGACTTTGGCCATAAATTCTATTCTCAGCCTGATCATTATAGACCAAGTAGTCTTCCAAAAAATATAGAGAGATATATACATATGTATATATACTTGCATATCTACAACATAAGTGTATATGTCTATGCAGGTGTATGTATTTGTGAATGGATATCTGCACATGTGATAATACATTTAACTATGGATTCCTATACACATTTTGTCTATGTATGTACATACACACACGTGTGTGCACGTGTGAATGTATGCATCACTTCCTCTCATTTTGCCTTGATTTTCTCAACTTGAAAAATTGTAGAAAGTTTGTACAAACTTCTGAAAAGTTCCCCAAATTTGAAGATGATGACCTTTATGAAATATATAGAGCAGATTCCCCAAGTGACTGCACAATGCAGTGGAAAAGATATCATTGTTTTGGGGTTTGAGAACCTCGGATTGAATACCATTCCTATTTGCTCTATATAGATCCTTGAATGAGTCATGTAACCTCTCTGGGCCTTGGTTTCCTCATTTGTAAAAAATGAACCAGCTAAACTAAATGATATCTGAATCTAATATCTAATATCTCTAAATCTCTGAGCCTGTGATCTGAAGATTCCCCTCCCTTCCCTTAGTCATGGTTCATTCATCCTATCTCCAGTGGAGATTGGAAATATAGAAAGTAGATTACACTGGGTATATTCTTTAATCAAACCTCATCAAGTTACTCCTTTCTGTAAACTGTATTCACTAAAACATGATCGACTCTCAATCTGCCAGCCACACATCTGAGGGGAAAATCCAGATATAGAAGCTTCTCTGGCTCAATGCTTCTTGGAGGAAGAAGGGAGGTTTCTTCACTGAATCAGGGTCAGGAGAGTGAGAGTCTCATAGATCACAAGGCTAATGAATAAAACTCCTCTTCTCAAGGTACCCATCCTTTAGCCTCTCTCAGACTCGGTTTCTCATCTTCATGCTTTTGTACACATGGAACATACCTGCACACATGTGAATCACAAGGCGTGTCATGGACCCTGTCTAGAATGCATTCTCTCTTCATCTGAACCTCCCCTGTCTCCTTCAATGCTCCATTTGAACATTAGCTCCTCTAAGTGCCTTTTGCTTGCTGGCCCAATACTGCCAACAAATTAATTACAATTTTGTTTTGTTTCTGTTTTCTAAAACCCTTCCCTTCTGTCTTGGTGTCAATTCTAAGTCAGAAGAGTGGCAAGGACTAGGCAATGAGAGTTAAGTGACTTGCCTAGGGTCACACAGCTGATAAGTCTCTATATCCAAATTTGAACCCAGGTCTTCCAACTTCAGCCTGGTGCTCTCTCCACTGTTCTACCTAGCTTCCCCCAATTAACTGTCCTTTGTACCCATTTATATGTGTGTATATATATATATGCACATGTTGTCATCCATTGTAGAATACAAACACCTTTTTGGTCATGGACTGTTTCATTTTTGATTTTGTATAATCAGCCCTAGCACAGTGCCTAGCAATTATTAATGCTTGCTGACCTATAAAGTATGAAAAACAGAACCCAAGGCACTGACATCACAAGCTTGTATCAAAGCGACAACAATATAATGTACGTAAAATGTTTTGCAAGCCTAAGTGCATTTAGAAATCAATATTCAGGCTTAGAAATGGGAGGTTCTGGGTTTAAATCTGACCTCAGACACTACCTAGCTGAGTGATCCTGGGCAAGTCATTTAACCCCTTTTGCCTAGCCTTTACACTCTTCTGCACTGGAACCACAGTCTAGATTCTAAGATGGAAAGTGAAGGTTTAAGGGAGAAAAAAAGAATCAACTACTATTGTTATTGGACAAAATATTTCCTAGAAGGTGGCAACTTGCATTGGTAAAAGGAGTTTCCTCATCTGGAAGTTCCTATTTACAGTAAAATCACAGGTTCATCCCCTATCCCTAACCCCTATTGTTTTTATTATGGATGTTATTATTTTTATCTATGTAGCCAAGCAACCTAGGCATGGTTTTCTCTCTCTAAAGAGGCTGTGCCTTCACATTCAGACACTTTGATTATTTTGACTGATTGTGGGTTGGAGGTGGGGGTAGGCAGGAATGACTGGGCTCTGTTGGCAACCTGGAGAGTCAGGCATGAACTAAGGGGATTTCCTGAAGGGCTGGACAACCCTCTCAGGATCCCTAGATGCTAAAACGAGGGAAGATGATCAAGATTTCTTCCAGTTTCCTGGAATATGCCAATAATCCCTTGCAGGAGCCTCGAAGAAAAAAGCCTCCCCTTCCTCTTAATCTCCTCTCTGCCCTGGGCATTACCTCGCAATTGCTTTAGGGGATAAAAGGGATTTTTTCTTTACCTTTCTTTCAGAGGCAGGATTTAAAACAGGAGGCAGAGACTGTCTCACCCTGGGACAATCAATCTTCCACTAAGCAGCTGCCAAGTTCAGAAGATGGCCAGCAGACAGGGAAATGGGTTTTCTGTTGCCTCTAACACGCAGTAAAGTCCAATGATGTGAGCCTGGGCCATCTCTCTACCTGAGGCAAGCAGACTGACCATTTTGCCTTAACTAACAGGTCAGTGCTTACTTCAATCTAATGGCTGGTTCTTTGGTTCCTTTTTTTTCCATCACTGAATTGACTTGGTGGATTTGGACAATTGTAAACCCGATCCCATTCACAAATCCCAAATGTTATTTCCAGAGTGCTGGTGATTCCCTAGAGGACCTCCAGTGAGTCATGGTAGTCTGAAGTGCCTGGATTTGCCAATCTATAAAATAGGGGGAAATAAATCACAGTTCATTTCGTATGTGCAGAGCAGAGCAATTTGTTAACAACAAGGATTTGAGGCTGCAGAGAAACTCTAGTCTTTCTTTGCAGTTCTCTCCTGCCTTGGTGTTTTCCCCAAGCCTTGGACCAGGACACATCATTCCTACTTCAAACCCGTACATTGGCCCTGGTTTCCAGTTTTATGCCAACGCCATCATAGAACATCCCCAGAACCAGCCCAAAGCCACATTGTTCTTCTCTCTTGATGAATCTGAGAGAAAAATACTTAAAGAACCTAGATCTCCCTGGTCTTCCTCTCTCCTCCACCGCCCTTACATCTCTGCCCTTTCCCCCTTCCTCATCCATGTTTGTGAATGTTGTTGTACTTAAGTAAATTTATGCTCTTTACCAACTCACCTTAATCACACCAAACTCTGGGTCATCTCCCAATCACCAAATAAACTGCGTACTTATAAAAACTTTGTTGTTATTATCTTAATAGCAGTTACATTTGTTCTTCAGAAAATACTCCTGGATTCATGCTTATCAAGTAATATTTCTCATTAATTTACATGTATTTATTCAACTATATGGGACGTGGGATAAAAGATCGCTCTTTCTGGGGTCAAAAGACCTTGGTCCAAATTCTGTGACAGACACCACCTTTGTCACTTTGGACAAGTCATTTAATCTGTATTTATATGTATTAAATATTCAACCATATGGGACATGGGAAAAAAGATGGCTTTTTCTGGAGTCAGAAGACCTTGGTCCAAATTCTGTGACAGACACCACTTTTGTGACTTTGGACAAGTCATCTAATCTATCTAGATCAGTTTCCTCATTTGCAAAGTGAAAGGGTTGGGTTAGATGACCTGTAAGGTCCTATCCTGCTCTAGATGTATTATCCTATGATTCTATGAATGTATGTGAACTAGACCTACAATTTGACCAGTCTGAGGAAGTCCCAGTGTGGACACTCCCCCCATCAAACCAAAAATCTCAGAGAGATGCCTGGAGCACTGAGAAGTTAAGTAGCTTTCTCATGATCACACAACTGATATGTAACAGCTACTAGAGTTGAATGTCTTCCTTACTTCTGTTTATATATTGCTCTCTAAAAAACATAATCTGAATCATTTGGGGCTCATGTAGTATTTTTTAAACTCTTACCTTCTGTCTTAGAATCAATATTATGTACTAGGTTCTAAGGCGGAAGAGCAGTAAGGGCTAGGCAATGGGGGTTAAGTGGCTTGCCCAGGGATACATACACAGCTAGGAAGTATCCGAGGAGGTTCATGTAATATTAACATAAACTTGATTTAAGCTCTTACTCAAGAGGACTTGAAAACACCATTACTGTCTATTTCCTCATTAGTAAAATGAAACAATTTATCTTTAAGATCAAGGAAGATTTTAAAATTTCACAGCCTAGAGAAAAAGACCCTGGAGTTCAATTTGATTCAATTTAACAAACATTTATTAAGCACCTACTGTATGCAAAGCACTATGTTAAATACCTGAATGGAGGGCAATATATTATGTCATAACCTTATTCAGATTCCCTCTCCCTCCTCTTTACCTTAATATACACCCCCTCAGTTCACCTCATGCACACCCCTCCCTAGCCTCCCACCAAGCTATTCACAAAATGAGAAAAAAATAATTTTTTTGTCTCACAATAGGGTTAATAAGTGAATATGAGTAAAGAACTTAGAAGCTTCTGGAAAAGAATGGCACCATGTAAGTAAGTATATCCCTTAGGCAACAGTACTCAGGAAGAAAGAAAGCCACTGTTTACAGTTCTGTGTCCATGACGTATACCCTGATTCTCTGGTTCAGAATTCTTTTCACACCCAGGATCCTACTAGGGATGGGAGGCAGATTCCAGCTTGTGGTATACAAAACTTCACCAGTCACCACTTAACCTCAGTCCAATTCATCTTCCGTTCCTATGCTATTGTCCTAGGCTGATCTCCTATACTTCCTTGGACCATGATCCCTTTCTGGTTTGGGGCAAATCTACTTTGTGGTAGCCTAGTACCTGTAAATTTGGAAGACAAGAGGCAGCATCCACTGGTCACCAGGAGTTTCTGGTTCGAGATAATGCTAGATAAATTGGCTATGTGTCCAGTGAAGAAATAAGAAGGGATTCTGTTCTTAAGATTTAAGAAAAATCTCTGCCTTGCTTAGCTCACCTGTAAAATCTCACCTTCTGTAAGAAGCCTTTTCTGATCCCCCTTAATGCTAGTGCCTTCCCTCTAAGATTATCTCCATTTTATCCTATCTATATCCTGTTGGTATATATAGGGTTTTTTGCCTGTTGTCTCTCATTCTGCCTTGTGCTGCCTGCCTATGACACCTGGTAAAGCTTCCACTATGACCACTATGGAAGACAGACTGAAAGGAACTTCAAAGAACCAAGGCCAACAGCTAGAAGTGAGACTACTAATCAAGCAGTCATTTATTTGGTCTAAACACATCTAAACAGGCAACCTGTTTGGATGATTTGGTCCCTAAATGGACTAATTGTTTTTTCACTAAAGTAACTATCCATTGTCCTCCTTTATTTTTAAAGACTTACTTTCTCTCTTAGAATTAATACTGAGTACTGGTTCCAAAGCAGAAGAGCAGGAAGGGCTAGGCAACTGAGGTTAAGTGACTTGTCCAGCTAGGAAGTATCTGAGTCGAGAGTCCAACTCCAGGCTTGCATCTCTAACCACTGACCACCTAGCTACCCTTTTCTTGTCCTCTTGTGGAATCTTACATAGAATTTTGAAGTTGAAAAGAGCCTCTTGCAATCCAGTCTATAACTGGAAACAAATCCCCTCCATAACATACCAGAGGAACAGTCATCCAGCCTTAGTGTGAAGAGCTCAGTTGAAGGAGAACCCACACTCTCCTGAGGTATCTCATTTCACTTTGGAACAGCTCTAATGTTCAGGAAGTTTTTCTGGACATCAAGCCTAAGTCTACCTCTCTTGATTTTCCATCCTTCCTCCAAGGGCTGCCTTCTGGGGCCAAATGGACAAGTTCTATGTGTCAGCACTTCAAATGTTTGAAGAACTCTCTCTCTCTCTCTCTCTCTCTCTCTCTCTCTCTCTCTCTCTCTCTCTCTCTTTCTCTCTCTCTCTCTCTCTCTCTCTCACAC
>NC_058133.1:58591701-58639610 GCF_016433145.1 Gracilinanus agilis
CCTCATCTAACAGTTGAGAAAACTGAAGCGAAGATTCAGTGACTTGATTAGGGTCTCACAGATAGTAAATATATGAAATCATATTTGAACTCAGATCTTCCTGACTCCAACTCCAGACCTCTATTCACTGTGCCCCCTACCTGTCTATGGTCTGGGGAGATAGAAAACAAGTAGCTAATTCATGAATTGAGTTCTTCTTTTTACTTTTGTTGATCCTTTTGGCTTTCTCTTTGAACTGTAGTGCCATCAGTAAAATTGCCAAAGAGATGAACACAATATGATATGATTGAATATCCACTAGTATGCTTGAATTTCATACTATCATAGCATAGCAAGGACCCAGGTCCAGTCCACACTTCTTTATAGTGACATATTTTGTCTAGACGTCTGGTTTTTATTCAGGTCAGAAATGTATTATTTTTGGCTAAAGGCCACTAGAGATAGTTTTATTTAATCTACCAATTTACTGTGCTTCTTAATAGAAGTACAAGGAGATACCAGAGTGATTTGACAATTGTTTTCCCTTCTTATTGGATTTTAGCAACAATTCTTTTAAAAATCCTAGTTTCAAAAAATCAACTTCACAAGAACAAGATGGAGGAGACATATTCCTCTAGAAAAGATAGAGGATTTTATTACATTGGAAATGCCCCATGAGTCTCAGTGTGATATGAACTCAGAAAACTGTGACCTTAGGATAAATTAAGGGAGGCAGAATATTGGGGACAAAAGAAGTCAGAAATCTGCAGTCCTTTTCTCAAGTCACATCATACATGGCAGATTAATGTTCACTCCTGAGTAGAGAAGCACCAAGCTTCAAGTTCTTAACAAGACAGGATTGGTTTAAGGAACTGGGTATGTTTAGCCTGGAGAAAGAAGATTCAGAGGGGTATTACAGCTGCCTTGAGGGCAGCTTAGTTGTAAAGTAGAAAGAACACTGGGCTTGGAATCAGGAAGCCCTTAATTTTAATTTTGCCTTAGACACTTAACTAGTTGGTGATCCTGGGCAAGTCGCTTGACCTTGATCACCTTGGTTTCCTCATCTGTAAAATGGGGTTTAATAATAAATAGTCCATCTCACAATGCTATTTTAAAGATCAAGCAACACACATAAAGTGCTTTGCAAACCTTAAATTGTCATATAAATGATATTATTATTATTATTTGAAAAGATGTAATGAGCAAAGAGGGATCAAGCCTGTTCTGCTTTGTCTCTAGAGGACAGAGCTTTAGTGAGAGGAATATGGGTGGAAAGAGCTGAGAAGTAAATTTCAGATAAATGTGGGGGGAAATTTTTGAATCTATTTCTCTAGAGACATTTTTTACCAGAAGTTTTTTATTATCATCTTCATTTTTTTAGGTTTTATTTCCCATGGTTACATGATTCTTATTGTCTCCCTCCCCTCTTCCTTACCCCCCACCTCCCAGAGTGTCAGAGGTTTGAAATAAAGACCAAATGACTTTATATTATAAAGGATATTCTTTTCATGTATAGTTTGGACTACAGAGAGAACTTCTGAAGTTCCTTCTAACTCTAAGGAGTGTATGATTTATATGCAGATTTCTGTGAAAGCTTTTGTAAATAATGATCAGTTTGCCATTGTATAGCAATTTGAGTTTTTCCAAGTGTTTCCATGTCTACTTCATTCAGTCCTCTCAAGCCTGTGAGCTAGATAAGACAAGTAATATTCTCCCATTTTGTAGATGGAAAAACTGAAACCTAGTAAGTTAAAGTAACCAAGTCACACAGCTAGATACTGGCCAAAGGAGGATTAAAACTCAGATCTCCACACTCCCAGCCAACATTCTGCTCACTAGATCATATTATCATTAATCAATGATATGCTTCATATATATATATATATATATATATATATATATATATATATATTTCTATCTCTTTTCATATTTTTTCATAGTCTGCTTCTTTTTTGGCTAAAATTTCCACCTCCATGGTTATTCCACGTTGTAGTGGAAACTCTCCACCTCTGCCACCTTAACAAGATGCTTCTAGGTCCAACATCTGTCCCCTCCTCCCAACACTAAAGCACAACTAAGATATACTGAGCCTAGAATGAATCTATTTGCATGATGGATGATGTCACTAACAATACAAGGTGATCAAAAAAATCATACTGCTAAAAATTAATCTGACCAGTGGGTTATTGACTGGCTCCAGAAATATCTTCAGGCTCAACAACTAACTGTCTCTGCTTTCCTTTAAGTCCCAACTAAATTTTTACCTTTTACTTGAGTTTTCTCCAGTCCCTCTTAACTCTAGTTCCTTCTCTCTGTTAATCATTTCCTGTTTATTCTATATATTGCTTGCTTCATATATATTTCTTTGTGTATTTTTCCTCTATTAAAATTCCTTGAGTGCAGAGATTATCTTTTGCCTTTTTCATGGATCCTCAATGCTTAGCACAGTGCCTGGCACATTGGGGGGAATTACTAAATACTTATTAATTAATTGACTGATCAATCAAACTATTTTCCCCTAAAGCCAAATTGCTCCTCTTTTGCCATTATGGAATCTTCGATGACTTAATCATGACCCTAGAATCTTTATTTAGATGTTCTTTTGAGTCTGGTGTTCTTTTTCGAGGACACTTGAATAGACAATGGCTTCATCTAGCTCCAAATTCACCATCCTTAGGCTTTTGAAAAGGATGTAACAGGTGTGATTGCATCCAGACAACTGACTTCGGCTTCCTGTTCAGTACTTTGGCAAGATTCCTGGAACTCTAATAGCAGCCCTACTCCATCCCTGTAAGTGGCACCCTCCAGCCCAATTTCCCTGGGTAAGAGAGAGTAGTGTGATAGAACAGGCTCTAGATTTGAATCCAAATGAACTGGGTTTTAGCTTTGCAATTTTTAGTTACAGGAAAATAATTTAACCTCTTTTCTCAGTTGGTTATCTGAAAAAATCTGGTATAATAAATACTTGTAATATAATAATATATAGGCATAATATACATATATAATAATAATTGTAATACATATACTGTTATAATGTGTTATAAGTTTAACATGATATATAATATAAATATAATTATAATTCTATGACCTATGTTGAAATTCAAGCTCAGATATTTACTAGATGAAGTAACTTGGGTAAGTCTCTTAAACCTCTGCTTCAGTGTCCTCATCCGTAAAATGAAGATAATAATGGCGCCTATATAGTTGTTATGTAGATTAAATAAAATTATATTTGTAAAGCATTTAGCACAGTGTCTGGCACATAGTAGATGCTATATAAATGATAGCCAATATAACTAATCCCATTTTACAGTTGAGGAGACTCAGTCTAAAAATAGTTAAAATGACTAGACCAGAATCACTCAGCTAGGAAGTGTCTAAGGCTGGATTTGAATTTATGTCACTCTAACTCTAAGATCCACACACTACATCCTGTGTCATCTATCTACCTTAATAATACTTTTGTTTCTTAGAAAACAATTGTCAAAACTTGTTTCTAAATGTAATTGAAAAAATAAAATTCAATTAAAAATAATAAATATAAACAAAATCAAAAACAAAAAAAAATAGTACTTTTGGTTTCTACTTCATAGGATGGCTGTAAAAAGTATTTTGTAAAACTGAAAGTCCATATTCTGTTCTTATGTGCTGACTAGGTCCACTACAAAATGTTCAATAATTTCAACTGGGCCTCCACTGCAGCAAGGCAATTCTTCTACTCTTCCTTAATGAACTGTCTATTCCACTCAGTAATGTGGCTGTTCCAAAGTTTTTCATGCCTCCTCAAATCCTACTCAACTTCTCCTCCCCTCTATCTTTTAGCTGAGGATCTGGATTCATACTTTACTGAAAAAAACAAAGCCACTGTGAATGGTCATTTCAATGTGAATGAGCTACCTTTTCCCATTTTACAGCCCCCTGACATCATCTCCCCATTCCAGTCTCTACACATGTACCCTTTTCACATACCCTCCCATATTTTCAAACACATTATCTCCATAATCCTCCCCTTTATCTCTAATCTTTCATCTTTCATTATCTATTGGCCATTAACCTGATGCCTACAAACATTCCTAAAACTCCTCCATAGTTAAAAAAAAAACCCTCACTAAATCCTAAAATCCCCATAAGCTATAGACCCATATTTCTCCTCCTGTACTATGGTAAGTGCCTTGAAAAAGCCATTTATAATCAGTGATTCCATTTCCTTTCCTCTCACATTCTTCTAAACACTCAGCAATCTAGTTTCCAACCTCATCATTCAGCTGAAACTGTTCTTTCCAAAGTTACCAATCATCTTTTAATCGTCAAATTTAAGGTTCTTTTATCAGACCTCATCCTTCTTGTCTCTCTTTAGCTTTTGACACGATTTAGCACCTTCCCCTAGATGTTCTCTCTTTTCTGGCTTTTCATGATTCTGCTCTCTCTTGGTTCTCTTCCAGTCTGGCTAACCACTGTAACCTCAGCCTGCTAGATCTTCATCCATATTACACTAGTTGTTGAGGTCTCCCAGGGTTCCATCCTCGGTCCTCTTTTATCTCTCTTGGTGAGCTCTTCTGCTCTCCTGGGGTCAATTAGTATCATTATGTTGATATTCCCAGACCTATGTAACCAGTCCTAATCTTACTTCTGAGCTCCAGTTCTGGGTCAACAACTATTTAGAGGATATTTAAAATATGATATCCCATAACCAAATTCAACATCGCCAAAGCAACTTGCTATCTAATTTCTATCCTCCCCTCTTCCCAACTTATTATTGTCAAAAGCACTGCATTTTTTCAATTTCTCATATTTGCAACTTTAATATCAATCTTGACTTCTCATTCTCACTTGCCTTAAATATCCAGTTTTTGCCAAATCTTATCATATATTTCTTTATGCCACCTTTCTTACCTACTTTCTTCTCTCCACTCACAGAACCATACACTCTTAGGTGGGCTATTGTAATAGATTCCCAATTAGTTTCACTGCTTCAGATCTCTTCCAACCCCAATATGTCCTCTGCCCAGTCACCAAAATGATTTTCAATCTAATGCAATCCCCAAAGCATTTATTAATCTCCTACTGTGAGAGTTTTCTGGATACCAAAGCCAAGATGACAGAGTAGAGGGAGTAATCCAGCTAAACTCTCCCAATATTCCCCCTCCAAATACCTTTTTTTAACCATTTATTAATATTCATTTTTAACATGGTTACATGATTCATGCTCCTACTTTCCCCTTCACCCCCCACACTCTCCCCACCCATGGCCGATGCACATTTCCACTGATTTTAACATGTGTCATTGATCAAGACCTATTATGAAATTGTTGTTAGTTGCATTGGTGGGGGTAGTAATCATGATTTCATACAAATCAAATGCAAAAATAGATCTAATTAAAAGAGATAATCATGAAAACTACATTATGCTAAAAGGTGCAACACAGACAATAAAGTAATATCAAAAAATTGCTTATTTCTCAAATATGTAGGGAAGTGAGTCAAATTTGTAAAAATAAGAGCTATTTCTCAATTAATAAATGGTCAAATGATATGAACAGGGAATTTTCTTTTTTTCATTTCTTAGAAAAATTTTTCCATGGTTACATGATTCATGTTCTTGCTCTCTCTCCCCTACCCCCTCACCCCCCCAGTAGCTGACACACATTCCCACTGGTTTCTTCCTGTGTCATTGATTAAGCCTATTTCCATATTATTGATAATTGTTCTAGGGTGGTCATTTTCAAGTCTACATCCTAATCATGTCCACATCAACCCATGTGTTCAAGCAGTTGTTTTTCTTCTGTTTTTCCACTCCTGTAGTTCTTCCTCTGAATGTGGGTAGCGTTCTTTTCCATAAATCCCTCAGAATTGTCCTGAGTCATTGCATTGCTGCTAGTACAGAAGTCCATTACATTCAATTTTACCACAGAGTATCAGTCTCTGTGTACAATGTTCCCCTGGTTCTGCTCCTTTCACTCTGTATCAATTCCTGGAGGTCTTTCCAGTTTACATGGAATTCCTCCAGTTTAATATTCCTTTGAGCACAATAGTATTCCATCACCAGCATATACCACAATTTGTTCAGCCATTCCCCAATTGAAGGGCATGCCCTTGTTTTCCAGTTTTTGCCACCACAAAAAGTGTGGCTATAAATATTTTTGTACAAGTCTTTTTATCTAAGATCTCTTTGGGGGCATAAACCCAGAAATGGTATGGCTGGATCAAAGGGCAAGCATTCTTTTAGCACTCTTCGGGCATAGTTCAAAATTGCTATCCAGAATCTTTGGATCAATTCACAACTCCACCAGCAGTGCATTAATGTCCCAATTTTGCCACATCCCCTCCAACATTCATTACTCTCCTGAATAGGGAATTTTCAAAATAAGAAATAAAAGCTGTCCATAGTTATATATTTCAAGTGTTTCAAATGACTATTGATTAGAGAAATGCAATTTAAAGCAACTGTGAGGTAACATCTCACACCTAGCAGACAGACTAATATGACAAAAGTAAAATGACAAATATTGGCTGGGATTTGGAAAAATAAGTATACTATGTAGAGTTGTGAAAAACAATTTGGAGCTATGTCCAAAGGGAAGTATGTCCAAATAAGACAGAATCTCCTTTGACCAGCAACGCCATTATAAGGCTCATATCCCAAAGAGATCAAAGAAAAAGGGAAAGGACCAATAAAAACAAAAGTATTTTGTAGCAGTTCATTTTGTGGTGGCAAAGAATTACAAACTGAGGAAATAAAATAGGAGAATGGCTGAACAATATGGTATTTGATTTTGATGGAATACTATTGTCATATAAGAATTGAGAAGCAAAATGGTTTCAGAAAGAAGACCTAGGAAGATCTAAATGAGCTGATGCAAGTAAAGTGCGCAGAACTAGAACATTGTACACAATCACAGCAAAGTGGTATAATAATCAACTGTGAAAGACAGCTACTCTGCTCAATATGATGATCCAAGACAATTCCAAAGGACTAATGATAAAAAATACTATCTACCTCTAGAGACAGAACTGATGAATTCTGGCTGAAAAGTGAAGTATAATTTGTTTCACTTTATTTTATCCTTTATTTATTTATTGTATTATTTTCTTGTTTTTTTGTGACATGGCTAATATGGAAATATGTTTTGAATGACTTTATATGGATAATTGATATTGCTTATCTCCTCAATGAGGAGAGGGACTGGAGGGAGGGAGATAATTTGGAACTCAATTTTTTTTAAAGAATATTAAATAAATGTTCAATGTTTAATGTTAAATAAACAAATTATATATATATATATATATCTTCCTGTGCACATGATATAAAGCAGTAGAGCATAGTAGATAGAGAACTAGCCTAGAAACCATGAAGATATGGATTCAAGTCCTGCTTCTGATATATACTGGCTGAATAGTGCTACTAATAATAGTTGGAGGCAGCTAGGAGGCTCATGGATTGAAAACTAAAGATAGGATATCCTGAGTTCAAATCTGGACTCAGACACATTCTAGCTATGTAACTCTGAGCAAGTCACTTAACTATTATTGCCTAGTCCTTACCACTCTGATGCCTTGAAACCAATAAAGAATATTGATTCCAGGACATAAGGGAAGTTTTTAAAAATAATAATTAGTTAGCATTTATAAAATGTTATAATGTTTTGCAAAGTGCTTTAAAATATTATCTCATTGTATCCTCAGAAGAATCCTAGGTGGTAGGTACTATTATTGTTCCCATTTGAAGAAATTAAGGCAAATAGAAGCTAAGCCACTTAGCCAAAGTCACATTGCTAGTGTCTGAGGCAGGATTTGAACTTGAGTCTTCTTGACTTCAAGTCTAGTGTTTTCTCCATTGTCCTGCCTTACTGCCTGGAGATCCCTGAACAAGTCATTAAAACTCTCAGCGTGGGGCAGCTGGGTAGCTCAGTGGAGTGAGAGTCAGGCCTAGAGACAGGAGGTCCTAGGTTCAAACCCGGCCTCAGCCACTTCCCAGCTGTGTGACCCTGGGCAAGTCACTTGACCCCCATTGCCCACCCTTACCACTCTTCCACCTATGAGACAATACACCGAAGTACAAGGGTTTAAAAAAAAAAACTCTCAGCGTTAGGGGCAACTGGGTAGCTCAGTGGATTGAGAGCCAGACCTAGAGACGGGAGCTCCTAGGTTCAAATCCAGCCTCAGATACTTCCCAGCTGTATGACCCTGGGCAAGTCACTTGACCCCCCATTGCCTACCCTTACCACTCTTCCACCAAGGAGCCAATACACAGAAGTTAAGGGTTTTAAAAAAAAACTCTCAGTGTCCTCAGGAAATTCCTTTAATCAAAAAGTAGGTACTGATCATTCATTCATATAAGGAATTTCTTTGTATGTGATTCTTTGTACCAATGAAATCAGAAGTCTGATGCAAAAATTAAAATGTTCCAGGCATTGTTGAGGCAAAGACTAAATTAAAAGCAGCCCCTCAAGGAGATTTCATTTCCACTAGTGTATGGGGAAGAAAACAACATGGGAACAGGCAAGTCTATACAATATTCTCTGAGGAGGGGAAAAGATTTCATGAGCATATAGAATCAGCAGGAGCTTAAATTAAATTTTAGTGAAGTTAAGGTTAGGAGAAGGTCACCCATGATTCAAGCCAATCAACATTAATTGACGCTTTCTCCCTAATTGAGAATCTCACTTTGTCATTCTGGGACATTTGGCCATAAGGGCTGATTATATTATGCCAGCCCTGATAAGCAGAGTGGTATAACTGACCTGGGAATATTGAGGAGCCCAGGAGGAGAGACAGAAGAGCTAGGGACAATGGAAGAAAGACATGGCTACTTTGACTTGTGAGGACCCACTGACCAGTCCCCCTGCTGAGTTAGTATGTAGGCATCCCAATCCAGGAAGCTGATCTCAGAAGAGAGCATCAGAAGAGAGCTTACTGAGAGTCCACTCTCTGTACAAAGGCACAAGCTAGGAGAAGGAATGTGATGTAGTGGGAAAAAAATTAGATTTGGAGTTAGAAGTTCTGGGCACCAGTCCCAGTTCATGCCATGTAACCCTGGCCAAGTCACTTTATCTCTGGGTTTCAGTTTCTTCAATTTCTTCTTAAATGAGCAAGTGCTGTGTTAGACTTTCTCCATGGTGCCTCCCAACTTCTAATCTTCTTTAATTCTGTGATCATTTCTATCCTTCATCTAGAGCAGCCCAAAATCAAATTGGAAAAACAATATACAAGTTTTAGAATTTTAAAAAATTAATCATTTGTTTGTTATATTAAAATTCCCCTTCTTCCTTCCCCTCCACACACTAGAGAAGGCATCATTTAATCAAAAGAGATATAAATAAATAAAATGATGTATTATTGTTCATTTCTTTTTTTTACACCCTAACCTTCTGTCTTAGAATCAATATTAAGTATTATTTCCAAGACAGAAAAGCTGTAAGGGCTAGGGCAACAGGGGTCAAGTGACTTGCCCAGGATCACACAGCTGAGTTTTCCTGGCTTCAAGTCCAGTATTTTATCCACTGTGCCACCTAGCTGCCCTGCAGGAAGGAGTACCTTGTATATGATTAGATAGGGATAAGGGAGTATGGCAGGTATTTCAGGGCAACAAGATATTTAGTAAGTGACTGGGCAACTTTACTAAATATATCCTTTAAGAGAGAGGACTATCTTAGAAGCAGCTAGATGGCAGAAAGGATAGAAAATTGGACCTGGAGTCAGGAATACCTGGGTTCAAATCTGGCTTCAGACATTTACTACCTGTGTGACGCTGGGTAAATCACTCGATCTCTGTTTCCTCAACTTTAAAAAAGGGATAATAATAGCACCCAACCTCCGGGGTTGTTGCAAGAATTAAATAAGATACAAAGTGGGCAGCTTGTTGGCACAGTGGATAAAGTACTAGAGCTGGAAATAGGAAGATATAAGTTTAAATCTGGCCTCAGCCACTTACTCTATGACCCTGGGCAAGTCCCTTAATCACAATTTGTCTTAGTCCTCTGGAGAAGGAAATTGAGCAAATCACTCCAGTATCTTTGCCAAGAAAACCCCATGGATTGTTTGGTGCATGGGGTAATAAAAAGTTAGACACACCTGAACAACTGAAGAGCAATTTGTAAAGTGTTTACTATAGTGCCTAGCATATAATACATGTGATATAAATGCTAAGTAGTAGTAGTAGTAGTAGTAGTAGTAGTAGTAGTAGTAGTAGTAGTAGTAGTAGTAGTATCCTTTCCTTGCTCCTTGCCTTAACCCAGTTCCATTCATTGTTGCCCTGCTCCTCCAGTCTTGGTCCCTTTTCCAGTGACCTATTTCTTTTCTTCTCAGCTGCTCTCACTCAGTGAAAATGGAACCTGGCATCAATCCTTATTAGGTGATTTTTATGCTTGGCTGATATAGCTGGAGATGGCTATGGGGTTCAGATGGGTATTCTCCAAAAGCTGGTAGCAACAGCATATAAAATCCATATACACCACAGCATAGTGAATAGATTGCTAAACTTGGATTCAAGAAGTCCTAGGTTTACATTTTATTTCAGTTGCTAATTAGCTGTGTGACCATGAAGAAGTCATTTAATATTCCCGAGCCTCGGTTTCCTCAACTGTAAAATAGATTACGAGGGAGTACAAGTAGATAGAGTGCTGGACCTGGAGTCAGAAAACACTGAATTCAAATGTGACCTCAAATCAATATGAGCTGTGTAACCCTGAGCAAGTTACTTAATCTTTATCTGCCTCAGTTTCATCCACTGTAAAATGAGGATAATAATAAAATCCAGGGTTGTTGTGAAAATCAGATAAGATTTGTAAAGTGTTTTGTAAAACTTAAAGCACCAGATAAATATTAGCTGTTATTATTAAAATACCAATAGAGCCTGTTGCAAGAAGATATTATACAATTTAAAGAGAAAACAAATGTGAAGTTATCATTATCATTGTGTGCTTTATGTACAAGGGCTGTCATCAAAATCAAATGGGGAAACGTATGTGAGGTACTTCACAAACATAAAATAGTGTGTTGTTCAGTAATTTCTGTGAAGTCCAACTCTTGGTGACCCCATTTAGGGTTTTCTTGGCAAAGATGTTGGATGGATAGGTGCCACCTAGCTGCCTCCAAATACTGTAGAAAAGTTATTGTTATAAACTTCATATTATATCATATTATATTGTTATAAACTTCACAGTACACTCCGTTATATTGTTATAAATTTCATAGTATATCATATCATGTTTTTATAAACTTCACAGCATACCTTATTATTGTTACAAACTTCGTAATACACCCTCTTATATAATTATAAATTTCATAGTGTATCATATCGTATTGTTATAAGCTTCATAGTATGTCATCTTATATTATTATAAATTTCATAGTATACCATGTTATCTTGTCCCAAACTTCATAATACATCCTCTTATATTATTTTAAATTTCATAGTTGCCATATTATATTGTTATGAGCTTCATAGTATATCCTATTATATCGTTATAAATTTCATAGTATACCATGTTATCTTGTCACAAACTTCATAGTACATCCTCTTATATTATTATAAATTTCATAGTGTATCATATCATATTGTTATATGCTTCATAGCATATCTTGTTATTGTTACAAATTTGTTATAAATTTCATAGTGCATCATATTGTAGTGCTATAAACTTCATAATACATCTTCTTATATAATTATAAATTCCATAGTGTGCCATATTATATTGTTATAAGCTTCATAGTATATCCTATCACATTGTGATATGTTTCATGGCATACCCTATTATGCTGTTATAAACTTCATAGTACATCCTAGTTATAAATTTCGTAGTACACTATATTGTATTACATTATGAGAGGCAGCATGCAAGAGGATGGGAACTGTCCTCAAGGCTGGAAGACCTTGGTTCAAATCCTACCTCTCCCACAAATCTAGACAAGTCACTGGATTTTTCTGTGCTCTCGGCACTTTTAGGACTTAAATTGCAGAGGAAGTCCTGGTCTAAATTGGCAAAAAATCACCCAGTGATTCTCTCTCTCTCTTCCAGTGAAATCACAGGTCCTGTCTCTATCTTATCTATTCGTATTCTACAATATGTTATTATATCTGAAAACATTAGAGGGGAAAATGAGAAGTCCCAAAGGCATGTCCCCCTTCTCTCCTTCCTTGAAGCACTCCAGCCCGATTACTCCTGTCTGAACAATGTCCCACTCTCCTTATTGCTCCTCCTTCTTTTACCATCAAAACTCCCATTCCTTTGGTGCCAAGCTATCAGTCAATTGTCATAGAGTAGTTGTTCTCAAAATGTAGGCTGTTTACCCCTGGGAGGCTGCAACACTACTGAAAAGAGATTCAGAAATCCATATATCCCCCGAGAATCGCCACGCTGGTTTTTATTTAGCTCTAAAAGAATATGTAATATGACTTAACATGACAGAACGCAAATAGTTTCTGTAGACAGAATAAAATGCCTGCCCTAATGCATTTTGATATGTTTCAGTTGTGTAGATGATACTGTGATCAATAAAATATCAATTGATTTTAAAACATTGCTTAATTCAGAGTCACTGTCTTGTTTATATTTTCTCAGAGTTAAATGAAAATATCTTGCCTTCGGTTAAGTGGCACAATGGCTAGAGTACTAGGTCTGGAGTCAGGAAAACCTGAGTTCAAATCTGTCCTTGGGCACTAATTATCCATGTGAGCCTGAGAAAATCACTTAACCCTGTTTGCCTCAGTTTCCTCATCTGTAAAGTTAATGGGAGAAGGATATGGCAAACCCTTCCAGGATCTTTGCCAAGAAAACCCCAAATAGAGTCACAGAGTCAGATACTATGAAAATGCCTGGACAACAACAACAAATTATAAAGAATCTTGTATAAATTCTTTCTTTTTAGCCTCAAAATAATCTTGTAAAACAGATATGGTTTTATTTCGGGTGCCGATTCACCTATAATTAGGAAACTGGCTTTCAAAGAGCTACTTTAGATGACTTGTCCAGGATCACAGAGCTAGATAGTATATGATTCAATCAGGTCTTCCAGACACTAAGTCCACTAAGGCTCTTTCCTCCACAGCATGTGTGTTCCTGGCTGATTAAGAGGTGTTCATGATATTGCTACTACAATAGAGGAACTCACATATTTCTTGACATTTAAAATGGGATCTTTGTACTCTAAGGAGCTAAAAATCAGTGTCATGGAAGATCACCTGATAAATGAAGTTGGCCTGCATAAGTAGTCCAGTCAGGGAATGACACATGGAGACAAATCAATCAAAGACCATTTATGGATCTCACTCCATGTTAAGGTATAAACGAGATAGTTGGGTGACTCGGTGGATAGAGTGCTAGATCTGGAGTCAGGAAAATCTGAGTTCAAATTTAGCCTCAGACACTGGCTATCTTACACTGGGAAAGTCATTTAGCCTCTATTTGCCTTAATCATCTGAAGATGGAAATGGCAATTCACTCCAATATCTTTCCCAAGAAAACTCAATAGCAAATATTGGCATGCTATGGTCCATGGAAACACCAAACTTCAGACAGGACTCAAAAACAACAAAGGCATAAAGAGTAATAGTCAGTTTGATGGGTTACCCTTTGGATGAGATCCTCCTTTAAAAGTTTTTGGAAATGTATCCTTTAAATTCAAAGCGATGAATCTTTAATACATGAATTTCATTAGCCTTTGAAAATAATTAATTATTACAACAAAAACAATAACTAACATTTACAGAGAACTTTATGGTTAACAATGCATTTTACATATATTCGCTCATGTGAGCTTTATAAAAACCTTGTGGGATGGATGTTATTACTGTACCCATTTTATAGATTAAAAAATTGAGGATGAAAAGTTATGATTTGCCTAGGATCACACAGATAGTATGTTTTGGTGACAGAATTTAAACTCAGACCTTCCTAACTCCAGATCCAGCACTTTATCCACTGCCCAACCTGGCTACTGTACAATAGCAGGTTCTCCTTTTCTGTAGGATCATAAAAAGAACCTGAATTATCACTTATCAGAGATATTATAGAGAAAACTCCTGTTTAGTTATGGTTTGAACTATACAACTTTGGGAGTATTTTTATTCTCTGAGATTCTATATTATCATATGATAAAGGAGGAACTTTTCAGCATCCCTTCCATTATAACTTGTAGGAGACTATCTCTTCTGCACAACCTCCCCAAGAGGTGATCAGTCTGATGATATTCCATGGATACGAAGGCCATAATTACCTGTAGATTGTGCTTTTTTATGCCAGTCAAGACAGTGACAGATGTATGAGCAGAGATGGCAATGCTATGGTCAGAGTGACCCTCAGGGCAAAGAGTTTTGTCCCTGGGATAGTGGGCGAGGATTAAGGGAGGACATTTCTCTACCATAGGAAGTACTCCCCCTTATCACGCTGGCAGATGATAATAACCTTTATGGGACAGGCTTCTCTAAAATCAAAGAAGAAAGAAGAAAATAAATGAATTTAAAATAATTCATCACTAAAATTTAAAAAGCATCTAGTATATGTTTAGCTGCAAAGAGAACACAGAGTATATTCTCTCCATAATACTGTAAATGACTCACTCATGTCTGATAACTGTTATCAGGAATATGAATAGGAATTTCAGTTCAATTATTATATCCAGACAATTTTGTTGATTCACTGGTCTTACTTTCTGATAGAAATGCTATTGTAATAAAAGTGGATAACATTGTAAATTAGGCAAGTGTAAGCATAAGGATCAATTCAATCAATTAGCTGTCCTCCTGCCCTGTACTGATGAGTTATCTCCTTGCCATGTATCCTTTTCTTTTCTTCTATAGTATTCAAGAAGTTCCCTTAAAGTGTGTATAGCTTCCTGCTGGCCTCCTCGTAGAATTATGAAGCCACCGTTTTTCAATGTGTCTGGTTTGTCTTTTTCTCAGAATGCTAATGGCTGTTCATTCAGAGATTATAGCTAAAATACTCATGGGAAGTCCAAAATCTTCTGGCCTTTGAGGTTCAGGAGATCATCCTCTGTTCAAAGAGACATGGCGGAGATAGAGGCTCTCTCTTCTATGCTCCCCTATTTCAGCCCACTCCAAGTGATTGTCTTTTGGGCGTTTTCAGAGGAAACTGGATAGACCACTTAGATGCAGTGCAGAGTGCAGTGAATAGAATAAGGAGAACAAATTATGCAATGACAACAACATAACAGATTTAAAAACAACCTTGAAAGGCTTTAGAAATCTTGTTAAATAAAATGATAAACCTTGAGTCCAGAGGATGGATGGTGAGTCATGTCACCTACTTCCTGACAAAGAGATGATGGCTTTAAAATCCAGACGTCTATTTGTGGACAAGGCCAATATAAGAATTTGTTTTCCTGTGCTATGTGTGTTTGTTGTGAGATTGCAATGTTTTTTGTTGTTATTATTCAATTTGGAGCAGAGGTGAACAATGGAAGGAAAGATATCATAAATGATTTTTTTTCTAACTGAGTATCACCCCATAGTGGAAGAAGCTAGGTCCTATATGGTTTTCAATAAAACACTAAAGCTATAAATAAAATGACTAAAATTTTTTAATCTGAAAAAAAATGCAATATTTCCCCCTGGCATCTGTAACACTGAACAAATTAAGATATTTCTCTCTACATTGTTTACTACTGGCAAATTAAATCTGGGACCTGGAAATGGATTTTCATATAATTCATGGAAATAAATGTGAGTAATATCATACTCCCATAATAATAAAAATAACAAATGGGGAATTCATAATTAGGAGCTCATGAACAATAATACTAGAGGAATTCTCCCCAGCAACTCAGGGTTTTACCTAAATTCATGAAAGGAGCAGTAAACATCTGTGCTAAGGGGGCCTGACCTGCTACCACAGGGAGAGAGAGAGGGAAAGAGATAAGGAGAGAGAGAGAGAGAGAGAGAGAGAGAGAGAGAGAGAGAGAGAGAGAGAAAGAGAGAGAGAGAGAGAGAGAGAAAGAGAGAGAGAGAGAGAACTTATACTAGATAAGGAAGCAGTAGAAATTATATGATACACCCACAAGACCTATAAAAATTTATTCTTCCAAATACCTGACAAGACATGAGCTATGATCTGGAGATTAGAATTAGTCATCCACCTGTACATTTTCAAGGACTCACAATTGATAAGTTCCCATATTACAAATATAGACCCAAAAAGCCCCAGAGAACTCAACCAATAAATTACATTGTAACCAGACCACTATCACAATCTAAATCATTGCCCATGATCACCTGTACATGGCACTGATCATTAAAACTTAAGAGGATTTTAGTAGATGTCACCATCCCAAATACTCAAAAATTCCAAGCTACATGGAAGTAAAAGCTATCAAAATATAGAGACCTAACAGAGGAAATAAAAATTGCATGGCAACAGGATGAGGCTTATATAATCCTTGTTATTGTTCTGATTACTATAAAGATGATCAGTGAGGCTAGAGAACAAGTTTATATACTGAGAGTTTCATTCAACTACAGAAAAAATTATTTTATCTACTTGTGCAATAATCCATACAATATTAGAATAGAATAGAATAATAGAAAATAGCAACTTATCCAGGTAATATGTCTGTCTGAGCCTCATTAAAGTAAAGGGGGAGAACCGCATAATAATTAGAATTGTAATCTGGACAAATTGAATCAACAAATGAAGGGCAAAGAAAACTAACAGCTGAAAGAATAGGAAAGATTTAGGCAGTGACGCATGTTGAAATTTGAGACAGCTAGGGAGTCCAACAGATAACAGAGATGAGGAGGGAGAGCATAAGAAAAAGCTTGGGTAAAAGCACATAATCAGGTTCATATGTATAAGGAATGGCAAGTAGGCCAATTCTGGTGGAAAATAGAGTGTGTACAAGAGAGCAATATGAAATCAGACTGAAAAACATGGCCAGGAATTTTTTTATTTATTTTTGGAAATAATTTATTATTGGAAATAGTTTTCCAATAGAGCTAGTATAAAAGCCTTCATAGAAGTGATGACATTTGGTTTGGAATTTGAAAGGTTTCAATGTGAAACCAGAAAAGGTGAAAACAGAAGAGAAAGTAGTCCAGGCATGGGGAGTTATAGTTGTATATGAAGACAAAGATGAAAAATATGAGATGCTTTAATGTTTGTATCAAATATTTGTATGTGAGAGACAGACAGACAAACAGCCAGAAAAACAAAGATAGGAATAGAGACAGAGAGAAGTTAAGCAGGGACTCAATAGTTCAGTTTACCTGAGGTCTAGAGTACACAGGGGAAAGTATGATGAAGTGATGCCAAAGAGGTAGGATGATGTCAAATTTTAAAGGGCCATATAAAGGTTATATGTTAAGAGCTACTCAGAAACCATCTGGATTTACCCCTCATTTTGTTAATGAGGAACCTAATGATGTTTAGGGAAAGAAAATTACTTCCCCAAGGTCATACAGCTAATATATATCAGAGATGACCTTTGAACTCAAGTCATCTAGAATGGAGGGATGGTATTTCTATCATTATTCCAAACCAAACTCCCTATTTGGCCATTATTTATTTGGTAGGCATTAGGAACTTATAGGAAAAATTCAAGCAGAAGAGTGGCATGACTGTTTTGATGCATATGAAAGATTAGCCTGACAGTAATTTGCAGGATATAAAGAGGGCAATGAGCCAGGACTCTGTTTAGCCTTTCCTTCAATGACCATGGGTGGAATCAGTAAGCCTCTCTGAACCTCAGGTTTCTCATCTTGTCAAGTGGGAGAAGAGGAGTCTAGCTCACTGGGATGTGAGAGCTTACTAATAAAGAGATTGTCTTAATAATGCCAGGTTCCCGGGTACCATGGCAACGGGCATTACATGAACCTGAGAAGAGGATTCTCTGGCTTTGATGAGAATAAAAAGCCTGCAGATGAGAACAGAGAAAGAAGGGGTGAGGGGGAACAGAAGCTAAGAGAGAGGGAAACTAAAAAAGCAACAGAGACAGAAGGAATGGACAAGAAGAGATCACTGTCCCTGCCATTTTCTTCTTCTGTTATTGGCTTCTCACTCTAGACAAGACTAAGGGTTCTTGGACTCTTTTTCCACAGTAACAATGGAATGCATATAAGCTTCCCATCTTGGTTCAGCATCTGCTGACACACACGTACCCCTTCCCCCACATATAATTCTGAAGATGGGGGTGGGGAAGGGGAAGATAGAGAGCTTTCTTAAAGGTACAAGCCTACATTTCTAAAAAAGGTTTGAACCATCCAAGTTTTTTTTAATCCTCCATTGCAATTTCAATTCAATAAGCATAGCATTCACAGACAAAACCAAAAAGAAAAAAAATGCCCCTGCCCTCAAGGACCTTATATTCTATTGGTGGTCTACTTTTCCTGGACAGAAAAGTAAACTATGTCTTTAAAGAAAGAGTTCCAAAGGCACTCTCTTAAATATTTTGGAAACTGAATTTGAAGATGGTCAGAAACCTGGTGTAATTCCAATCAGCACCTTGGTATAGGGACAGCAACTTGCCATGGCTTGGTGTGGAGTGAGGTAGGACAAATTGAAATAAAATGGAATTACTATGCCAATTCCCTCTGGCCCAAGCCAGAATAGTCTCAAGCAGTGCCATCAGGCATTGAGTAAAATCCACGTCTTACACAGAGGTAGGATTTAGAAGATGAGCCAATTAATTTCATCTTGCTGGATCTCAGCTTTTTCATCTATAAAATAAAGGGTTTGAATTAGATGATCTTCAAGAACCCATCCCATTCCAATATGTGAGCATAAAACTGCAAGCCCCCTGTGGGCTTTGGTCAGCTTCCTTGTCTATAAAATGAATCTCAGACCAATAGAATAAAAAGGTGTTTTAGAAATGTAGTCCAACCTTCTCGTTTTAGATAAAGAATCCTCTGTTCAGAGGAGTGAAGGTCAAGGGATGATTTCGATCTACAGTATTTCAGGGGGTTCATTATCTGCCTTAATCCCTTTACAAAAATAAAATAAAATAAAATGATAAAATGAGAATTTAGACAGCTCTTTCTGTCTGAAACAGCCTCAAAAACTGCTGAGCTTCTGCAAACTCTAAGGCCTGGAACAGCTAAAGGTTTCATACCTGTAGGTCTATTCCAGTCTTACAATTGAACGATAACTATATTCCTAGACTAAAAATTAAGACCAGAACTCTAATCCTAAGTACACCATTCTTGCTTTTTGACCTTAGACACATCATTTCATTTCTCTTAGCTTCAGTTTTCTCATGTGTAAACTGATGGATTTGGACTAGATATGAATAGTAACAATAATAGTAACTGCTTTTATATGGTGCTCTTAAGTTTACAAAGTGTTTTATATGCATGTTCTCATTTATGATTCCTAAAATCTCTTCCAGTTGTGAAGTGCTTATAACTTAGAAAATACATGGGGCAGCTGGGTAGCTCAGTGGATTGAGAGCCAGGCCTAGAGACGGGAGGTCCTGGGTTCAAATCTGACCTCAGACACTTCCCAGCTGTGCGACCTTAGGCAAGTCACTTGACCCCCATTACCTAGCCCTTACCACTCTTCTGCCTTGGAGTCAATATTGACTCCAAGATGGAAGGTAAGGGTATAAAAAAATTTTAAAAATTTAAAAAAGAAAAAGAAAATACATGAGGTTTTTTAATCAATCTATATCTAAGATTCACCTTGTTATTTTAAATAACCTTCAAATGAATCTTGTATTGAAAATAAACACTCCCAATTTATCTGTTTCTTGAGGTTAGATCTCTTATCATAGGATTGTTGTTTTTAAGTGAGTCATAACTATATATAAATATCTCTTTCAAAAATGCTTCTAAAAATGTACTGATCTCTGGTCCTCATAGCCATTGTTCTATGATTTTTGCTCTTTCTTCTTTCTTCCTTCTTTCATAGCGACAAGTCCTATATGAGTTAATAGTGTTGTACTAAAAACAATTCAATTATCTTCTTGACTTCATTTTCTCCTTGTGGGAAAATGACCACCCTTCTTTTGTATCATTTCAATCTCCTGTTTGTAATATGATTGTTGCCTGGCATTGAGTATATTCAAATACTTAGAGCAAAAAAAATCCAATTCTTTGTCTTTGGAGATATTCAGGTAAAGGCTGGAAGACTATCTGGCAATCATTGCATTGTAAAAGAGATCCATTTTCAGACAAGTTGGATGAGATAGAAACTGAGGTCCCTTCCAACTCTTAAATTCTCTAATTTTAGAACCTGGCCTCCAATTCCATCTCTCTGCCTTTTGCTAACCACGTGCCTTTGGTCATGATCCTTTACTCTTTTTAGCCCCATTTTCCTGATCTGTAAAATGAGACTATTTATCTAGATGTTTTCTGATCTCTTCTTGCTCTGGCACTCCATTATACTGTTAAGAGATGTTACAGATATTTCCAATGATATATAACAAGAGAAAAAGATAAGTAACAAAGAGATTTTAGATCAATCGAATGGCCACTCAGCAAACAGTTACTAAGTTCCTACTTTGTTTCAGGTGATGTGCTAAACACTGGAGATTCACATTCAAAAGGAATTCCATGATCTGTCCTCATGGAACTTCAATTCAACCAACTGGGTGACTGAAAGGGACAATTGAAAAAAAAACACCTTGATAAAGGACAGAAAGGACTGAAAGACTGAGACACTGAGATATACCACTAGGAAAGCTGTACCATCTCTTTCTATGGAAATTTAAAAGATTATATGGCTGTATCTTCATGGGATGGAATTAAGTATTGTGGCTTTGTTGCTGCTTATTTGGTTGCTGTTCCTACTGTTGCTGCTGCTGTTGTTGCAGTGGTAGTGATTGTTATTGTTGTTATTTTCCCCCTAGGGAAAAGAGAAATTTCCCTTTGAGAGAAGCATCCCAAAGTTTTCCATTGCTGGGGGATTTTATAAGAGAAAGTATGCTATAGAGCAGTGGTTCCCAAACTTTTTTGGCCTACTGCCCCCTTTCCAGAAAAAATACTACTTAGCCTCCTGTAAATTAATTTTTTAAAATTTCAATAGCAATTAATAGGAAAGATAAATGCAACTGTGGCCATAATGATAATAATAGCATTTTATAATAATAATAAATAATGATAATGACAAAATAACATTTACATAATATTTTGTAGGTTTTCCAAAGAACATTACAAATAACTCATTCTATCCTTACAATAATCCTGGGAGATAAATATCATACCAATTTTACAGATGAGTAAACTGAGGCATACAGAAGCTAAATTACTTTCCCAGGGTAATACAGCTAGTATCTAAGGTGGGATTTGAATTCAGGTCTTCCTGATTCCAGGTCCCACACTCTATCCACTGTACCACCTAACTGCTTAGTTATATAACCTTGGATAAACCATTTTAATTCACTTGGACTCAATTATCATCATTTGAAAAATGTGAGATGTATGTGACCCTAAGATACCACCAGACAGCTTAAAAATCTTCTGTCATGATCTGCCAGGTTCATTTTTGCCATTCACAAATTATACCTAGGCTTTACCCTTATGTTTCTTTTTATTTCATTCCACTAAGTAAATAGGAAAGGAATTTCAGAGGATTTAACAATTGACATTTTTTTTGATGCTTTAAGTTTTGAAAAATATTAGTCATATGGTATTTCCTTTGAGAATAACGCTTCTTCTGTAAAGTGAGTACAGTAATTATTATTATTTCTGTTATACATACAGGGAAACTGAAACCTAGGTGTTTGGGCCGGATCATCTTGATTCCAAATCCCGTGCTTGATCCCCCTAAAACACCTAGCTGACTCTAGCTAGAGGGATTTCTTAGATTATCTAGCCCAGTACTCTCATTCCATAGCTGAAGAACCTGAGACCCCCAAAATGAAGCAACATGCATTGACACAAAATGGTAGAGAGCAGAACTAGGATTTTACCAGGAACTTCTGGCTCCAAATTTAGTGATTGCTTTTGGCACTGTGTCGAGGCTGTTTCTTTTTGAAAACCAGGATGGAAGCCTCACTTAACAATGAAATAATAACAGTGATGATACCAGGATCAAAAGAAATTATTTCAGATCATTCTTTAGCCAAGCCCTCAAAAGCCTACTTACCTGAACTAAAGTGGGAAATAATCATCAACAGCATCTTAATGAAATGATCCCTTTAGAACCACCAGATAATTCCATTATTGGATTCCATTTATGAAAGTAGGGCAAAGGCAACCTTCCTTGGTGTATGCCACTGTGTCACACACAAACATATACACTTATGCTCGTAGGATCTTGGACTTAGCTCTGAAAGGGACCTTAGAAGTCATCTAATACAGCCCTCTCATTTTATAACATCAGAATTTGGGGGAACATGATCCTAATTTGCGAGGGGGCGGGGGAGAAACGCTTTGATAAAGGACAAAAATACTTCCTTTTGAGGTCCCCAGAAGTATCTTTTCATCAGAAGGTTTCACATTTAATTATTGAAAAATCTAATATTCAAAAATACTTCTTTATACTTTACATAAATAGACAGAAATCTGTCTCTCTACAATTTCCATCCATTTTCCCCTGTTCTACTCTGGGGGGCCCAGCGACACGAGTCTATCCCCTCTTCCACATGACATTTCTCCTGGGACAGAGGCTAAAGAAAACATTTCAGTTCTGCGAAGATCCAGAGACAATGCCTAATTCTTAGACTCTGTGCCTCTGCTAAAAAGCAGAGGCATGATGGGAAAGACAGAAAATTTTAATTGTTTTTATCTTGTGAAGATACTTTCAGTTTGATATTGGAAACAGGCCAGAGCTCAATCAGCCGATCACTGAATCCTCTTATGTGGCCCTAAGTAGCTCCCTTCAAGCTGCTTGACCCACCATGGCCTGAGCTAACAGGAATGGCCCATGCTATCTGCCAGCAGTGCAGAGTTAGGCAGGAATGAATTCAATGAGAGTAATAATATTGAAAGGCTGAGAGCAGAACTGGCAGTAGCTTTAGGCAGAGTAAGCAGCTGCCTTCAGAGTATTCAATCAGTCAGTCAATAACTATTTAAGTGCTTACTGTTCCAGGCACTGTGCTAAGTACTGGATATAATTTGAGAGTTATTAAACACACACTTATTAAACACATATGCACACACAGACACATACTTTTGCCCAAAATATCCTTCCAGAATACCTCAGGGCTACTACTGGTGGAAAAACTGCTGCAGTGGAAGGAATCAGGGCAAGAATAAGCAGGCAGCAAGTACTTTTTTAACCCATTACCTTCTTAGAATGAATGGTAGGTACCTGTTCCAAGGCAGAAGACCAGTAAGGGCTAGTGGTTGAGTGACTTAAGTCACACAGCTAGGAAGTAACTGAGGTCAGATTTGAACCCAGGTCCTTCAGACCTGGTTTTCTATCCACTAAGCCACTTAGCTGCCTCTGTAACTAGCATTTTTAAAGAATTTCCTATATGCTAGGTATTGTATTAAGCTGGGGATACAAATACAAACAAAAGAAAGGCAATCTTTGCCCTCAAGAAGTTTACCATTTAATGGGGGAAGACAACACTCAAAAAGGAAGTGAAAAATGGGAGCAATCTGAAGTGACTAGCCAGGAAGAGAATGAAGGTTGGCCAGCTTGGACACCATTCCAAAATGGAGGCTGCAGGAGGAATCAAGTGATGAGAGATGGGGATCTACATGAGAAAGGAATGTTTCTGAGAAAGATGGCCACAGGTCAAAATGGAAGTTCTATATTGAGACTATAGGTGGGGCATGGTGTTGATAAATCCAGAAAGTTATAGTATACCTGGGAGAAGAATGAGGAGGAGTTCATCAAGGATGCAGTAGGTTTCAATCAATCAATAAAGAAAGATTTATTAAGCATCTACTATGTGTCTGGCACTGTGCAAAGTACTTGTGGATTCAAAAAAAGGCAAAAGATACTTCTTACCCTTAAAGATTTTATAATCTAACAGAAAGACAACATACAAACAAATATGTACAAAGCAAGAAAATTGGGAAATAATTGACAAAAAGAAGGCACTAAAATTAAAAGGAGATAGAGAAGACTTTCAGCACAAGATGGGATTTTTGTTGGGACTTGAACACAGGGACTTGATCCAAGTGGAGGAGGGGGAACAATCTAAGCATTAGAATATAGTTTTAACTAACTATCCTTGTATTTAAAGTGCTCAATATAACCCAGTGGGATTACTTTTCAACTCTGGGATGTAAGAGGGAGGCAATGAGAATCATAAAACCATGGGGAAAATATTTTAATAAAAAATAATAAAAATGCTCAAATCAGTTGCTTCTGGAGGAGTACAAATATTCTCAGAACCCTCTAAACATTCAAGGGCAGTAGGGAAACCATGTTCCTCTAACCTAATAACAAAGAAGATATTCCATCCACTTCAGTCCACCAAAGTACCTGAAAATGAATGAAACATTGAGACATTGTTTTAGATTTTAAAAATAAAGATATCTTTATTTAAATATAGACATACATTCATGGACCTGATAGAATATTATTGCCCTCTAAAAGGGGATTAATATGAAGAAGACAGGAACTAATACAAAGTGTGGATCAGGAAACCAATAAACAAAATGACTTCAATAATGTCCATGTCAATTTCACCTATTCCCAAAACTTGTGTATATTGACTATAATGATGGTACCCTCATGAGCATGGTTTTTCTGATCTTCTTTGACCTCCTTTATTGTGTACATAGGATGAATTTGTTGCTGTCCATTTTCTCTTAATGACCAGGTGATAGGAAGTATTAGCTCTGCTTTTTCCATCCTTCCTTTGTACTTCATAGTAATTATAGATATAGAGTTCTGGGTCCTAGAGGTCAACCAGTCCAAACTCCTCACTTCACAGATGAGAAAACTAAGTCCTTGAGAGGATAAATGATGTTGTTCAAGGTAACACAGGTAGTAAGTGGCAGGTTCAAGCCCTAATCAGAACACTTGGGTTCAATTCTAAGTTGGCACCTCATTTTTTAAAGGGAAAGGATAAGCTGACGGGCATCCAGAGGGGAGCAACCAGGATGGTAAAGAGACTTGAGGCCATGCCAGGTTCAGTTGAAAGGAATGAAAATGTTTTAACCCTGGAGAAGATTTGGGAGTCGATTATACTTTTCAAGTATTTGTAAAGCTATCTTTGCCAAAAGGAATTTCATTTGCTCCATTGGGTTGTAGCAAAATATACATGTACGTAATATGTATACACACACATATATATATATATGTATATATATATATTTGCCAAGAAAATCTCAAGCCCTTTTTGCCTCAGTTTCCTCTCTGTAAAATGAACTAGAGAATGACATGGCAAACCACTCCAGTATCTTGGCCAAGAAAATCCCAATTGGGATCACAAGAATTGGACATAATTGAAACTATTGAACAACAATGAAAATCTATGTGACCTTGGGCAAATTACATCTTCCTGGGGCCATAGTTTCCTCCTCTGGGTTGCACAGAGATTGGAGTTCTGGGTTTAGAGTCAAGAAAACCTTAGTTCAAACCTTTGCTCAGATATTAACTAGCTTTGTGGCCTTGGAAAATCACTTAATTGGAAGTGGGTTGGACTCAGTGGCCTCAAAGGTCTCTTCCAGCCTGAAGTCTCTGATTCTTTGATCTCTGAAATAAGATCTTTCAACTCAATGGCCTTTGTAGTTGCTTCCCACTCTAAGTCTATATCTATGATTATTATTATGAGTTGCCAAAATACTGCTAAATCTATGAAAGAATTTACTGCTGAGTTATTTTAAATATGGAATTCCCTTACATTTTTAAATTGTTCCTACTTTTTGAAAAAATTCAGTTTACACAGGAAGACAACTATTGTGTATAGCAAATTGCACCTGCATCACTAACTCTCAATTATTCAGTTGCTAATTAGTGAATTAATCAGATTATGGTTTATCTAATACCCCTTTATACTTTTTTCTCTCTTCCACTGCCCACATTTTGCACCTGCAACTCAAGCAGAAGGGGAAAGAAAAAGAAATTCATATTTCTCTATCTTGTTGCCACTTAGCCGTCTTTTTAAACTTTTGTTTGTGGAGACTGAAGCTAAACATTAAGATATGGTCTTTGTGAGCACACAACATGGTTTGTTAAAGTTGTATGACTATAGAATGGATTTGGAAAAACTGTGAGATCATTTAAATAAGTCCCCTCATTTCCCACATGAAGAAACTGGAACAACAACACATTTACAAAGGAAGAAAGTAGCTGAGCAACTTACCCATAATCTCCTTGCTAACTAATTGCCAGAACATGACCCTTTATTTTCTAGAAGAAAATGGAATAGAACTAATTACTTCAATGAACAATTCCCAATGCCTCATGAAAACTATAGTCACTCACATAGCACATCCATGATTTATTAATGATTTAGATGTATGCCAATAAAATTTATATCAAATAAGATAGTCTAATGACCGTTTATTACTAAGATGAAAGTAATAGTGGGACAAATTTAACCATGACCAGAATCACAATTACAATCAATATAAAATCCTACATTCAGGTTCAAAAAATCAATTGCATAAATATATGATGGTGGAGACATATCTTAATAACAGTTAATGAGGAGGAATTTCAGGATTAAGATGGCTGCAGAGTAGAAGCAGGATCCTTCCTCTCCTCACCACTGACTGTTATATGATACCTTAAAAAGGCAAAAAATCCAATTCTAGATGAATGAAGGGACTCAACAATAGGGCACAGCATCAAAGGTATGTGGGATTTGGGCATTTCCACGCTATAAGGGGGTGAAATAGCTCCCACCAAAACGTGAGCTGATCAACCCGACCCCACTCCATCTATTGTGCGAGAGTCAGAGTCAGCATGCCAGAATTACAGCAAGTGTGGGGGCAATCTCTAGGTTCTTGGCAGCTGACTAAGACCACCAGGGACTTATCCCTGAGAGCAGCTAGACTTGAGACCCCAGGAGGTTGAAGAGCAGGGATCTTGGGCACGAAGATAGAGCTGAGAGGGGCAGCACACTGTAGAAGCCCCACGGTGACTCTGAAAAGTAGCCTCAGGAAAAAACTGCTCCATAGCCCCATATACAGAGAGCGTGCCCTCCTCACTCAGACTTCAGGCTGGGAAGGAAAAATCATCATAGTGATGGCCACCAATTCCCAAGAAATACAACCTTCAACCACCAGAAGAACAAGAAAAAGGCACTGACCCTGGATAATTTTTACAGAGAAAAAAATCCATACCATAGAAGGGACAACAGAAGAGGACAAACAAGTAAACACATCCAAACCTTCCCCAAAAAATGGAAATTGGTCACAAGCTCTTGAAGAGTTCTGAAATCATGGGAAAGATGGAAGAGATTTGGCAAGAAAAGTGGGAAATAGTTCAAAAAGAAAATGACAGTTTAAAAGACAAAATTTAGCACCTGGAAATTGGGATCCAGGAATAAAATGAAATAATAAACAAATTGAAGACCATAAATGACCTGCTGAAAGTCATGAAAAGTAGGATAGACCAGACTGAAAAGGGAAATCAAAAGATTATAGTCAAAAACAGGTCTTTAAAGACTAGAATTGGGCAAGTAGAAGCTAATGAACTCACAAGACAGCAAGAATTAATAAAGCAAAGTCAAAAGACTGACAAAATAGAAGGAAACATGAAATATCTTTTTTTTAACCCTTGTACTTCGGTGTATTGTCTCATAGGTGGAAGATTGGTAAGGGTGGGCAATGGGGGTCAAGTGACTTGCCCAGGGTCACACAGCTGGGAAGTGGCTGAGGCCGGGTTTGAACCTAGGACCTTCTGTCTCTAGGCCTGACTCTCACTCCACTAAGCTACCCAGCTGCCCCCCGAAACATGAAATATCTTACTGAGAAAATGACTGACAAAGAAAACAGGTCTAGAAGAGACAGTTTGAGAATCATTGGTCTACTTGAAAACACAGAAACAAACAGGAATCTTGACAGCATACTATAAGAAATTATCTAAGAAAACTGCCTTGGGGTTCTTGAATAAGAGGGCAAAATAGACATTGAAAGAGCCCATAGATCACCCTCTACATTAAATCCTCAAAAGACAACCTCCAGGAATGTAATTGCCAAATTCAAGAACTTCCAAGTTAAAGAGAAAATATTACAAGAAGCCACAAAGAGACAATTCAGATATCAAAGAGCACCAATTAGGAATACACAGGATCTGGCAGCCTTTACACTAAAAGATCACAAGGCTTGGAATATGATGTTCAGAAAGGCAAGAGAATTGGGTCTACAACTAAGGATCACCTACCCCTCAAAAGTGACTATATACTTCCAGGAGAAAGTATGGGCATTCAACAAAATAGAAGATTTCCAAATTTCCAAGACCAGAACTAAGCAAAAAGTTTGATATCCAAACACAAAAATCAAGAGAAACATGAAAAAGTAAATAAGAAAAAGAGAGGAATGAAAAAAATTTTTTTAATTTGCTTCTTTAAGGACTTCGATAAGATTAATAACAGTTAATATGGAAAGAACATTGAGGATTTTAAATGACTACAGGGTCAATATGAGTTAATATGAGGCTTCTAAAGGAACTCAAAAAACATTAATATACCTGGGTAAAAGGAGTTAATAGATACACTATAAATTACTTTGGGCAAACAAACACTTCTGCCATTTTATTGAATTATAGAAGCTACTTTTAAAGGAGACTATTGATAAACTAGAGCTCATGCAGAAGAGGATTGAGAGAACATTGGTGGAATCACAGAGGTTTAACTCAGAGAAAGAGAATGTTTGAGCAGAAAAGAGGAAATGATGGTGTCCTTCAAGGATTGAAAGCACTGTTATAATGAAGAGAAAGGATATTTGTTCAATTCATGTGAAAGGGCAGATTTACGAGCAGTGGATAGAAGAAGGGAGATAGACTGTATCTCTATATCAGGGAAAACTAACAGCCAGAGTTGAATAAGAATGGAATGGGCTACCTCAAAGGTGATATTCATAGCCAACAACAATAATAATAGCCTTTGTCCTTCTATTATTTGGTGTTGTAGAGAAAGTGATTTGTAAACCATAAACCACTCTATCAATATAACCCAGTTTAATAATTCAGAAAGTAGTGAGGTCCTTGTCACTGAAAGTATTCTAGAAAGGGATGTATAGTCTTTCAAGGATATTGCAAAAGGAATCCTTCCTGGCAAGAGATGAAATGATTTCTTAACTCCCTTCTAACTTGAAGATTCTATGATACTCATTCTATTGAGGTAGGTAGTGACACAGTAAAGAAAGCACTGAGCCTAAAGTCAGGAAGACTTGAATTCAAATTCAGCCTCAGACACTTACTAGCTATGTAAGTCATTTGACTTCTACCTGACTGAGCTTCCCCATCCACAAGATGAAGATACTAATAACACCAACCTTTCTCCATGGTGTTGCAAGGACAAAATGAGATAATATTTACAAAACATTTTGCACACTTTAAAGTTTATATGAATGTTAGTAATTGTAGTAGTAGTAGTAGTAGTAGTAGTAGTAGTAGTAGTAGTAGTAGTATTCGTCAAAATTAAGCATAATAAGACTAACTTCTTTTTGTGTCTCATCCACTGGCTACAGAGGCAGTTCCTAAAAAGGAGTTCCTAAAATGGTTTGAGCCAGTGTCAGCATTATGGGAATAAACTCTAGACCCAAATATCAACTTCTATGAAGGAGAAGCCTCATTTAGAGGTTTAAGTCCTAATGTGCTTGTTTAAGATGATATAATTACCTTATGGCAATACCTTATAACAGTATAAAACCACAGTGAAGTGGAAGCTCTGGTAACACTGATGTCTATATGCAAGACTAATCATAGTTGCACATCTCTATTTCCACTTGGAGGTTTCTATACCCCTTGGTTTCTCTACCACGTGGAAGTTTACAAGAGATTTCACATGCATTATCCTATCCCTGTGTCAGTATCAATTCGAAGACAGAAGAGCAGTAAGGGCTAGGCAATTGGGGTTAAGTGGCTTGCCAGGGTTCACACAGCTAGGAAGTCTCTGAGGTCAGATTTGAACCCAGGACCTCCTGACTCCAAGCCTGGCTCTCTATCCATTGTGTTGCCTAGCTGCCCCCTTTGCCAATCTCTATTGCATCCAGTTTCTTGAAGGCAGGAACTGTGGCTAATACTTATCTTTGCCCCGACTCCAACCCAAGCACCCATAATTGTGCAGGATATATAGTAGGTGCCCAATAGCTATGTCATAGAATCATAGAATGCCAGAGCTGGAGGGACCTTGGATGTCATCCCATCCAGCCCCTTTATTTTACATATAAAAGGAAATCACAGCCCTAATGTACTCAGCCAAGGTCATTCAGCTCTTTAGTGATAGGAATAGGACTGAAATCCAGATCTCCTGAGTTCCATTCCAGTGTTCTGCCTCTTTGCTATATCTTGGTTTACTGACTGATAGATTAATGGATGGGTCTCTTTCCATTTTATTCCTACTTTTAGAGATTCCCAGTTTTGAACTCTGTTCTAGGCTGATCCTAGGAAATTTTAAACCAAGATTTTAATTCCAAGCCTTTATACCCATATCTAAAGCTCTCTGGGGGAAATATGGTACCAAGATGATCCTACTATATACAGAAATGGCCTCAGCAATGACCTTGGACTTCAGGAAGAGATGGGGTAGGTGTGTGTTTGACAATCTGTGTGCACTACCCTTGAAAAGTCAGTGTACATTTTAAAAGTTTCAGTGCACATCTGGGTGTCACACCTCATTATTTTAGGCTCTGCTCCTGACTTAACCCTCTTCCCTCCTTCCTCCTGGGACCGCCCTCCTCTTCGGCACTCCCCTACCCCCAACACATCTTTATTCCTGCTTAATACTTCAGCACAGACTCAGGTTTCCTCTTTTCTTTAGTTTTAGAATAGTCTGTAGGTGGGAAGAAATTTAACAGCTAATAATAATGCCTTCTATATTTAGAACGCCTGTCTTCTAAGTATACCAGAGTATCACAGAATCAGTTAAAGGGTTGAAAGGGTCTTCTAGAAGTCATCTAGGGAATTCTCCTGTGCCTAGACAGAACTTTTCTGAAATGAGCTCAGGCTAAAAGAGTGGTTCTGCTAGGGGAAAAGGTTTCACCAGTTCCTTTAGTCTGGCTTAGTGCATTGACCTAGATAATCCTAACTTTTAAAACATTAACAAATTAAATCAATATTCCTTTGTTCCATTGTCTGTGAAGTTAGGGAGGAGTTGGTGATAACCCAGACCTCTGTAGATGTAGTAATTCAAAGGTTCTTCATTTTGGGGGTCACTAGCCCCTGGAGTCGTCTGGGTAAAACCTATGGAACCCATCTCAGAATTATGCAATCAAATACATAGAATAAAATCCAAAGACAAAAACCAATTATATCGATATAGTTATTAAAATATTTTCTAAATCAAATTTCTGGATCCCAAGTTAAGAACCCTTACTAGCCACCAATGAGATGCACTTTGGGAGAATCCTAAGAATCAAAGGTCCCCAAATTTCTTTCTGCTGGACTACCAAGGTGATGCTGGGAATTCCTACCATCAGTAATTCAAACAAGAGAGCATCTAAGCCTGAGAAGATCTAAAATATAAGTGAACTTCCCAAGGAGGACAAACCTCAGTAGGTTCTATATTGGGGAAGAGGAGAAAGAGTGGAGAAAGGAAGGCATCCAGTTGGCCATGACCAATTTAACCTACTTTCTTTACCTACCCTACTGCCAACTCGTGCCACACACCTTTTCCACACTTGACAATGGCCAAAAGATTAATAATAATAATAAAATAGCATTTATGCAGCTAGGATTTATCAAGTATTTTATTTAGTATAATTTCACTTGTTCCTCACAATAATCCCTTGAAATTGGTACTACATTATTCCCACTTTACACATTTGGAGACTAAGGCTGAGAAAAGTTAAACAATTAAATAGCACAGGAGGCAAGAATCAAATGCAGGTCTTCTTGACCCTAAGTCCAGCAATCCATTCACTACTCCTCTTAATAGCTGCCTTAGGTTACAGTAAGACTTTCTCCCCTTTAGGCTAAACGAATGAAAAGAGTCATGGTTTTGGAGTCAGATGTCCTGGGTTCAGATCCCATAGCCTTCATTTACTACCTGTGACTTCTATTCATCTTATGTAAAATGAGAAAGGATCAAACTAGATGGTGTCTGAATTCATTTACATTATTAAATCTAAGCTGTGTCTTTCTAGGCAAGTCACTTAAACTTGCTTACCTCAGTTTCCTCATCTGTCAAATGAGCTGAAGAAAGAAATGATAAACCACTCTAGTATCTTAGCTGTGAGACCATGGAAAAGTCACTTAACCCTGTTTGCCTCGGTTTCCTAATCTGTCAAGTGAACTGGAGAAAGAAATGGCAAACTATATTCACTGCCCTCATCTTTCAGGGGATGCCAAGCAGCACTTCATTCAGGGAACAGATTTTGGGGATGGTTGTTTGTGGCTAAGTGTGTAAACAAGTGGTGGGGAGGATGAAGAAAAGGAAGCAGACACACAAGTTTGTAATGTCCTATTGTACAAGGGTCCTGGTGTGGTAGACAATATGGTTTAATGAACTGAGTGGCAGACTCACTTCAAAAAAACCAGGACTTGAATGCTTTTGCAGACACCATTATTTTATTGTTGTTCAGTCGTTTTTCAGTCTTATCTGCTTTTTTGTGACATTATTTGGAGCCTCAGACACTTCCCAGCTGTGTGACCCTGGGCAAGTCACTTAACCCCCATTGTTCAGTCCTTACCACCCTTCTGCCTTGGAACCAATATACAGTATTGATTCTACAATGGAAGGTCGGGTTTCCAAAAAAATAAAGTGAAGAGTATCTGGATTCAAATCTCACTACTGACAATTACTACCTGTATGACCATGAGAAGGCCAAAACCACCACGGGCCTTGGCTTCCTCATCTACAAAATGAAGGAAACCCATTAAAGTTCTCTGGTGTCTTTTCTGGATCTATGGTCCAAAGATCTGAGTTCATATCTGCTACTTGTGTTACTTGGATGAGTAACTCATAACTCTTTGGGCATGGAGTTCCCATCTGTTAAATGACAGAATGGGACTGGATATCCTCTAAGACATCTTCCAGCCTGAAATTCTATAATCCTATGACTTAATCTGCACAATGGATGCTAGTCAATAAATACTGATTAAGCATCTGTTATGTGCCAGATATTGGGCTAAGCCACAAAATACAAAAAAGAGGTAAACAACAGTCCTCACCTTAAAGGAACCCTCTACCTATTAGGGAAGGTAATTTTAACATGCAGAAATCAGAGAATTAGATGAGGAGACAACATTTTATTAGTGTGAACTCCTACTCAGACAAGAGGCCAGGGCAGAATTCTTTTCTCTACATACAGCTTTTGAGATGAACAATTTCCCTGAAGGATGAGAGAAGGGAGGGTTAAGAGGCAGCCCCTCCACTATCATGGAGCTCGGCATGGCTAGCTGTTTTCGGTGACTCTCCTTGAGGGCCAACTCTCGGACTACATACTTTTCTGTGACATCACTCTTGGTGACCTTTTGGGTCCAACAAGGGCAGAGTCAGAGGGGAAGCTCACAGGCCATGATTCTTTTGGTCATCACAAAGGTCTGGATTGTCAGTAGTCCCAAGCTGGAGAAAGTGCCTCACTGAGGACAATGTCTCTTGCTGGGGCTCAAATGGTTTCTCTGCCCTAGGATATCTCCGGACTATAGTGGACCTGTTGTTTGGCCCCTTCACTATGTAAAAAAGCACATTGTTGAACAGGCTCTGTGTGTGTGTGTGTGTATGTGTGTGTGTGTGTGTGTGTGTGTGTATGTGTGTGTGTGTTTGAGATTGTGTGCTATGAGTCAGAACCCAAGTGGAAAGAGTTACTCCATAGCTGTATTTTTCTTTTAGAGCCAATGCTGTTGCAACGAGGAAAATTAAGAAGCCAGCAAGTGGCCCAAAGCACCTTTTTGGTGTTTCGGAGAAAGGGCCAGGGATGGTGGGAAGACCTTTGTGAAAGTGGTGATCTTGTCACCCTAGTGCAAATATCAGTAACATGGAAATAGGTCTTGATCAATGACACACATAAAACCCAGTGGAATTGCGCATTGGCTGTGAGAGAGGGGTGGGAGCAGGGGAGGGAAAGAACATGAATCATGGAACCATGGAAAAATGTTCTTAATTAAGCAATAAAAATTTTTAAAAAAAAAGAAAGTGGTGATCTTGGGATATCTTGATACTTTGAATGTTTCCAAAGCTGATTACCAATGCAGGAAGCAAACCCAATAGTCCAATCCATTTAAAATAACAACTTTGGACACATCAAGGAATCATTCAGTTACCTTATTGATTTTGAGCTTTACACAGAGAGATACAAACTATAGACTAGCATATATTTGACATTCTGATACTATAGAATTACAGAATCAAGAAACATTACAGAGTGTCTAGTAAAGAGAAGCAAAACTTCCAGCAGCCTGCAACACTTTCCATGGCAGTTCCAACAAGATTAAAATATAATTAAGAAAAATGTTAACACAGTATGACATAGATGATATTAATTTGTGATTTTCTAATTAATATAGTGTTAATAGGGATATATTTCTATTTGAGCTTGGCACCACTGACCACAACAATATTCCAGGGACCCTAAGTTAGCAAGTCTCGAAGTACATGATTCAGGACCCAGCCTTAGAGACTCCCTTAAATCTGATAACAACCCTTCACCAGAAACTACAGTAACCACTGGGAGATGGGGAGGAAGGGAGGTGGATAGAACTGATCTGAGATTTGTAATTCCATTGGTAGGGAATTTCAAGGGGGCAAAATCTCTGACGATATCAACTCAAGCTCTGCAATTTATACTCCTCAAGTTGCCTGAGGCACGGAGAAGTTGTGACTTGTCCAAGGACACAAAGAACTTATGTACCAAAGGCAAGTCTTGAAAGCAGGTTTCTCTAACTCTGAGACATTTTCTCTATCCACTATGTCATAGTAACTCTCTGGGGGAGGAAAAATAAGTATCTCCTTTTTTCAGACCAGTAAAATAATTTTAAAAAAACATTTCTGCAGCGTTTTTCTTCTCCATGACACTGTGACATCATCCTATGGCATTAGAAGTAGAATTAAAAATTTAGAAGGGACATCAGAAGTCACATAGTTCGACCTTATTTTATAAGTGAGCAAACCGAAGCCCAGGGGATTGACTTGTCCAAGGTCACAAAAGAAACAAGCACTTATTAAGTGCTTATAATGTGACAGGTGTGGTCCTATGTACGTTAAAATATTGTCATTTGATCCTCCAATGACATCCAGTCATTCTACACAGACATTTCATTTGTCCCACCACAACCCTACCTCTTCCCACCTGAATAGCACACTCATAACTGAACTTCCAGATATCATGTTTCCCAGTCCCTGGGAAATCTAATTTATTCAATTTGGGGATTTCTAAGCTGGGGATGAGCCATACTGATTGGTGAGTGGGTGAATGTCAACTTACCCACTCACCAAAGTCCATTGAATCTGGCTAGTCCTTCCTTCGCATACCAGACCTTCCTTCATAGTCAATCTACCTGGTCCATTTTGTCATCTGCTTCCTATTTCCCATTTGCCTGCCATACTTCATTCCCTTCTAGGCTGTGCTCCTGACTCTACAGCTTCTCCACTCTGACTTCATCTTTTTATCCTGGTACAATCCTACACCATCCTAGTTCCTTTCTCCATTGGTGAGTTTCCTATGGAGCCTTTATTTTAGGAACAGATCCAAGTGGATCATGCTTCATTTCTTTCCTGTTTGTGCATCTGACTTTATGGACTTTGTCTTCACAAATCTCAGTGGATAGCCTTCACCCCTCCCACCAGTTTTCAGCTCCCTTTTTCTATGTTGTCTTCCCCTATTAAAATATAATCTACTTGAGGGCAGGAACCGTCTTTCTTTTGTCTTATATTTCTAGCCACAGAACTTGTCACAATACCTATTATAAAGCAAAAACTTTAATAAATGCTTATTATCTTCCTTCCATCTTCCCAAATTTGCCACATCTCACTCTTGGTATAGTGTAATTATTAATGGATATAGTCATCAAATCAATACTACCAGAAAATACTCCTTCAGGAAAGAATACATCAGCTGCCTTATGTATACACATAACATTCCTGCGGTCAGACCAAAATCCTTCTTTGGCCACCACTCCCCTATATATGTTATCTCCCTCTATTAGAGTGTAAGGTCCTTGAGGATAGACTGTCTCATTCTTTGTATTTTTATCCCTAGTATTTAATACAGTGTCTGGCACATAGTAAGCCCTTAATGCATACTTTTTTCATTCTTTCATTCACCATCATCATCTAATAGTCAGAAAGCCTCCCAGAAAAATGCAGTTCACAAATCTTATAGTGATTCCTAGATGTGAAAAAAATCACCCAATAAGGCACTCATTGCCTAGGATGTCCCATCCCTGCCTTTCTATTTCCCATCTCCATCATTATCTCTTTCAAAAAAAACTATCCCACACATTCATGTCCATAGCCTTTTTGAAGGGTATTTGGTAAGAAAGGTCAGTGATTGCAATCGATAGATGAGTGGCAATGTGCTGGACCGTGACAGGGATGGAAGCCAGGCACAGAAAAAATTTCTCTTATCCATGGAGGGAGGGAGGGAAGGAGATTGTTACTGAAAGAAATTCTAGGGCCACTGGAGATAGATCTTGTCATTGTACAGAGAAAGCATCATATTTTAGAATCTGACAGTTCTCCACACTCAGAATCCTTCGCAATTGGGGGATATCAAGTGGCCCCCCACAAAACTGTTAATGGGACTTGTTGCTCCTGGAGAAAGCAACATGAAGTGTAACTCCAGTTGAATTGGAGGAGTCTTTGGGACATTGCCCTATTGGGGGTAAAAAGAGACCTAAGAACACTGAGACAGTGGGTGAGGGCAATGTGTGTATATGGGGGGATGGAGAATAGGTAGCAGAGAGTAGGTCAATATAAGTTGAGTTCACCTCAGCCTAATATCTAGTACCTTTCTATTTTAATTAATTATTCTTGCTAATGAGGTAATAAAACTCTTCACTACTGAAGACCCACAAATGTTATCATTGTCTTCTAAATTCAATGCCTGGGTCAAAGCCCATATCAACCCAAACCGCTTAAGAATCTATGGCTCAGTTGCTAAGGCAGGAAGAGACTTGAAACTAGTAGACCATTCTCATGGACTACAGAATTGTAATTCTGCAGTGGGACATGGGAAATGAAACCCGGTTAGCATGCCAAAATGCCAAAAACTTTCCTAATTCTGATATCCTCCATCTCAATAATAACATAACCAATGAATGGAACCAGATCAAAAGGGATGAAGAATCTTCTTTTTTGGAGGGGTGGGAATGATCTGGGACCACTAATTTTGTCCTGGCTGGAAGCACAATACTGATCTAAACAAAAGATTTGACCTGATTTCTTTTTGACTTAGATTGATTTGTCCCTCCTTAGACAACCCAGTGGCCCTCAGTCCTCAGAGACTTACCATATTGATAATGGACTTGATGTAGACATCTAATTGTCATAGCCTACTGAAGCTCAATACTTCAAAACTCAAGAGATATATTGATCTCTGTTTCTATATCCCTCATCCCTCAGAACTGTGATTACAGACATGGGCCACCACACCTAATGAATTTTAACAATACTATAAAAGATCTTCTTTTCAAACAATGGGCTGCTTCAACCAATTGGTCAACAAAATTTTTTAAATGCCTACTCTGTGCTAGGCATTATGGTAGGATTTAAAGTTTTAAATGAAAGGGTTCCTGCCCTCAAGGAGTTCACATTCTACCAGACAAAATAACTTGTACACATAAGTTTATATAAAATATATATGAAGCAAATGCAAGCTAATTTTATGAGAGAAGGGGTACCAAGGAAGACCTTATTCAGGATATAATTTTTGAGCTGAGATTTGAATGAAACTAGGAATTTTAAGAGGCAAAGCTGCTTCCTCCAGGTAAAGTAGACAGCCTTCACAAAGACAAAAAAATATGAGATGAAGTATCCAAAATGAGGAAGACCATTTTGGTTGGATCATGGAGATTTGTATAATAAAGCTGGAAAGGTAGGTTAGATTACAGTCAAGTTATAGAGGGTTTTAAATTTCAAAGAGAGGAATTTGTAGTGGATCCCATGAATAATAGGAAGCCAATGGCATTTATTGAGAGGTAAAGTGACATAGTGAGAACCACCAATGATTGTTCATTTATTTTTCTTGAATAGATAAAAGGGAGGGAACTTTTATCTAAAAGGGAATGGATAATGATAGACATACAAAAAAGATTATCAATAAAACATTTTAATGCACAAAAATATCAGAAAGAGGTACATAAGGGAACAAATAAGGCAATTTTGAAACAATCTGTTTAAACTAATTGTTCATATAGAGATTCATAATTTCATACATTATTGTTTTTATTCCTTGTTATTTGTACCTTGAAATATTTGTTTGTTGAGAGTTATTAGGTTCACAATAAGAAAGGGAAAATTCCAAATAAAAAATAGAATCACTTTGTTAGGTCCTTCATAGACATTTTTAATGTTTAATTAGTAAAAAGTCCATTTGAAACTAATAATTTTGCTTCTCTGAATGGCAAAGAGACACTAGGAAGTCTCTCGGGCCCAAAGGAAGAGGGGCTTTTTATTTCAATGACCCTTCAGCCAAGTCAAGTCAAGACCAATCAAAGCTTAATCACGCAATAAATCATTCTACAAGTATAAACATTTCTTTTGTGCATACAAACCATATAAAATATTGTGGGTAATGCAACAGAAGTGAGGATCATAGTCCTTGCCTTTGGACCTTACAGTCAAGTCAAGAGATAAGACCTATATCTGTGACAAAGATTATATAAGTGAAAATTAAGCATGTAGAAAAATTGGGGAAGGACAGATCATTTCTACTTGGGGATGGGGGAAGCAGAGAAGCCTTCATGGAGAATGGAAATCATTGTTCTGTCTCAAAGAAAGAAGATACCTATAATTGGAGATATGGAGGATATGTATCAAATTAGTTAACATATGCAAAATATCTTATAAATCTTGAAATGTTATTTAAATTCCAGATATTATCATCATCATCAATCATCATTGTCACTTTATATTCCAAGCTCATCAGTTCAGAGCTTCAGGGGACTTTGGAGTTCAACTAATCAAAAACTTCACTTTATAAAAGAGGAAATAGAAGCCCCAAGAGATTATGCAACTAATTAAAAATCACATATATAGAAAGTAGCAGAAGCAAGATTCAAACCCACATCCTCTGACTCTGAAGCTAGCACTCTTTTTTCAATGTACCTTGCCAGTATGAGGGATAACTAAATATAACTAATTCTCTCTCTCTATCTCTGTCTCTGTCTCCCTCTCCAGATATATGTATATCTGTGTATAATATAAATGCATAAAGAAGGTGAAGACAAGATAGGCTGAGATAGCCCAGTGAACCTAAAATATAAAGTGCCCAAAGGAGTATGCCATTAAATCAGATGATAAAGGTAGGTTGAGAGCAACATTGTGGAAGACTTAAAAAGCCAAAATAAGGAGTTTATATATTGTCCTAGAGTCATAGTAAGTCACTGAAAGTCTTTGAGGAGGGAAGTGATGGAATTGGGCCATATTAGGAAGATAATGTTAGCAACAGTAGAAAGGATAGACTGATAAGAGGAGAGACTGGAAATAGGGCAAACAGGAAGCCACTAAAGCAGTCCAGATGAAGGGCTATTGGTGCCCATGTCAGTGGAAAAGAGATGATAAATGGGAGATTGAATGTGGGGGTGAAGGAAAGCAAAGAGTTAATGGTCATTCAGTGCTCCAAGTCTGGGTATCTGGAAGAATAGAGGTATCATGAGCTGAGTAAAATGAAGAAGGCAGAGGAAGAGAATAGTGACTTCAGTTTTCATAGAGTCATACAAACTAACCAAGATCTAGAAGAAACTTCAAAGGCTGTCTGTCTGGTCCTCTCTTTTTACAAATGAGGAAAGCAAGACCCAAGAAAGCTTAAATGATTTGTGCAGCATCTCACAGGTAATAAATATTGATATCAGGAAATGAACCCAAGTCCTCTGATCCTGTAACCAGTGTTTTTTGTTGGGTTTTTTTTCACTGTGACACACTGCCTCCTGATAGGGCAAGCATTTTTTAAAGTGTAGCTCAAAAGGCTGGTTAGAGCAGTTTATTATCAATCAGTAATAGTAATACTAATAATAACTAAAATTTACATAGATCTTTAAGATTTCCTAATTTTTATTAGAATTATAATATCTAATTTTTAATATTTATCTCATTTGATCATAAGAACCAACTTACAATGGGAGCAGGGGAAGATATTTTATTCTCTCTATTTTATAGATAAAGAAACAAAGTTTTAGAAATGTTATTTTCCCAAGATCACACAATAAGTTTCAGAAAAAGAATTCAAATCTAAATCTCTTCTGTCTTCAAGTCCACTTTCCATTACATTCTAGAATATAAGTTCCTAAAGGGAAGGGACTATTTAAGTCTTGTCTTTAATTCCTTGAGACTTGGTAGATTAGTGGCATAAAGTATAGACTTTAATCAAGTCAAGTGAAGTCAAAAAGCTTTTCTTAAACACCTATTATGTGCCAAGCACTATGCAAAGAACAAAGGGAGTAAACTAACAAAAAGGCAAAAACCAGTCCTTGTCCTCAAGGAACTCACAATCTAATGGGAGAGACAACTCACAAACAACTATATACTAACAAGATAACTACTACATACATATATTTATGTGTGTGTATACAAATATATATGTGACTAGGGTAAGCTTTTTTAAGAAAAATTAAGATTTTAAATGAGATTTGAAGGAAACCAGGTAGAAATGCAGAGAGACCATTCCAGGTATAAGTGGGGCAGACAGTGAAAAAGTCCATAGTCAATCAGAAGTTGGTGTCATGTTTGAAGAAGCATCAAGGAAACCAGTATCATTAGATTGTAGAGAGCATGAAGGGGAGTAAGATGTGAAAAGACTAGAAAGGGAGAAAGGGGGCCAGGCTAACAATGGCTTTAAAAGCCAGACTGAGAATTCTATCTTTGATTCTTGGGGTAATAAGGAGTCATTGGTGTTCATTGAATGGATAGGGTAGGAAGGAGTATGATATGGTCATATCTATGCTTAAGAAAGATAACTGAGTAGGGGGTGGAGTGGAAAAGGGAGAGAAATGAAAACAGGAGAGACCAGCCAGAAGGCTACTGCAATAGTCCAAGAGTGATTTGCAGTTCTTTAATTAATAATAATTTAGAGCATTTTTTCATATGACTACATATAACTTTGATTTCTTTATCCAAAAACTGTCTGTTCATATTTTTGATCATTTATCAATGGGGGATAACTCATATTCTTATGTTTGACAAAGTTCTCTCTCTGTATTATAAATGAGACCTTTATCAAAAAATTATCTACAATTTCCCCCCTAATTCTCCACTTTCCTCCTAATCATGGATACATTAGTTTTATTTGAAAAAAACTTTTAAATTTAATAAAATCAAAGTTGTATTTTCATACCTCACAATGTTTTCTTTCTCTTGTTTATCCATAAATTCTTCTCTTATATATAAGTCTGATGTATAATATGTTCCCCTTTCTGATTTACTGATATCTTCCTTTATGTCTGGGTCATGTAAACATTTCAACCTTATCTTAGTGAATGGTGTAAGATACTGGTCTATACCTAGTTTCTGCCAGACTGCTTTCTAGTTTTATGGGGGGGGGGAAATTATCCTCCACCTATAAGATTGGATAAAATGATAAAAGGGCAAAAATTATAAAAGTTGGAGGGGATGTGGAAAAATGGGGACACTAATACACTCTGTGTAACTGTGAACTGATCCAGACATTTTGCAGAGCAATCTAAAATGATGCCCGAGGATAAAACTCTATATATCTATTCACCCAGAAATACCACTATTAGGTTTGTTTTCTAAGATGATCAGTTGGAAAGAAAAAGAATCTATATGTTCTAAAATGTTTATAGCAGCTCTCATTGTGGTGTCAAAGGACTGGATATTAAGGGGATGCCCATCAACTGGAGAATGGCTAACCAAGTTGTGTCATATGATGATGGAAAACTCCTGCATAAGAAATAACGAGCAGATCAATTTTTTAAATGGAAAGACCTACATGAAATTATGAAGATCAAAGAACCAAGAAAATGTTATATAAAATAATAGAAATATTATTTGAGGAATAACTTATGCATGTCCAATTCCACAGAAAGAACTGATAAAAAGAAACAAGTAAAATATTTTATATACATACTTGTGTGTATAATCTGTCAATGTTCTCTAGTTTGAGGAGATGGGGGAGAGAGGGAGATACCTGGTCACTTAAATGTAATAAATAAATAGGCCATTTTTAAAAATAGTACAGGAGTGAAATGATGAGGACCTACGCTAGAGTAAGGACAGTGTGGAAGCAAAGAAAATGGGGGGTGGTGAGGGTAGCAGGATTATACAAAAGATTTTGCAAAGGTAGAACCAATAGGACTTGAAAATAGATTGGATATGGGGGATTAGAGATGGTAAGAAGTCAAGGATGACACCTAGGTTGGTAGTCTGGATGACTGGAACATTGATGATGTTCTTGACAATTAGAAGGAAGCTAAGAAAAGAGGAGGGTTTGGGGGGAAAAATTATGAATTCAGTTTTGGACATGTTGAGTTTGAGATATTTATAGGACATCCAGATCAAGATGTCCAATAGGACTTGTGATCAATAGAGAGAGGTTAAGGATGATTAAATAGATCTGAGAATTATCTGCAAAGAGGTGAAAATTGAATCAATGGAAACTGATGCACTAACTTAACAAAATTAACATATGCTTGTTGGTTGATTTCTGAACTATTAAATGTTTTTGATTGAGTTAAAAATTCTTTATGAGTATTTCAGAAATTAACTGATTAATTGAAGCTCTGAATTATTCAAAGAATTCACCAAACCCTGCCTTTAGCTTTAGCTATGAAAATCTAGTGATGAATTTGATTGTGATCTTCCATAAACATTTATGGGACTTTCAGTGAGGACAAGCCATCATATTAAGTTGCATTAGACTATGCTAGGCTGGTTGGTACTCATCCAATCAGGACATTTTCCATCTGAGAACAAGCCACTCCAGAGAAAGAACAGCTAAGCTGCAGAAAGATGAGTTATTCACGAGCTACGTAAGCAAAGGTTTAGCTCTTGGGGCGATTGTCCCACTTTTGAAAACACACAAAGAAACAGAATCTGAACAAAAGCTGGTCAGACTCCTTATTAGCAAAAATATTCTTCACCCTAGATTTTCACTACTTGGAATTTTTGGAATACTTTATATCATACCCCCCAAAAAAGCAGGCTTTACTTCTGACATGACATCCCCTTTTGACAGATAAAAAACTTGAGGGAGAAAAGGAGTCAAGAGATTTGTCTAAGCTTGATTACACAGCCAGTTAGTGCTCTGAGACTTCTACCTAGGTTCTCTGACTCTCAGTAAAATATTTTTTTTCCATTACTCTATTCTATTCAATTCAAACTCAAGCCCTGAAAACAACACTTGACTGTGAACATTCATACTCCTGATTGGTCTCCCTGCCTCAAGTCTTCCTCTCACTAATGCATCCTCCAAGTTGATTTCATAGATGAGATAAATATGATTCTTTGGCTTCCAAATTTCTCTATGACTGTCAAGGGCACCACAATCTTCCCAGGCTCACAGAACAGTTGTCCTCCTTGGCTCTTCCCTCTCTCTCTCTCTCATTCCCCACATTTAATCTGTTCCCAAGATCTGATTATTTTACCTTCATAACATCTCTGGCATCATCCTCTTCTCTTCTTTGACACAGTCACCACTTTGGTATAGGCTTCATCTTTTCACACCTGAACTACTGTAATAGCCCACTGCTGGGTCTGCCTGCCACACATGTCTCCCTATTCCAGTTCATTCTCCACTCAACTGCCAACATGATTTTCCTAAATCATGGGTTCCATCATGTCATCCCTCTCTCTATAAACTCCAATGGCTCCCTATTACTATTAAAATAAACTATAAGTTCATCTGTTTGACATTTTAAGTTTTTTACAATGTGGTCCCAAGCCACCTTTCCATCATTACACATTTGTTGTTGCTGTTGTTCAGGGCTGTCCAACTCTTCAGATCCCAATTGGGCTTTTCTTGGCAGAGACATAAAGTGGTTTGCCATTTGCTTCCTCTGCTCATTTTATAGATGAGGAACTGAGGCCAACAGGGTTAAGTGACTTGCCCAGAGTCACACATGCCCAAAAGTGCCTGAGATCAGATTTGAGCTCAAGAAAATGAGTCTTCCTGACTTCAGGTCCAGCACCAGCCACTGCACCACCTAGCGTCTTTATTACATATTACTCTTCATCAAATACTCCACAGGACGGCCAAACTGCCCTTGTTATTCTTCATCTTACTGTCTCTCTTTGGACATTTGCACTAATTATTCCCCTCACCTGGAATGTACTCCCTCCTTCCCTCTGTCTCTTATAATCTCTAGTTTCTTTTCAGACTCAGGGAAAAGTGCCACTTTCTAAAGCCTTCTCTCCCCCAAAATTATTATAGAAGAAAATATAAGGTATCTTATAGCAATAACAACTGACCCAGAAAACAGATTAAGGAGAAAAAATTAACAATCATTGGACTACCTAAATGGCATGACCCCAAAAGAACTTAGACATCAAATTTCAAGAAATCTTAAAATAAAATTGCCTATGCCTCTTAGATCCAGAGGGCAAAAGAAAGAATCCACTAGTCACTTTGCAAAAGCCACCTCAAAAAAACAAGAAACTTCCAGGAACGTCATAGCTCAAATCTCATAGCTTCCCGGAGAAAAAATCCTGTAAGCAGGCAAAAAGAAAGAATTCAAGGACTGAGGAGTCACAATCGGGGTCACATATAATTTAGCAGCCAATACTATAAAGGAGTAAAGAACTTAGAATATGATATTCTGGAAAATGAAGGATAAGAGTTTACAGTCAAAAATAACTTACTCAGAAAAAAATGAGTGAAATGCTACAGGGTTTTAAAAGGTATCTTTAATGAAATAGAGGATGTGTAAGCATTCCTAATGAAAAGATTGGAGCTGTAGAAAAAATCTGAAGTTCAAACACAAGAGTGAGGAGAAACATAAAAAGATGACTGATCAGAGGAGTTCTCCAATCAAACCTGGACTTTGATCTCTGTTATTAATGTATCTGCCTAGTGTAGATCCAGTGGGAAAAGGATTAACTGTGAGGCTTTTGCATCTTCTGAATTTTCTGTAGGGTGAAATAAAACCTGTCCAGAGAGAGATAAAGGGAGGGAAAGAGGAAGGGAGGGAGAGAAATAAAGAATAAAGAATAGCAAGAAGAACCATATGACAAAATCATAGAGAATCTGGACTGGAATAAGGTGTAAAAAGATTGGAAAGGTAAGAAAGGTCAAGGTTGTGGAAGCCTTTAAAAACAAAACAGTGAATCCTCCACTTGATCCTCGAGGTAATAAGGACCCAGTGGAGATTCTTGAGTGTGTTTGTGTATTTGAGGGAAGAGGCTTGGTCAGATTTACACTTTAGGAAGATCACTTTGGCAGCTGAGCAGAGGATGAACTACAGAGGAGAGATCTGAGGCAGGAAGAGAAGCCAAACAGAAAACAATTGCAATAGCCCTAGCATGAGGTGGTGAGGGACACTGTCAAAGTAGCTGCTAAGTGAATGAAGGGGACATATATAAGAAATATTGTGAAGGTAGAAATATGAAGATTCTCTTATTCTAGACCATATAGCTCTCTCAAAGGCATCTAAAATCACATTGGCTTTTCTGGTTGTCATATCACACTGTTGATTCATTGAAGAGGAGGGGTCTGGAAATCACTTGCAGTAATTCTACTTGGACTCAATTCAATTTGAAATTTCATCACACACGTACTAAGCCTCCAATTTCACTAAGTGCCATCCACTTGCGACCTACTAGTAGTTTTAACTATTCAGGCTTTAGTATATACAATACCTGCAAAGTTTGGAAATAAGCTTTATAATTAGTGTACTCTGCAATTTTAGGCACCTAAACTCATGCAAATGAAAGCCTTTTTCTGTCATGTATAATTAGCTTAAATGAAGTAATTGATAAAAATGAAACATCAAGGTCAATTTTCCTTCCAGCTTTTAACCTCCAAATCAAGTCAATTTATTCTACTTATTCTTAAGGTTCTAATCATCTGTCTCTAAATTACAGAAAATTGGTACATTTAATTTCAAACCATTTTCTCTTTCAAAACAAGACTCTCACAATTAGCTCTTTACAAATCTATGGTAATGAATTATCTGAAGCATGCAAAAAGAATTGATCAAAAGTTGTTTGGATAGGGAATAAACTATGCCAACCAATCAAAAGCAACCCTTTTTCTTTTCCTCTCTTTCCCTATTGCATCCTTGCATTTGACTTTGGCTTGTAAATCACATTCTCGCAGGACAAATTGCCAACTTGCCCACAGCAGGCTAGATTTAGGGCAGCAAGTGTTCTGAGCTTCCATTGTCTATTCATTTGGGACTCTCTCTTAGTACTAATTGATAGACAATATTGCCTTGTTCTATCTCTTCTTTGCTTAGTGGTTAGTTTAATCTTTCAGCAAACAGTTAAAATTATGTATTTGAGCAGAAGGGGATTGTTCATGGAAGATGGAACAGAAGTCTTCAGATTGCAAGTGCATTGTCCAGCCAAGAAGTCTTCTGCATTAATCACAGAATCAGTAAAAAAAATGGAATCTCAAAGTTGTTAGGGACATGAAAGGTCATACATTCTAATTCTCTATCCTTGCATTTATCCTCCATTTAGCAACCCCTGAAAGGCAACAGCATCACTCTGAGAATGCTGTCACGGACGAGTCCAGTATGACTTCTGAAATCACTGAGTGACTACCTGATATGAACAGACTACTATCACTCCAGTTGGGAGGGTTTGGGGAGGGTATTAGATCTTTTATTTCACTGGTCTAGGAAACTGCCAAAGAGAAAACTCCAATGAAGACTGGCATCTGCCCAGCAGTGTGAAGTCTTAGAAATTAAGTGACTTTAAGAAGCCTTGATATGGTTTCACTAACCCTGAGGTCACATCTCTATCTCTCAGAACATGCTCTATTTTATTACAATTATATTTGTGTTATTCTTTAATTCTTTTATGTTATGGGCAAATTGCTGTGATAAATAGCTCAAAATCATATTTTTAACTATTTAAAAAACATTATTTTAACAAGTGACTTCTTAGAGAAAGGGATATTATAGCTTTAGCTCAGGAAATTTGTCAGAATTGCAGGTTTCTAAGAATGACTTTAGCTGCTAAAGAAATGCTATTGTGTCTAATATTCAAGACACAAAATTATCATGTCTGAAACAAGAGTTGTGATCATGCCTTTGAACTCTGTCTTGGTCAAACTACATCTGGAATAGTATGTTGAGCTGTCACTGTCACATTTTAGGAAAGTCATTAGTGAGTTGGAGTAATGAAGAAGACAAGAATAATGAAATTGAAACCAAATTACACAAAGATTAATTAAGAGAGAAAATATAATAAAGTGAAAATAAAACCATTATTGCTATTATCATTGATGTTATACCTGTTCAATAGTATTTTGACAATTTTGACAGATTTGTTGATAACCATAAAACCTTTGACTCTGTTCTGTACTCATGGCTCAGTCATATATTGCAAATATATATATTATATATATGTATGTATAAAGGGGGCAGCTGGGTAGCTCAGTAGGCTGAGAGCCAGGCCTAGAGATGGGAGGTTCTAGGTTCAAATCTAGCCTCAGACACTTCCTAGCTGTGTGATCCTGGGCAAGTCACTTAACATCCATTGCCTAGCCTTTACCGCTCTTCTGCCTTGGAGCCAATACACAGTATTAACTCTAAGATGGAAGGTAAGGGTTTAAAATGTATATATATATATACATATATATATATATATTATAAAATAGATGGAAGCTTAGTGAAAATATTAAAGCACTT
>NC_058133.1:58644182-58669941 GCF_016433145.1 Gracilinanus agilis
GACCAGAAATAATTAATATACATTAATAGTTCAGTGTCAACTTGATTTGTAAGTTTTTTTAGTGGAGCACCCCAGAAATCTGTGCTTGACTCTGTGCTGAATTCCAGGGGCTCCCTATTGTTTCCAGAATATGGAACTCAAACCAAGTTTGGCATTTAAAGTCCTTTCCAGACTCTATCCCATCTCCTCATATTCTTAAACTCCAGACATATTTATCTATTTGTTGTTCCCTGTAATATATGAATGTGAAATTTATTAGGGATATTTTGGACTCAACAATTCTACTTCAAAATACAAGATGAGAGGACACTGTTGTCCAGACATCAATCTGAAAAATATCTAGGGAATTTAGTAGTCTATTAACCCTTGATGAGTCAATCATATAATATTATAACCCAAAAACTAAAGTGGTCTGAGGTTAACATCATAAATGGGGTGTCTAAGGCTAGAGATGACAGAGTCCTGCTGTAGCATTATGCCCAGTCACATTTATCTGGAGGATTCCATTCAGTTCTAAGCATCCCAATTTTAGGAAGAACACTGATAATCTATAAGACCTCTAAAGTAAGGTTCAATATCTAGACCAGGGGTCGGCAACGTATGGCTCTCGAGCCATATCTGGCTCTTTCTGCAGGAGCCATAAAGTCAATTTTTTTTTCAGGCGCTGTTACAGGAGCGCGCACTGTGAGCACTGTACGGCTCTCACAAAATTACATTTTAAAAAATGTGGTGTTTATGAATCTCACGGCCAAAAAGGTTGCCGACCCCTGATCTAGACAGTGAAGAGTCTTCAGATCATGCTATATGAGAATCTTCTGAAGGAACCAGAAATATTTAACCTCAAGAAAAGAAGACCTAGGGCAATGGAAAAGAAAATTTTCTTAACAAGTAGAATTATCCAAAAAGAAAACAAATGGCTCAGAAGGTACTAGGTTCCTCTTCTCTAGATGTCTTCAAGCAATTTTATTCAACAAAGGCAAAATATGATAACAAAATAAGTCAGTCCAATTAGGAAGTTCAGATAAGAAATCATTTCCTATACAACTCCTACAAAGAGTCTTGACTTGAGATTCACAAAAAGCATTCCCTGTGCTATGATTTTAGCATGGAATGGTGAATAGAAAACTGGCCTGAGAGTCAGGAGGACCTGGGATTAAGTCTTGCCTTTACTAATAGTCCAAAGACCCAGGGAGAGTCACAATTTCTTAGTGCTTTAGGTAACTCTCTAAAATTATATTTTGCAAGACATTTCTGAGGGAACTATGAAGAACGCTATCCATGTTCAGAGAAAGAACTGTGGGAGTACAAACACAGAAGAAAAACAACTGTTTGATCACATGGGTCAATGAGGATATGATTGGGGATACTGACTCTAAACGATCGCCTTAGTGCAAATATCAATAATATGGAAATAGGTCTTGATCAACACATGTAAAACCAGTGGAATTGCTTGTCGGCTATGGGAGGGGGTGGGAGAAAGGGAGGGAAAGAACATGAATCATGTAAGCATGGAAAAATACTCTAAATTAATCAATATGAATGAATGAATGAATGAATGAATGAATGAATGAAAAAATGAATTATATTTTGCAACAAATGTGCTTATATGCATTGATAGAGGGATTTTTTTTCTCAAGACACACTCCAGTACTAGTGAAATAACAGATCCAGAGCCATCCTATCCATAATAGCATCCAATTTAATTGACTTTGCTAGAGTCTTGAGCCCCTTCTTAAGCCCATCTCAGTAATATCACTTAGAGTTAGACCAGCTCCTAGGACTTACTCTCTTTCCTTTTCTTTGTGAGATTTTCAGTTCCTGAACCATCCAAGTTCTAACAGAAAATGGTTTTGTTTGTTTTTTCCATAATTCATTCTTGCATACACAAGAAATGGAACACACTTATCCAAATTACATTAAGGCAATGAATAATTCTTGTTTCATCGCCTACTCCTGGCCACAGCTGAGACACATTCAGTGTAGTTTTTTTAAACTCTTACCTTCTGCCTTGGAATTGATACTAAATATCAGTTCCCATGGAGAAGGGCAATAAGGGATAGGCAAATGGAATTAAAGGTCATGGAGGTAGGAAGTATCTGAAGCCAAATTTGAACCCAGGACCTCCCATATCCAGGTTTGGCTTTCTGTCCACTAAGCTGCCAACTGGTATAACTTCAAGTGACATTACTGAGATGAGTTTGAGAAGTGACTCAAGAATCTAGTGAAGTGAATTAAATTTTATGCCCTCATCGATGGATCTGTTGTTTCACTAGTACAGGAGTGCTTGATGGGGGGGGGGAGGGGGAATCCCTCTATCAATGCAGGCCAACACATTTGCCGCAGACTATAATCTTGGAAAGTTGCCTAGAACACATTTTCTCCAGAAGAATTATTTCACCAGTCACTCCATTCTTTTCATTCAAGACCTTCTTAAGATTCTTTCTCCTTATCCATTCTATTTCATGGTCTTCCCTCCCCATTCCACCAGCTAGTGGTGTCCTTTTATTCAATAGCACCCACTCCCAATTACTCAACAAGAAAAACCAAAAATACCAAACTAGCACCAACCACAACAGATCATATTCAGTCAGTCCTAATCCTGTGGTATAATGGAAAATGTAGGAAGCTTGGTGGCTCAGGGGATAAGATGCTGGGCTTAGAGTCAGGAAGATTCATCTTTCTGAGTTCAAATCTGGCTTCAGATTCTTACTAGCTATGTGAACCTGGACAAGTCATTTAACTTTCTTTTGTCTCAGTTTCTTACTAGCTGTGTGAACCTGGACAAGTCATTTAACTTTCTTTTGTCTCAGTTTCCTCATCTGTAAAATGAACTAGAGAAGGAAATGGCAAATCACTTCAGTGTCTTTGCCAAGAAAATTCCAAAGAGGATCAGGAAGTCATCAGCCCCAATCTCTCTTCCAGAGTTATTGAAGTCCAGAGGCAAGTAAAAAAAGTCAGGATCTTGGGGTCCTGCTTCACCACCTTCATGGCCATTGAATAAATTGTTCTCATCTACTCAATCCATTGGGGAGCAGGGGGTGGTCTTCACATGCTTGGGTTAGTCATCCTCTTAACTCACCAATAAGTTTGAAGCCTGTAAGTTATCCTCAACCTATCCACCTACAAGATATTTTTACTGGATTTTAGCTACTGTGCATGTTACAGCTTCTTGGAGTCATGGGTGAAAACTGTGTGAAAGGTGGACACCAAAGATGAATGAAGGCTGAAAAAGGCTCGACAAGCTCTCAAATCAGAGGTGTTGGTCTTCCATGGCCACCTCATATGCCCTAGTCAATATAGTAATGAAGCTATGGGTTATATTTTCCATTTGTAAATTTTTTTGTTTCGTTTGTTTAAATTTCCTTTAAGAGAAAGAACTGTGAGAGTAGAAACACAGAAGAAAAACAGATGCTTGATTACATGGGTCAATGGGGATATGATTGGGGATATAGACTCTAAACAATTACCCTAGTGCAGATGTTAATAATATGGAAATAGGTCTTGATCAATGACACTGTAAAACCCAGCAGAATTGCTCATTGGTTATGGGAGGGAGTGGGAGAAGGGAAGGGAAAGAACATGAATCATATAACTATAGAAAAATATTCTTTATTAATTAAATAAAAATTTTTAAGACTAAAAAAAATTTCCTATAGACCTTGAGACCTCAGGCCTAGTTTTATTTTCATGGCTGGTCAAAAGTATCATTTCTTGAATTGGTAGATATCTATGGCCAACTATTTAAGTACTAGGCCATTTTCACATGGACTGCCTACATAACCCATATGTAATAATAATGAGATAAGATTCCAAAAACAACATGGCTCCAGAAAAGCAACACCAATGGAATCAAGCCCACCCACAGCACTTTCTCTCAGTGGAAAAACCATGTGGAAGACCCACTGATCCATGCCTCAGACCACTCATTTCAACACACTTCTCCAGTTCTTTTTCAAAGCAAATCAGAGCTGTGTGACCCCTGAGAAAATCTCTTAACCCTGATTTCTTAGTCCTTGCCACTATTTGGTCTTAGAATTGATACTAAGAAGAAGGTAATAGTTTAAAAAAAATAAAATCAAAGTACCAAAAGATTTTCTAACTCAAGGCAAAGTTTGAAGGCATAATAATAATATTCATTTATATAACACTTTATATACATTGCCTTAGTAGACTACATCAATCAACTTTATATGCCCTTTTTGTAGTGTCACTATTTTTATTCCCATATTAATGATAAGGAACTCAAGTTACTTGTCCAAGGTCCTACAGACAGTACATGGCAGAACCCGAATTTAAACCCAAGTATTCCAAGTCCAAATGCAGGACTTTTCATATTATCCAATGTTGTCCACTCAAAAGTTTGAAAGATGACCCTTTGTCTTCTCTCAAGCAGGGCTCTTAACTTCAACCCAACTTGGGAATCCTCTGATAAACTATCTACCAACGAACTATGAGACTAAATATTCCAGATAGGTAAGCCATTGTCTTCACTAACTGCGGGAGAACCCACAGACATAACTAAGCAGTTAATTGCTTCAATCCTGCACTTTCTCTTAAAAAAGGAGTCATATCTTCCTTATGTTAAAACTCATAAACAGTTACTTTCCCAACTAAGTATTGTAACATCAAAATGAGATCATATCTGGCATGAATTTTGGTCTCTGGCCAAGGGATAATATAAGCTGAAAAGGCTCATTGCCAAGTAAAACGTGACCCAAATTACTTCAACTCTTGAAAACTTTGGCCTTTGTTTAGCCATATTTAAGAGTCCAACACTTTCATTTTACTGGAGAAAAAAAAATAGAAGTCCAAGTATTAGAAATGCTTTCCCCAACAAGCAGTGAGGAAAACTAAAACCCAAGTCCTCTTACTCTAGAGTAAGCATTCTTTCCTCCTTAGCAGTAACTGGTTATTGATGGTCATATATTGATTGACATGTTATTAGTGTTTATCCACATCTAATATCCTATTTCTAGTTAATTTTCAAGATAAAGATTCATTTTGGATAGGCATTTATTGGCATATTTCCTTTTGTTGTTGTTATTTATAATTTGTTATTATAATCTATTATGAAATATACAATTATTTATGATATATCTTATATCCCAAATATACCTATGTATATGTACATATATAAAATCAAAAAGGAAAGACAATTATTATTGGGGAAAGGTAATGTATGAATCTGAATTAAATCCACTGCTCAATACAACCAGTTTTCATTATGTCAGACTACTAGGTCTCTACTCCTATATTCTGAGATCTCTCTCTAACCCCCTGCTTTCCATTTCCTAAAAATCTCAAAGTAAATTACCTTTCAAACTACCAAGCAAATACCCAATTGCCCTTAAAAAGCCATCCATGCTGATGAAACAGAACATAGAGGACCACTAGAAATATGTCCCAGTCTATTATAAATCACCATGGAACCTGGTTGCAATGATTTAAAGAAAAATAAAAGCTCTCCTTTCACATATAAAGAACTCTACCTAGGAAGTCATAGGTTCTTCATCCAAATATTGGCTTTGCTTGGAGAAATCATTTAACTTTTGTAGGCTTTAGTTTCCTCATCTGTAAAATGAAGATAATAATATTTGTGCTACCATCCACCAAGGTTACTGTGGAATGGCCCCTTGAAAAGCTCAAATGACCCTATAAATGTGAGTTAAATAAATTTCTTTGAATTTATGAGGTAAGACTACAATAGGCTTGTTATTGGAATATTTTTTTAAAAACTAAAGAATAATTTTAAGAAAGAAATGGAGCATGGCATAGTGGATAGAGAACTAGACTCCCAGTTTGGAATAGTCCTGGGTTCAGATCCTATCTATGACATAGATTTGCAAATCATTTGATATCTCAGTGTCACACACTACTCTCTAAGATGAGAAAGTGTTCTAAATCTCTTTTTTTATTTTTTTTTTATTTCAAACCCTTAACTTCTGTGTATTGACTTATAGGTGGAAGAGTGGTAAGGGTAGGCAATGGGGGTCAAGTGACTTGCCCAGGGTCACACAGCTGAGAAGTTTCTGAGGCTGGATTTGAACCTAGGACCTCCCGTCTCTAGGCATGGCTCTCAATCCACTGAGCTACCCAGCTGCCCCTAAATCTCTTTTAATTAGAGAAATGCAAATCAAAACAACTCTGAGGTATCACCTCACACCTAGCAGATTGGCTAACATGACAGCGAGGGAAAGTAATAAATGTTGGAAGGGATGTGGCAAAATTCGGACATTAATGCATTGCTGATGGAGTTGTGAATTGATCCAACCATTCTGGATGGCAATTTGGAACTATGCCCAAAGGGCTATAAAAAGCTATCTTCCCTTTGATCCAGCCATACCACTGCTGGGTTTATACCCCAAAGAGATCATAAGGAAAAAGACTTGTACAAAATTTTAATAGCCGCACTCTTTTGTGTTGGCAAAAAACTGGAAAATGAGGGGCTGCCCTTCAAGTGGGGAATGGCTGAACACATTGTGGTGTCTGCTGGTGATGGAATACTATTGCACTCAAAGGAATAATAAACTGGAGGAATTCCATGTGAACTGGAATGACCTCCAGGAATTGATGCAGAGTGAAAGGAGCAGAGCCAGAAGAACATTGTATACAGAGACTGATACACTGTGGTAAAATAGAATGTAATGGACTTCTGTACTAGCAGCAATGCAATGCAAGGCTGAGGGACTTATGAGAAAGAAAACTAGCCACATTTAGAGGAAGAACTATGGGAGGAGAAACACAGAAGAAAAACAACTGCTTGAACACATGGGCTGATGGGGATATTGTTGAGGATGTAGACACTAAACAATAACTCTAGTGCAAATATCAATAATATGGAAATAGATCTCCATCAACAATACATGTAAAACCTAGTGAAATTGCGTGTTGGCTACAGGGAGATGGGGGGGGTGGTTTGAGGAGAGGGAAAGAACATGAATCATGTAACCATGGGAAAATATTCTAAATAAAATAAATTAATTTTAAAAAAAGATGGTAAATTATAAAGAAGACCCAAGCTTCATTAATATATTTCCTTATTGGAAGTTCCCTCTACAGAGGAAATCACAGTTTCTGTCAAATATATAGATAGATTTTTTTTAGACTTACCTTCTGTCTTAGTAGCAATTCTAGGTTAGAAGAGTGGCAAGGGCTAGGCAATCGGGAGTATATAACTTGCCCAAGGTCACACAGCTAAAAGGTACCTGAGGTCAGATTTGAACCTAGGTCCTACTGACTCCAGGCCTGGCACTCTATCCACTGCTACCTATTTGCCCAAAAATAGAATTTTTTAAGAAATGAAACTATAACATTTTAAATATTTCAAAAATCAGGAACTGATAGTAGTTAATATAAGATTAGTTAATATAGACTCTTCAGGAAATAATGTTAATGATTACATCAAAAGTAGGTATAACTATCCCATTCGCCATTAATGGGAGCTTCTAAAATATTTATTGATGTTTGAAACAGTTTATTCTCTTCAATGGTTTTTACATTCTCCCCAGATTTTTGTCTACAGTATTAATGCAGTCTAAGGGAACTCAACAAACATATATTGAATACCTATCATCATCAAGTAGTGGACAGAAAACTGGTCTCAGAACAAAGACTACTTGGTTTCAAGTCCCACTAACGACACATATCTGCTAGGTGTTCCTGGGAAAGTGACTTAACATTTCTAGTATCTAAATGAACTCTCTAAGATTTATTCTCCTAGTCAGTAAAATTATGAAGAGTGAAATAAGCAGAACCAAGATAACATTATATACAACAGAAATATTGTTTGAAGAATAACTTGTGTATGTCCACTTCCAGAGAAAAAAACCAAGAAATAGAATAGAAACAAGCAAGATCTGTCTTTCTAACTTTCTTTCTTTCTATCTATCCACCCATCTATCTATCTATTCATATATCTATCCATCTATTTATCTATCTATCCATCTGTCTATCTATCTATCTATCTATCTATCTATCTATCTATCTATCTATCTATCTGTCTATCCATCCATTCATCCATTCATCTTTTGTCAAAGAGTGCCTTTTATGGTGTGATGAGGGGAGGGAGGTAAGGAGTTACCTGGGAATTTTAATATAACAAATAAATAAATTTTAATTTTAAAAAACCAGAATACTAGTTCTGGAGTCAGAGGACATAGAATCAAGTGCTTCTTATTACTTGTATGTCATTGAAAATGAGAGGTAATGACTCACACAGACAGAGAAATTTCCTGAATGATAGTTTCCTCTACTAATGGAATCACATGGCCAGCCTCTATGCTTATCTCTGTTGCTACACATAAGATACTACCATTTTTGAGAGATGTCACAACATAGTGGAAAGAAAACTGACCTTCAAACCCCAAATCCTGTATTCAAGCCTCACTCCTAATAGAATGCAACAGTGGCCAGATGAATGCCTTAGATAATAAAGACTATTTACCAGTCAATGGCCAGCACCAATGGTTGGAGGTGCCATTCAAGGGAGATGAATAATAATGATAGATAGCATTTTTATAGTCCTTCAAAGTTTGCAAAGCACCTTACAAATATAATGTCATGTCATCCTCAGAACCACCCAAATCATCACTATTTTACAGAGGGTAGAAACTAAGGCAAACAGAGAATAAGTATCTTGCCCCGGGATATACCTCTAGTAGGTGCCTAAGATTGGATTAGAACTCAGATCTTCCTGATTCCGAGTCCAACACTCTAGCCATTTCACCATAGTTTTAGAATTCAATCCCCCAAAGAAGGAAGAAACCACATAAAAAATTGCATGTTAGATATGATCTAATAAAGCTCTTTAAGCAGTACAAAAATAAACTCCAGTCCCTGTACAAATTGACATTCATTAGTAGATTCAGAATTTGTGAAATTAGATTAAAAGCTAATCATTATCACTTATTTACATATTCATCTCAATGTTCCTTTGCCTACTGGCTCCACAATAAGCCTTTAAGAACCACAGAGTTTTGTTTTGCTTTTTTTTTAATATATCTTTGGACTGTGATGAAAGAGGAAGAGAAAATTTTCCAACCCATATAAAATCCCCTCTATAACTTTATGACCATGTGACCTTTAACCCTCAAGTGGAAAATGATGGATCTTTATTAAGTGTCAGCTAGCAATTCAGTATTTGAGAAAAGAGAAAAGATTTCAAGGATTCTCATTAGATTTCCAAATCCTTCCAGTATAGGATGGACCTTAAAACTCTTGCAAGATGTTTGGGGGATTTTTTCCTATATTTTTTGTTTTTTTTTCTTTCTTCTAAGAGACCGAAAAGTGAAAAGGTTATGAGAAGGGAAAGGTTCTAAGAAAGAAATACCACATGCATATGAAGTAGGTTCATTCCTTAAACATCCTTTGGGAGAAAATATAATATTACAAACATGGGAAAGTGAATGCAAATTTGACCCTTATCCAACCAGAAGCCATTTATCTTAGGGGAAAATATATTACTCAAAAGCCAAACATTCATCTGTGTATTACATGAGTGGCCCATCTTTTATTCCATGTCTTTAAAGTGGACCTGACTTGGCATTTCTCTTACTGTACAACCACATCTTGCATGATCTTTTGAGCATTTCCATATTCTGACTAGTCACTGGGTACTTCATTTTTCATTGAGTGGACTCAAACAAGACAGTTCACTGGAGCAAATCCCCCCCACAGGCTCCCTTCCTGCTTGGTTTCACATCGATAAGCATAAATTATGACACAATAGGAAAGTTCAACCTGTTGCCATCAGGTTGATTTTTTCTTTGCAAAACACCCTTCCTCTCCCCTATGGAAAACCTACAGCCTTGGAGGATTTCATAGGGTATATTAAAAGGTCACAGAAGCTGTTCAGTTCCATGGAGAATTATTACCCATTGTCCTTTCCAAGGACAAAACCAGCATCCCATGTTAGCTGGTCTCAGGTTTTTTTTAGTGTTACTTTTTTATTCAAAGATATTTTATTTTTCCAATTACATACAATAACAATTCTTACCATAAACTTTCCAAAATTACAAGATCCAAATAGTCTCCCCCACTTCCTTCTACCTGCTCAGAAAGGATAAGCAATTTTGGTCTGAGTTATACATGTATTATGCAAAACATACTTCCATATCGTTGTAAGAGAATACTCATTCAAAACCAAAATCCCCCCAAAAATTGTAAATAAACCAACATGAAATATAGCATGCTTTGATTTACATCCAACTCCACCAGTTCTTTCTCTAGAGGTGGATAGTATTCTTTGTCATAAGTCCTAAAGAATTGTTCCAGATTATTGTATTTCTGAGAGTAGCTAAGTCTTTCACAAGTTGATTATCATACAATATTGGTGTTACTGTGTACAATGTTCTCCCGTTTCTGCTTATTTCATTCTGCAAGTGTTCATATAGATCTTTCCAGATTTTTCTGAAATCATCCAACTCATCATTTTTTATGGTACAATGCTATCTCATCACCCACATATACTACAATGTGTTCAACCATTCCCCAACTAATGGACATCCCCTCAGTTTTCAAATCATTGCCACCACAAAAAGAGCTGCTTCAAAAAATTTTAGACAATTAGGTCCTTTCCCCTTTTTTATGATCTCTTTGGTATACAGACCCAGTAGTAATATTATAGGATCAAAGAATTATGCACAGTTTTATAACCATTTGAGCATAGTTCCAAATTACCCTCCAGAATGGTTGGATCAGATCACAACTCCATGAACAATGCATTAGTGTCTCAATTTTACCACATCCCCTCCAACAGATATCATTTTCTTTTACTGTTATATTGACCATTCTGATAGTTGTGAGCTGGTATCTCAGAGTTTTTTTTTATTTTGCATTTCTCTAACCAAGAGTGATTTGGAGCATTTTTTCATATGACCATTGATAGCTTTGATGTCTTTATCTGCAAATAACTTATTCATAACCTCTGACCATTTGTCAATTGGGCAATGGCTTGTATTATTATAAGTGCAACTTAGTTCTCTATAAATTTGAGAAATGAGACCTTTATCAAAGAAATTTTTTATAAAAAATTATTCCGTTTGTTGCTTCCCTTCTAATCTTGGTTACAATAGTTTATTTGTACAAAAGCTTTTTAATTTAATGTAATCAAAATTATTCACTTTACACCTTACAATGTTCTCTATCTCATGTTTGATTATAAATTCTTCCCTTCTCCATATATCTTTCAGGTAAACTATTCTATGTTCCCCTAATTTAGTTATGGTTTCACTCTTCATATCTAAATCATATACCTACTATAGTATAAATCAAATGGCCTTATATTGGTATAGGGTGTGAGATATTGATCTATACTGAACTCAGTTTCTGAAACTCATTCAGCAATTTGATCAAAGAGTAAGTCTGCTTTCTCTTTAATGAATCAATCAATCAATCAACAAGCATTTATTCAGCACATGCCATGGGTCAGGCACCATACCAGTTACTAAGGATACCAACACAAATAAGAAAAATGTGAGACATTCAGGAGAGAAAAGATATATAGATTATTTACATGTAGATTATAGCTCTGGTTATAGGTGTAGATATGAATATATAGTAAAATAAATAACAGAAACAACTGTGTATCTAAGGGGAGAGACAGGGGGAGAGGGAGGGAGAGAGAAAGAAGGAGAGAGGGAGAGAGAAAGGGCAAGAGAGAGAGAGGAAGAGAGAGAGAGAGAGAGAGAGAGAGAGAGAGAGAGAGAGAGAGAGAGAGAGAGAGAGAGAGAGAGAGAGAGAGGAGAGAGAAATGGTTTATGGTGAAAGATGCTTGTATCTAATTAAATTCTTGACTCAGAGGCACTCAAAGAAATTCATTCTTTCCTCATTTGTCTTTGAATTTAATGAGGTTGTGATGCACATCTCTTCCCAACTTACAAATCCTCCTCAGAAAAGACAATCACTTCACCTTGGACAGGTTTGGTGTTGCTATCTCAGAGCTGTTTCATTTACAGTAAAAGCATCCCAAAGGGTAAATATCCAAATATCCAGTCATTGGGATTACTCAGGAACTTGTGATTTTTTTAAAATCTTACTTTCCATATTGGTTCCAAGGCAGAAGAGTAGTGAGGGCTAGGCAGTGGGGGTTAAGTGACTTGCCTAGCATCAACCAGCTAGGAAGTGTCTGCGGTCATATTTGAACCCCAAACCTCCTGTCTCTAAGTCTGGCTCTCAATCCACTGAGAAACCCTAGCTGCCCCCAAATTCAGGACATTTTTGTTAGTCTCTGTCTCTCTTGAAGGAAACCTAGCTTAAATGACTGGAGGACATGAAACACACTAGATTGACCAATGGTCATTAATTTAGGTGGTGAAAAGAGGATTATACCTTCTACCCATTCTTCAATTCTACAGTATTGGCCAGAGTTCTTCAGGCCTATCCAAGTGACTATAGTGGAAATGCTGTGTAGCCTCCTTTAAGTCAGGTAATGTTTCCCCCAAGTTTTTCTTTCCCATCAGTCTCTCTTTTACATTACCTGCTCTTGGGTTTTTCTGTCATCCTTTAGCTTCAATGCTTTTATAGTCAGAGGCCATGGAGAACACTTCTTGCCCAGGTAGGTTGTATGTATGTATGTATGTATGTATATATATATATACATATATATATATATATATAGACACACACACACATTATATATATATATATATAGTTAAATCAGCAATTGTCTATTTCATTAAAAATAATACTACTAGTTTCCATTATTTGACTTAATCAATGAATAATAATTTATGTGCCAGGCACTAGAGATGTAAAAATGCAATTCTTGTTCAAAAAAAAGCTTTCAATAAAATAGGGAGATATAACATGTACACATGTAGGATCTCAGGAAAAGTGATCTCCCTACAAATAGCAATACAAATGGACTCTTGTGAAGTAAGGGAATAAAACCCATTACTAGAAACTGGTAACGGAAGCAGAATTGGCCCCTGCCTACCCTTTATCTTCAGTCTAGGTTCCTTTAAGTTCAGTCCAAGATTTTAAAATACAAAATTTTGCTGTTGCTGTTGTTCATTCATTTCAGTTGTGTCCAATTTTTTATGACCCTATTTGGAGTTAATCTTGGAAACGATATTGAAATGGTTTGCCATTTACAAATTTAGAAACTGAAGCAAACTGGGATAAGTGACTTGCCAGGGTCACATAGATAGTAAGTGTCTGAGGCCAAATTTGAATATGGGGAAAGGAGTTCTAGATGCCCTAAAATGAAAAATAATCATTCGTATATAAAATGTCATTGATCTGTCTCAAATTTACCATATATCTTGTCCTCACCCTGGAAATCTCCAAATATATCTAATTTCCAATTTAAAGCTCTTAATTCTATCACAGCTTTGCATGATCCAAAGGGAAAGTCCATTAAGTGAGACAGAACACAGAACTGAGACTCCTGAAGAGCTATCTGCTTAATGCCCAGTGTAATCAGGTCAGCCATCTACCAGCCAGAACCTGCTTTAATGGATTAGTTCACACGCTTACTCTGCTTAAAGAAACTTTCCAGGGTAGTTGTCTGGATTTCTCCCCAAATAACCACCACTCCCCAGAAACCATCAGCAAAGATCTGTCATTCATTCCATTCTTGTGCTCCTAAACCCCTCTCCCAAAAGCACCATGATGGAAGAGAAGGGTGAGAAATGTTCTCGCCTTAGGAGAGGCGATATTACTATGACTCTCATGGATATAATTGATTGTTGCCAGACATCTCTGAGGTCCCCCAAGGTTTGGCAAATTCCAGGTCTACAAAGAAGAATAAGAAACAGCCATCAGGAGACATAGACTCTAAACAATCACCCTAGTGCAAACATCAATAATATGATAATGGATCTTGATCAATGACACGTAAAACGCAGGGGAATTGAGTGTTGACTATGGGTGGGAGGTGGGGAAGAGGGGAGGAAAAGAACATAAATCATGGAAAATTTTTCTTAATTAATCATTTAAAAAAAAAGAAACCAGCCATCAAGAGACTTCAAGTCTAGTAGAAAAAGTAAAACAAATACAGGAATAATGATAATAAAATGGATAATCAAATAAGAACCATAAGAAAGAGATGATAATGTAGAGAGATTCAAAGAAAAGAGTTTATTTCAACATGGGATATATATATATATGTGTGTGTGTGTGTGTGTGTGTGTGTGTGTGTGTGTGTGTGTGTATGTATAAATACAAATATATATAAACCTATGTCTCACATTTCTATTATCTGTTCTTTTTCTGGAGTTGAACATATATAAGACATTTTTCAAACAATATTTCTGTTGATGTGTATAATTTTCTCTTGGTTCTACCTATTTCACTCTTCATAATTTCGCTTATGTCTTTCCATGTTTTTTTACAAATTAACCTATTCACCATTTATTATAGCTCAGTAGTATTCTGTCCCAGTCATATGCCACAACTTAATTTTTCACAATTGATGGGCATTCCTCCAATTTCCATTTCTTTGCCACCACAAAGAGAGCTGCTATAAATATATCTTACAAAATATAGGTTCTTTTTCCATTTTCTTTAATCACCTTAGGAAATAAACCTAATAATGGTATTGCTAGGTCAAAAGGCATACACTCAGTTTTATAACTCTGAGCAAAATTCCAGTTTGCTCTCCAAAATGGTTGGATAGAAAATTTTCTTTAAATGTATTTCCTCCAAATCATTAATCTTTAGAGAAATGTAAATTAAAACAACTCTGATATTCTAACCTATACCCATAAGATTGTCAATGTTGACAAAGGAGAAAAATGACAAATTGTTAGAGTGAGGGAAAAGAGGCACATTGTTGTACTGACCATGAACTGGTCCAGCCATTACCAGTTTGGAACTATACTAAAATGTCACTAATGTGTATACTCTTTAACCCAGTAATACCTACTATGTCTAGGATCCAAAGAGATCAAAGTAAAAGAAAGATCTATATGAACAAATATATATATATGTATATATATATTATGTACATAATACATCTTTCTAGTAGCTTATTTTTAGTTTCAAATAATTGGAAACCAAAGGAATGCCCATCAATTGGGGAATGGCTAAATAAATTATGGTATACAAATGTGACGTGATACAATTGTGTCTTTTGTCATAAGAAATGATGAGAGGGATAGTTTTGGAGAAACTAGGAAAGGCTTGTATGAATAGATTCAGAGTGTAAAGATCACATCCAAGAAAACAATTTATACAATAACAACATTGTAAAGACAAACAACTTTGAAAGATTTTTAAACCTATGATCAACATAATGATCAACCTGATTCTAAAGAATGAATAGTTAAGCATGCTAAATCTAACAAAGAGGTGATGGACAGGGTGTAGAAGACATTTTTTTTTTTGGATGTGGCAAATGGGTTCATTTGGTTTAATTAATCATACATATTTTTCATAAAAATATTACCTTTTCCTTTTCAAGGTGGAGAAGACATGGGAGTGAAAGAAAATAGATTTTATTAATTAGAAGGTTTTAAATTAATTTTTTAAATGAAGAAATAAATGTACTGTTCTCAACTAGAGCAGAGACACTTCCCTATAATCCTAAATTGCTCTTTCCACAAGTGTAGCATGACTGGTTGGAGAACTGGATCTAAATATCAGTCTCTAATGGTTCAAAGGGGGGGAAAAAACTCCAGTGGAATTCCCCCAGGGTTTGACCCTGTGCTATTTTATCAGTGAATTGGATAAAGACATAGGTGGGAATCCCTCACATAATTGCAGCTGACACAAAGATAGAGATGACAGTTAAGACATTTAATGACAGAATTAGGATTTAAGAAAATGAACTTGAACATTGAGCCTTACAGATGGATTAAAAATTAAGTTCATGAATACAAATCCATCTAACTTTCAAAATTAGTCCCTTTTACATTAACGGTGTCAGCTTCCTCCAAAAACACATAATGTTCTTCAAGAATCATCATCTTTATAAGGACATCAATGCTATAACAAAAATAAATAAACTTCAGAAGTTCCAGAGGCTTCCTTTCTCTAAGTCTTTTGTAAATTGATCTGACAAATTCTGCTTTGAACTTGGTTCTTAGTCCTAGCTCGGCCATTTGTCATCCATGCACTCTCAGGCATGTCACAACTTCTCTGAGACTATTTTCTCATCTTCTTGAGGACAGAGAGTAAGACAATTATTCCAGCAGAATAACGAACTCTCAGATGATGAAATTCCCTCTATCCATCTAGATTGGTACCTTCCCTGTAATTTATAGTCTTACCATTGAAAGGTTGGATGACTTGACCAGTATAATATGTGTCAAAGTCAGTCAATGGTCGACAAGCATTTATTAAGTCCCTACCACATACCAAGTTTAAATCTAGGTCTTCCTGACACTAAGACCAGCTCTCCATTTCATGCTTCCTCATCCTTTATATGCCATAGCTACTCACAGATAATCTCTGAGGATCAAGTGAGATCATGGATATGAAGGTGCTCTAAAAATTATAGTGTTAGAAAAATGTGAGATATCTTTTCCCTTTTCCCTGATTCACACACCTAATTCAGGTCCTTATCACCTGTTGCCTGGACTATTGCAATAACCTGCTAATTGGTGGCTATGTACACTTTCCAATCCATCTTCATGCCAAGCTGATACACCTAAAGTATTATAAGTCTGACTATGTTATTTCCCTGCTCAAGAAGCTTAATGAGTTCTCGTTAATCTTAGGATAAAAAAAATATATCTGTTCAGCATTTAATGTCTTTCACACATTTGCTACATTCTACCTTTCCATTCTGATTGATCCTTACTCTCCATCATGCATTTTACTTCCATCCAATCTGACCTACTTGCTATCTAAATGCCTGCCAGATGATAGAATGAAAGCCAGAAAAGTGGGGTAGCTAGGTGGCTCAGTGGACAGAAAGCCAGGCTTAGAGGCAGGAGATCCTGGGTCTAAATTTAACCTCGGATATTTCCTAGCTGTGGGATTTTGAGCAAGTCAATCCTGGGTTCAAATTTGACCTCAGATATTTCCTAGCTGTGTGACTTTGAGCAAGTCACTGAACCCCCATTGCCGATCCCTTATCACTCTTCTTGGAACCAGTTCTCAGATTTGATTCTAAGATAGAAAGGATGGATTTTTTAAAAAAAAAAAAGAAAGCTAGAAAAGTTTATAGATTCCCTCAAGTCCAATCTTCTTAATTTACAACTTCGACTGTCTCCCTCCCTTTGAGAAGACTATCTGTCACGTTTGTAATGACATTCCTCCTCCTCTGAACCTCCTGGAAACTCTAGCTCCCCTCTAAGAGCAAACCCAAACTTTACCTTCTTCAAGAGGTCTTTCTTGATTCCCTCATTTGGTCCCCAGCCATGATAGATGTGTTTTGTGTGCAACTTTTGTGTACTTATCAGTGAATTTAGTGTATCCTTCTAGTAGAACATAAGCTCTATGAGAGCAGTCATTGTCTCACTTTTGTATTCATACCCTCAATGCCTGATACGTGATAGGAGCTCATAAATTGATGTTACCAACCAATGATCAATAGGGCATCTTTGATTTGATTTTCTATGACTAAATGAGTGTTTGTAAAGATGTGTCTGTGCTGACCAACATATGATCCTCTACCCAATGATCCTTTATAATTATAAAATTACATAAATGAATAAATATTATAAAATTCAACTGGCCTAAACACTTCCTAGCTGTGTGACCCTGGGCAAGTTCTTTAGTTCCCATTGCCTAGTCGTTAGCATCCTTTTGCCTTAGAAGCAATACAGAAGCAATACACAGTATTGATTCGAAGACAGAAGGTAAGGGTCTAAAAATAATTCAGTTGGCCAAAATTCAAAATGCCTCTATATCTATTAAATCTAGTGGACCAAGATGAAAATCAAATCTGTAGTCTTGGCTTTTTTACTCTAGGGATTTGTCCCAGTGCATTAACAGGGACTGAAAACATTTAGCCTGGAAAAGGATATAGAAAAGGAGATGATCCCTATTTTCAAATAACTGAAAGGCTGTTACATGAAAGATGGATTGGACTTAACCTGGGCGATCCACAGAACAGATGTAGAAACAATGATTGAAAGGTACCAAAAGGTTGGTTTTAGTTCAATACGAAGGAGAATCTCCCAACAATGACAGCTGTCTGAAAATATAATTGACTGTCTTGGGTGGAGAAGAACCTGCAAGCTGGAACTGGATGGTCATTTGTCAAAAGGGCTTTCAAGAAATTCAGGCTTTAAGTCATATTTGGACTAGAAAGTCTCAAAAGTCCCATATAAGTCTGAGTCTAAAAATCACAGAATCAAAGAATTTCAGAACTTGAAAGGGACATCAAGGTCCATCTAGTCCAGCCAGCCTTTACTTTAAAAAGAATTCTGAGGGACTTATGGTAAAGAATGCTACCCATGTTCAGAGGAAGAACTACAGGAGTGTAATAACAGAAGAAAAGCAACTGCTTGAACACGTGGGTTGAGGCAGGCATGATTGAGGATGTAGACTGGAAACTACCACACCAATGCAACTATCAACAATTTGGAAATAGATCTTGATCAATGATAAATGTTAAAACCAGTGGAAATGCTCATTGGCTGGGGGGGGGGTCTCGGGGGTGAAGGGTAAAGTAAGAGCATGAATCATGTAACCATGATAACTTTTCTAAAAACTAAAAATTATTTTTAAAAAAATTATTTAAAAAAAAAAAGGAATTCTCTACATAGCAGGTGTAACAAATGGCCAAACAGTCTTTGAAACCTTTAGCAAGGAGGAGCTCACTACCTCCGGGGGAAACCCAGTCGGATCATTCTGATTGTTAGAAAGTTCTTTCTTATATCAAGCCTAAATTTGCCTCTGTCCCTTTTACCCATTACTTCTAGCTCTACTAGCTGGAATCAAGCAGAACAAAGCTAATCCCCCTTCCATGTACCAGCCTGTCAAATATTTGAAGATAGCTATCATGTTCCAGTTAAGTTCCCTCCTTGGCTCTGTTGCTGCCTTTCAGACTTCAAAACGATGTCTCATTCTGGAATATTGAACGTAACAGAAAATGTGGATACATGCTAGTGGACAGTTTAATCAGCTTTCCTAAGTCAGAGGGTATGTGCTAATTCTACCTAAGAACAAATTAGAAAAAATTAATTAGCAACTAGCTGATTACACGGGAGCAAATTAACAAACTTGCAGCTTATCTATTACAAATCTTGCTTAATAATAAAAGAAAATTATTTCCACTTTTCATTAATTTTTCATTAATTTAATTAATTACATTTTGTTAATTAATAGTCCACAAGTTTTGAGGTTTTGACCTAGATAATTCTGACACAGCAGAATGAGGAAAACCTTATCTTGGTGCTTTTCTTTACAAAAGATTGGGAGGATTGAGAAAAGTTTAAATGAATTATGAGAACTAATTGTTCTCTTTTAAATCACCTACTTCAACTTTACTTATTAACAACTGGTATGCTAAATATAAATAATCATTAATGGCATTTTAACATTACTGTTGTTCAATAAATAAATAAGTAGACATAATGACAGATTTGATTAATAATATATATCTTGATTTCCTTATTACAAATATAATTATACATAAATAAAACTAGAAAAAGAAAGAAGGAAATGGCGGCCAAATGGAAGGACGGATCAGAGGTATTCCTTTAAAGAGAAAAGAAAGGCATTGGAAGAGTTGGTTTTATTGTACCCAAAAGGCAAAAAGAACTGTCATTTTATGGGTTATCTTGTCATCTCATATTTCTATACTAATGATAAATACTTGCAAAAAACCCACCATGAAAATAATTTTACCTTATGTTCTAATATTGGCTGCTAGGAAGGAAGAGATTAAGACACTCTATTTTGAATCCAATAAGGGAGTAACTAGATAGCACAGTGGATAGAGGAACAGGCATGAAGTCAAGAGGACCAGGATTCAAATTTGGCCTCAGATACTTCCTGGCTGGGTGACCTTGGGCAAGTCACTTAACCCCAGTTGCCTAGCCCTTACTATTCTTCTGCCTTAGAACCAATAATTAGTAGTATTGACTCTAAGACAGAAGGTAAGGATTTACAAAATTAAATCTGATAAGGCCTTTCAAATTAAATCAATATACACTCCTGTGCTCAGTGAGTTCAGTGTAAAAATGAGGAAATATAAGTTTGATTTTTTTTAATCTGGAAAAGTATGATTTAAGACAAAAAAAATAAAAAAAAAACAAAGACAAATGGAGCATTCAGAAGTGTCATGCTTTTATATTATGAAGAATGTCTTGAGAAGGTAAGTGGTAGTCACTGGATATGGTGAGCAATAAGTAATAATGGGAAGAAAAAGCAAAAAATTCTATTCTAACAGACAGAAAGACTTGTAATTGATGTGGGTGTTAACCATAAACCAGCAGTCTATATATAGTAAGATCACAAATTTATCAAAAATATTAGCAAAAAGAAAGAAGAAAAAACAATGAAAAAAAGATAAGACATGGGAAAGAACTGGAGCAGCTAGGTGGCACAGTATGTAGAACACCAAGCCTAGAGTCAAGAAAGTCTGAGTTCAAATCTGGCCTCAGACACTTAATAGCTATGTGACCCTGGGCAATTCATTTATCCCTGTTTGTCTCCATTTCTTCATTTGTAAAATGAGCTGAAGAAGGAAATGACAAATCACTCCAGTATCTCTGCCAAGAACATCTCAAATGAAGACACAAAACTGAATGTGACTGAACAACAGAATAGAAATAAATTAATCCTGACCTATTTAAGTAAGTAGGAATTTAAAATGGGAAATGGACATAAGAAATAATATTCACACTAATTACAGTAACTTTATACAGAAATTTAACTGCTATAAATCTCTTGCCACAGCAAAAAAATAGTTCCCAGAAAGCACCTCAATCAGCAAAAATATGCCAAGCAGAAAGAGATGACGACAAAGATAAAAATGGTTTAGAAATTAAACTCATTTGCAAAATCTTACAAAGTGGGATAATGGCTGATTGTGAATAGTATCATCTCATAAAACAGAGAAAAGCAGTGGAAGGTAAAAATAATATAAATAAAACTTGGAAATGGATCCAAATAAGCAATATCACCCCAAGGACAAAAAAGGAAGGAAAGGAACAATTAGAAGAAAAATGAGGGAAATCTATAATGATTACTATACCAAACTGTCTTCACTCTCACTTTTCCATGTGACAAGTCTCTTGAATTTGGAGATGGTCCTTAAGGAAAATGGAATCGCCATACTTGGACCCTAACATCACAGTCCCAGATGAATCTATAGCAGAAGAAAAGTGTCACTGAAGAGAACAAATATGGGAAAAGCAGTAGGATTGGACCAAGTGTATACAGAGAAGGTCTATGTTTAGAAGATGCCATGGTCAGTGCAGAGGGATAAGGAAAAGATCCAAAGTTTTAGAAGAAATATCAGCTATTATTCATTACAAAAAAATGAAAATAAAATCCATTTTCCATCTGAAAAAAATTTATGTCACCTATATATAACTCAGAGGAAATTTTTTTAATCTTCAATGGGGATTAAGCAGGTTTTTACATATGATAATCAATGGTGGACCATTTCTTTCTCATTATGCAATTCAGTAAACAGATTGGGGCATGTAAGATTCCATGGTACTTAGAGTTTGTCAGTTAAATAGGCTTTGACTAGTGAAGCAAAATGCTGCCTTAAGTATATGTTGTTTCTCATCCTTACATCACTATCATTCAAGATTCCTATAAACACATTACGATAGAAATAACTGTTCAATGATCATAAATATGAAATGAAGTATACCATAGAAAGACACATGCTTGCCAAAGGTATTCACTACTTTGATGGAGAAGATCCAGCATGGTGTTCAAGTTCATAAAGCTTTTTTTCTGGGGATGGTGAGATACTCCAAATGTTCCTATTTGCATACAACATTTTGCTATTTGCATCAAGCTCTGAAAAAGAGGCATCAAACACATGGCCCTTGGGCTGCATGTGGCTGACAACACTCTGGAGTACAGCCCATATGAGAATAAAATATAATTGAGAAATGTCTAGGGAAAAAATAAAATATAATAAAATGTAGATAATATTAATGTTTATTATTTTATTATTATAATATTAATAATAATATTCTAAGTCAATATGTGGTCTGCCAATATCCTTATGTATGGTCTCATGGCCCCCATTTCTACTTGAGTCCGACGCCATTGTCCAGCAATACTGCAGATCCTCCTGAAAGAGATCTGAAAAGATCGTGCACTCCAAAAGAGGGTGACTTGACCATCCAGAAAGGAAAGATCAAATGGATGAATGCTATTATTCAGATTATAATTTACATTTAGATGAAAAACCTATACTTTGTCCATTAATATATATCTGAGACTGAGAGTACAAATAGATGATTTTGGCCCAATGTTGAAAAGAAAAAAGAGAATGAACTAGACTGCCTGCAGGAAATTGCAGAGATTATTTAATGACCCTGAGTTTTCATGGAAACTAGGTCCCATCTTTCAACATCAGTGTTCTACTAGCAGTCAGTATGGCAGCCAGATATGGATATAATAGTCTCAAGAAGATTTAAAATCACTCATAAGCCAGAGGGGAAGCATATGCTGACTAGCATCATGCTGCAACATATAACCGATGAGGAATTTCGAAGAAATAGGGATAAAAAATATTTTCAAGGAATGATAAGAAAAATAGTTGCATTACAAGGCAAGGGAAGAGATGATGAGAGTTGGACAGACAAAGGACTCAACTGATACCCAAACATCAGGAGAAAGGGGGGAAAGTCCTCCAGCACCTCTCCTGAGGTAAACTTATGGGAGAGATAGATAAGAATCACATATAGGCTGGGCAAAAATTGTTAGGTTACAAACCACATCACTAAAGAGAACCCTGGAACTTTTGATTTATTTGATTTATTTGAGTATTTGAGAGAAGGAGTGCTAAATAGAAATAATGGTTAATGATTCATTCAGGTCATATTGGAACAGTAAATAGGGGAGCTGATCTTAGTGTTAAGAAACTCAACTTCAAGTAACATCTCTGACAAAGACTTTGTTTCCCACCTTGCTGAACTCCTTTGGATTTTTCCTTCATGATTCTATTCCTCTACCTTCCCTCTCCCCCTCCTCTTCAGCTTTTCTCTCCTTGAGAACAAAAACTGCTTTTTGACTTTCTTTGTATAACCAGTGTTTAGCAAGTATGTTATTTCAAAAGCACTTTATTGTCAGATAAAATGACAGGAAAGAGTCCTTCACTGACCTAGCAGAGACTCAGAAGCTCCTGCTCTTTGACTGCAAAAAGGAAGAAATAAAGTATTCTAAAGGAAGTTGGGAGCTGACTTTGGACAGTGGTTTTTAAGAAGTAGCTTTGAATTGTACCAACTGTCAGACTTTTGCTTCCTCCAGGGATGGAGCTGACACATCCTAGTGATTAGGGGTGATTAGCAGTACTCAAGGGAGATAATATTCCTGGGTGGAAGAGCAACATGCTTCAGATTATGATCTGAAAGGGCAGACAGAATCCTGTAGCAGGTCAAGCCAGAGTTCAGGGGAGAAACAAGTTCAGAGAGCTCAGCAGGAGCTATGAAGAAGGTTGTTGCTGCAGTCTGAAGCCAAAGGAAGGTCAGTCTAAAGTAGGTCAGTATGAAGGAAACAACACTAGACCCTGGTGAGGTGATGATTTGTTTAAAGACTGCCTCCGGCCAAGACAGTGTTCCCTCCAGGCAGCAGTAGGCTACCCATGCTCCCACCTCTGTCTTTCCACTGTTCCTGGACACCTGTCCATAAGCATAGATCATATTAGGTCATGTCTTTTGTATCTCCTTTCCATTACGCCTTAATACCAAAGAGAGAATTCTCCTAAAGCAACAAAAACAACAAAATACTAGAGGAAAGAAAATTTTAGGATAGAATTATTTATTAAAATGTTTTCTTTTACAGCATAAACTTAAAGAAACTCAAGAATAATTTTTCTTACTGTTTGAGGAAACTTAGATGCTTGGGACATGCTAAAAAATTGGCGATTCCATCTTGAAACAATGGTAGTAAAACAACAAACAAGTTCAAACCTAGCAAAAAGGCATGCCAGATAATAAATACTGCACATCACAGCCAAAATGACCCACTTGCGGTTCTTTGTACTTGAAATTTCCAACTTCCACCTAAATGTTTTTGCATAGATTGTTTCCCAAGTCTGGAAGGCTCATATATGCTTCTTAGAATACATGCCTCCCTTCAAGGTGTAACTAGCACTGGCTCCCAATGAGATCTTTCCAAATTTTCCCACTTATTAGCACACTCCAAAAAATGTTTATGCTTATTTATAAATATGCCATATTTCCTCAATGGAATTTAAGGTCTTCAAAGACAGGAACTGTTTCATTTTGTCTGTGTAGCCTTCGAGTCCAGAATAATAGTAGGAACTCATTCAATGTGCCCTAGAGCTAAAGGGTTCAAATTGAGATTTGATATCTAATTGAAGGTATGTTATGAAGGGCATGAGAACTATCTTATAATGCTGAGTTTGGGGAACTGATGGAACTTCCAGGTGAAATGATTTAGTCGAAAGTTAGAAATGTTAGACCAGAACTCAGAAGAGAAATCAGGACATAAGATATGCATTTGAGACCCACCTACACCAATAGAACAATCAATAGTTTTTAAGTACTTACCATGTGCCAAATAGCATGATGTTTTTGGCGATGTTGGAAGTTTCTAATGAACATCAAGACCCACTACTAAGCTGTTGATAAATTATTTAACATGAGAATGCAATAGACCAAGACTAAAGTGAAGGGAAAATTGGTGCAAAACTTTCTCCAGAGTGTTCAGCATTAGTAGAAATGGAGATATCAGGTGTTGGTGACTAGCCCAGGGATGGGATTTGGCAAAGAAAAACTGGTGGAAGGACAAAGGGATGAAGAATTGACTTATTAGGACCAAACAAAAGGCTAATCTCTCATCAATCAATCATCAATAATCCTTCAAATGATACTCCTTCAAACCCTTGAAGAGAAGTACTACTATTCCCCTGCCACAGATTTCTTCTCTCTAGGCAAAACATCCCTAATTCCTTTGTCTGATGCTTGCATGGGATCATATCAGTTCCCTTTACCAATAAAGTTGTCTTCATCTCAATGCTTTTCATTTTATCAGTGACAACCTTCACAAAATATGTACTCTAGAACTGAGCATGGTGCTCAGGATGTGGTCTGACTGAAACAAAATACAATGGTATTATCACATTTCTAATCCTGGACACCACATCTCTATTAATGTATCCTAAGAGAGTATTCAGGTTAGGGGCTGTTATCTCATGCTGTTGACTCATAACAATTTGCAATTCAATAGAACTCTTATGTCTTACTTCCTCTATCTTGTACTTGTCAAGTTGATTTTTACTTCATATTTATCTCTATTAAATTTCATTTTGTTTTATTTTGTCCAATATTTCATGTTGACAAGATCCATTTGGATACTGACTCATTCATTGTATTAGCTATCCCTCCCAAATTTATCATCTGCAAATTTGATAAACATATCTTCTATGCTATCCAAGTCATTGCTAAGAATGCCAAACACACAAGGACAAGCATGGATCCTTAGGAGACTCCAAATCCTTCAAAGCTGACATAAAGCTTTTTATGACAACTATCCTTGAATATAAAGAGGGAAACTATAAACATGTTAAGTGAACACAGAATAGTATACTTGTCAGATCTATGGGAAAGGAAAGACTTTAAAACCAAGCAAGAGTTAGAGAAAATTACAAAATGTAAATTAAATGGTTTTGATTATATTAAACTAAAAAGTTTTTGTACAAACAAAA
>NC_058133.1:58674937-58689335 GCF_016433145.1 Gracilinanus agilis
AATTATTCTTCTGATTACTATAATAGTGAATATTATAATAGTGAATAGAGTTCACTACAGAGAATTATACATAACATTTCTCTACATAGGAATACAGATAATTAGATCTCACTGAGGCCCTTAAAAAGGCAAATTTAAAAATTATAAGTTTTCTTTCTTTCCCCTCTGTATCTTATTTACCTTTTCATGTTTCTCTCGATTTTTGTGGTTGGATATCAAACTTTCCATTTAGCCCTGGTCTTTACTGTGCAAATAACTGGAATTCTTCAATTTTGTTGAATGCCCATATTTTCCCCTGGAAATATATAGTCAATTTTGATGGGTAGTTGATCCGTGGTTGCAGGCCCAGCTCTCTTGCCTTTCTGAATATCGTATTTGAAGCCTTGCGATCTTTTAGCGTGGAGGCTGCCAGATCCTGTGTGATCCTGATTGATGCTCCTTGATATTTGAATTGTTTCTTTCTGGCTTCTTGTAAGATTTTTTCTTTTGTTTCGAAACTCTTGAATTTGGCAATTATATTTCTGGGTGTTTTCTTTTCTGGATCGAATGTCGCAGGTGTTCTATGAATCCTTTCAATGTCTATATTGCCCTCTTGTTGTAGGACTTCAGGGCAATTTTGCTGGATTATTTCTGTTAGTATGGAGTCCAGGTTTCTATTAATTTCTAGTTTTTCTGGAAGACCAATTATTCTCAAATTGTCTCTTCTAGACCGGTTTTCTTGGTCTGTCACTCTCTCATTAAGATATTTCATGTTTCCTTCTATTTTTTCAGTCTTTTGACTTTGTTTTATTTGTTCTTGTTGTCTTGAGAGATCGTTAGCTTCTATTTGCTCAATTCTAGCCTTTAGGGATTGGTTTTCGGCTATAATCTTCTGGTTTTCTGCTATGATCTTTTGGTTTTCGGCTATAATCTTCTGGTTTTCGGCCATAATCTTCTGGTATTCCTTTTCAATCTGGTCATTTCTGGTGTTCAATTTGCTTATCAGTTCTTTTGGTTTCTGAGCCTCACTTTCCAATTGCAAGATTCTACCTTTTAAACTGTTATTTTCTTGCCAGAGCTCTTCCATTTTCCTCAAAATCTCAGTTTTGAACTCTTTCATAGCTTGTGAGAAGTTTTCCTTATTTGAGGAGGGTCCGGATGCTTGTTTGTTCTCCTCCTCTGTTTGCTCAGTTGTCGGGATTTTCTCTGTGTAAAAGTTGTCAAGTGTTAAAGACTTCTTTTTCTTGTTGTTAATCTTTCTCTTCTGAACTTCCTGAGACTGGGTAGCCATCGTTAGCCCAGCAGCTTCTCAGGTTTATCCTTGCGCTCAGGGTCTGTCCACGGTCAAGCCCCCTGGTGGACCCCCTTGCTTGATCGTCTGCCAGAGGTTTCTTTACAAGTCTCAGGGTGCTGCTTCCACAGTTGTATACCCGTCTGCCCTCGTTCCCCACTCAGGGTTTCAGAGCTTTAGCTTGTGGCTGTGTCTGCCTCCACCCTCGCCTCCGCCCGCGCCTGCGCTCTGAGCCAGCGTTCTGCGTCCTGTGTCCACTCTCAGGGCCCTGCTCCCGCACTCAAATTTTGTGTGCTTTTGTTAGCTTTTTGGTGTCCTAAATCTTGCTGCTCTCAGGAACAGGCCCTGGAGCTGCCAATGACTCGATGGGTGCCCCAAACTTGCTCTATTTCTTTTTAGCTGGCTTCGGTGCTATAGGTGTTGTATGTGGAGGGGTTGGGGATGGGGTGGTTGTTCAGCCCACGATTTAGTGAGAGCTGTTTCACCCCTTTATAGCATGGAAATACCTCGATTCCACGTACCTTCAACGCTGCACCCTGTTGTGGGGTTCCTCCGTTCGTCTGGACTTGTTTTTATGTCCCCTTGAGGAGTTTTGTGTGTTTCAGTCAGGAGAGGTTAAGAGCTGCTTCTTACTCTGCCACCATCTTAACCCGGCAGTTCTGCGTTTTTTAACTTCTCTCTCTCCATTAAATTCTTCAAAGGCAAAAACTCTGTTAATTCTTTTTTCCTATCACGAACGCCATGTGTTCTCAATCTTGTTGACCACTGAGCTGGAGTTTTCGGGTCTCTTCTACCTCCTTTCCAAATTTGCTCATACTCTTCCTGGTCTCAATGGTTTTAGTACAAGGGAAGGATAGCCAAGGATGGAGTGATGTTAAAAACCTCCATCTCTCAAAAGGATTCTTGTTTTCAGTATGACAGAGGTTCAAAGTAAAGCTCTGGGAAAGATCAGGAAACGAAGTTTAGAGGTGGTGATACAGAAGTCCTCCTGTGGTTACTATGGTTACCAGAAAGCTTGGTGGTCTGACTACTTCCAACTAATAAAACAACATGTCTCATACTATAAAGCTCAGAGAGAAACATTTGCAGGAACTCAAACTTCTTCCCCCTGAGAATGCAGGATGGAAGAAATTAGACCACCACAGAACCACGTGTCACACTATTGTCAATCAAGCTACACATTGGCAGACTCATATTGGAAAACAAACACCTATAAAAGCAATATACAAATATTCATTTGGATTGGGGGAAGCTCACCAATGAGAAAAGTATATGCACTTTAATGAGCAGAATTTGTGATGTTTCTTTTAGTCGCCTTTTTCTTTTTTCTCTTACTTCCTAGGTTTTGATTATATTGCTAATGTTAAGGTTTCTGGTTAAATAATCTCTGGAAAAAGTAAGGTATTATTGTATATCACTTGCATATTGGTCTTGAAATTATATACAGATTCACAAAAAAGCAAGTAAGAGAAGTTACAAAGAAAGTATTTAATGGGAGGAATGAGAAACAGAGAAAAAAATCAAGACACGTTATAATTTTCCTAGCTGAGGTTTAATGTTTGTAAAGCCATTTGGAATAGGAAGAGAAAAGAGGAGAAAGAGGAAAAGAGAAAGAAATAGGTGGAGAGGAAGATGAAAAGGGAAGAGGGAGGTGTAGGAGGAATAGAGGCAGCACCACCAGCCTTACTTGCCTTTTAGAATTTCCAGAAATTTGAAGTGATCTTTCTTAGCTAAGAATCAAATAAGCCAATATAGACCTGCTGTAAGCAAAATGGGTCTTTAACATCCCTGCCACCTGTGCTTGCTCTCCTCAAATGCTATACCAACTTGTGGAACTTTCCATTCTCACCCCTTCTCACACACATCACAAAAACCAATGCATCAAGGATCTGTTGTTTCACTGATGTGAGAACACCCTCCCTAAACTCAAATAGTGAATTATCTGAAAGTCAGCAGATATGTTAAAAAATTATCTGAGGGGGCAGCTGGGTAGCTCAGTGGAGTGAGAGTCAGGCCTAGAGACAGGAGGTCCTAGGTTCAAACCCGGCCTCAGCCACTTCCTGGCTGTGTGACCCTGGGCAAGTCACTTGACCCCCATTGCGCACCCTTACCAATTTTCCACCTATGAGACAATACACCGAAGTACAAGGGTTAAAAAAAATTATCTGAGACTCAAAGAATCTAAATGACTTTCCTTTGGGCACCCAAATCATCCTGATTTCAAGTCCCACGTTCTATCCACTCTGCCAAGCTTGCCCCTCTCTCTCTTACACACATACTGCTTCAAAATGTACTTAGTATGAAGTCCATTCCTTCAGTGTCTTTCTAGTTAACATTTTTCAGTCCTATTCAGCTCTTTTGGAGTTTTCTTGGCAAAGATACTAGAGTGGTTTGCCATTTCCTTCCTCAGATCATTTTGCAGATGAGGAAACAGGGTTAAGTGATACATAGAGACTCCCTTTAAAATGCTAGCAGCATTTCTCTGAATTTTTATTCTAGAGTGGATACTTTGTACAATCTGGCAGATGTCCAAATAGTTATCCCTTGTTCTCACTACATGACTTTACCAACTTCTTTTCCCATCATCCATAGCATTGATAACATCTTATTCCATTTCTTGAGTATAAGTCATCTCTGTAATATGCTGCAGCATACTTATACCCATTATTTGTCTTTCAGTTGACCTGTAGGTCATTTGCAACTTTTATCCTTCTGTGATTTTGATGCTCCAATGATATGTAGACATATGACACTACCACAATTGTATAAATGCTAAAATGTGCTTTGGAAACAGCATGCTGCTTGGGATAAATGAAAACATCACACAATATCCCAGCTGTCCTCTAGCCTCCTCTCCCTACTCTAGTCTGGATCCAGGGCACTGTCCTTCTGTAGTCCTTGTTCCAAATGCCGTATATACCATTATGAAGACAACTGTATTCCTCATCCACTTGGTTTTTCCTGGTTGGATTGCAAGGCTGATTTTCTTTCAATTGGACACAGATTTCACTGAGGATCTTGGGTAGTATTCCAGGATTAGACACAATCAGCATAGTACCAAAGCAAAGAGAACTATTTGAAAAATCTTATCATCAGTATGGGATCCCTCTTCCCCTGAACTTTGCATATTCACCATGGCATTAAAGAATACAGTATGTGATTTGTTTGGGCATTGATGTCCCTGAAGAGACTGGTTGATGTTCCAGAGCTAGATACAATCTGCATGACAACATAATAATAGGACAAACTAGAAAACCTTTCCATCATTAGGGATTCCCTCTTCCATCTGAATGCTGTATGACCTCCATGGCACTGGGAAACACATTTGGTATTGTATATCTTAAGTGCATATCTTACCACTTTATTTCTCTTATTGAATCATTCAACAAAAATTTATTAAACATCTATTATGTGCAAGATGTGATACTAAGCACTGGGGAAAAAAATATTTATTTTTAAATTATTTTTATTTTTAAATATTTTTTCCATGGTTGCATGAGTCATTTTCTCTCCCTCCTCTCTTCCATCCCCCTTCCCAGAGCTGACAAACAGTTCCATTGGGTTATACATGTATCGTTGTTCAATGCCTATTTCCATATTGTTCATTTTTTAATAGATTTGTCTTTTAAAACCAAAACCCCGATTAATATACCCATGTAAACAAGTGATAACTCATATGATTTTCTTTTGTGTTTCTCTTTCCACAGTTCTTTTTCTCAATATGGATAGCATTCTTTTTCAAGTCCCTCAGGATTGTCCCGGATCATTTCATTGCTACTAGTAGTAAAGTCGATTTCATTTGATCATTCCACAATGCTTTAGATAAAAAATATTTAAAATGATAAAAAGCTTATATTCTGTGTATACTCTTAGATGTGGCAATATCATCACTGGTCCTATTTCCCAAAGAGAACAGGGGAAAAGGAAAAGATCCTTTATGTTTTAAAATATTTCTAGCAGCTTTTTTTATGGTGGCAAAGAAGTGGAAATTGAGGAGATGTCAATCAATTGTGGAATGGCTAAACAGATTGTGGTGTATAATTATGGTTGAATACTGCTACATCAAAACAATGAACAGTTAATTTTTTAAAACTTGCAAAAAGCTACATGAGATAATGAAAAATGAAATGAGTAGAGCCAAGAAAATATTATATATGATTACAGATTTAATATTTAAATAATAAATTGTGAAGGTTCACTTTGAACTGAAAAATGGGAATACAAACACATAACCTCTATGTACGTATCTGTTTGCTTCTATGGTACAGAGAGGAGAAGAGCTGAGATACCTGAATATAAATTTATTAATTTAAAAAAATTTAAGTTTATTGTCTACTTCATATTGACAATCAAAGGATGACTAAACAAAACCATCTCTACCATTGCATCAAGGAAGCTTGTATGATTTTAACCAATACAAGGGGAATAATTTTAAGAGTCTTTAAGGGCATGAGTTGCTCTAAATCTAAAGCTTTCTATGATAAAACAAAAAAAGGGTTTGGTAGGATAGGAAATTGTAATACTATCTAATATCTTTTCAGACTTTTATAATTTTCCTCTTTGAAAATCAATGCCTGATGGCCTTTATAGGAACATTACCTCCAGCAAAGATTCCCTCTCTAGGTATGTGTTTGGTCTGGTTCAGTTTCTCTTTGTGATTTCATTCTTTTGAGTGCCATTTCCAATTTCTTATATAGTATATTACAGGATCATAGATAGAGAGCTGGAAGGGACCTTAGAGGTAATCTTGTCTAACTCACACTTTATAGAAGAGAAAACTGAATACCAGAGAGGGGTTATTAACTTGAGGTCACATAAGTAATAATACAGTCACAATTCTAAATCAGGTCTTGCTACTCCAAATTCAGTTCTATTTCCCTTTCACTATGATTGATGCTTCTGGTACAAAACTTGGCCCAAATGTAGTGATTCTGCTGTTATCGATGAGGATGATTTCACTGTAGAATTGAAAGGATGGATGGATGAAATGAGTGAAAAGCACTTATTAAATATTTACTATGTGCAAAGCACTTTGCTGATCCCTGGGGATGGTCCCTGCTCTCAAGGAATTCATATTCTTGTGTGAGCCACAATAAATATAAGAGGCTTTAGGTGCAAGTCAAATGGAAAGGTCCCATGGTCGTTAGGATTTAGCAGCAACAAATCAGATGGCATCACATCTTTAATCACATCCATTCCTGATAGCAAACCATTCAACAGTACCAAAGACTTTGGGAGTGAGAACTTTATTTTTCAAGTCTTCAGTAGCTGTTGTTGTTCAAGGAAAAAGAACCGAAGTACTCACATAAGCAGTCACCAAGTCATGTCTCTGAAAGATTTGCTTCCCAAGATGATGGTTGTGGAGGCTGGGCTAAAAGGAGAACTTTGGGTCTTTCTTGAGGATGGTGCCACTCTAGAAGCTCATGAATAGCAGTCAACTAAGCGTTTGGTGTTGATGGCGATGAGAAGGTTGGGCCTTCTCTCCATGGTGATGCTCCTCAAAGATGGCGGCAGGGATTTAGCTAAAAGCAGAATCACTAGTAAGGAAAGGGAAAGAAGATGGGGATTGAGGTTAAGGACCAATATTCCAAAGACACCTGCATTCAGGTTCCTGAGCTATCTCTATCAGAGAATGAGAGACAATAATGGTCATCAAGGCATTGGTGATGATTTGACCTGCCTGACTTGTGCTGCCTTTTTTCTCCCTTGAAGAGCCTTGCTGTATCAGCCAGATTTGTTGCATTTTATGTGTTTTTTTTCCTCTTTCCAGTTTCCTCTAGGAATGTTCTCAGCATGATCTGGCCTAGATGGGTTTCATGTCAAACTTACTGTATATTTCTTTTCTTTTCCATGACTTTTCTGATATTTAGAGAGGTGATTCTCTTTCTAATCCTCCATCCTCTTCCTTCATGTTGTTTGGAAAATTAGTTGATATTCATCTACCTCCCAGGATTCTTGTGAGGATCAGGTGAGGTAATCATTCTAAAGCACTTAGCACAGAGCATAGCACATAGTAAGCACTATATAAATGTTAGCTTTTATTATTTTTTAAACCCTTTACCTCCAACTTAGAATCAATACTATGTATTGGTTCCATGACAAAACAGTGGTAAGGACTAGGCAGTTAGGGGTTAAGTGAATTGCCCAATCACAGGACTAGGAAGTGTCAGAAGTCATTTTTGAACCCAGGACCTACCATCTCTGGGCCTGCCTCTCAATCCACTGGACTGCCTAGCTGCCCTTAGTTATTCTAATTAAACCAATGTAGCTCTTTTCTGCCATAATTTGCCACTTATAGAAGAAAGTAAATATTTTTAGTTAATCCATTTTTCTGGATATTTCTGACATTCTCAGAGCTGAAATTGTTTTATTTTTGCTAAACTCCAAGAAATGATAATAATTAGAGTCCATGTCTTTGTGTTTATATGATATTAGAACAATAGTATGCTTCCAAGTTGAAGGGGATGTCATTACACTGTGTGGCACTCACTATGCAGAAATTTCATAAGCTATCTAGATAGGGTCATATAAGAGAAGAGGAATGAGAAAGTTACCTTAAAAATGACTTTTCATGTCACATAAGCATGTGTGTATGTGCACATGCATAAATATATACATGTGTTTTAAATATATATGATAGACAGACAGTGAGACAGAGGGACAGATAGACAAATTGACATATATATATATATATATATATCGAGAGAGAGAGATGAGATGAGATAGACAGACAGAGAGAGAGAGAGAGAGAGAGAGAGAGAGAGAGAGAGAGAATGATCACATTGTACAAGGAATATCTGGTCTACTTTCTACTAGGAACTTTGTTAAAAAGTATCATTTTGTCCTTACCATATGCAAACTTCTTTTTACTTTTCAATTCTTTCAAAGTCAGTGAGCTAAATCTGAGTCAGATAATCAGAAAAAAGTAAGACCAAACTCAGAAAATCTGGGTGTGAACACTTCTTTGAACACTTATGTGATCATGAACAAATTGTCTACCCTCTTTGATCTTCACTTTTTGCTTATATAAAATGATAATAATAATAATAATAATAATAATAAACACCTAAAGTTCTTAAGTCATGGAGTTGCTGGAAGGCTTAAATAAAACATTGAATTGAAAAATGCTTTACAAAACAATTTCAAAAGCAGCTAGTCTTAAACTGATAACTTCTTTCTTCTATGGTTCTCTCTAATAAAGATGTTAAAAAAAAAAACTCCATCCTTAAGTCTTGGTCCCTCCCTGCCTTGTCAGCCATGAATGACTGGATGTCCTTAGGTTCACAGTTCCATTTTTTTCTCTCCACTTTTTAGTTGGCTGTTGAGTTGTTGCTTTTCTTATTTTTAGCAGTAAACATATTTTCCATTTCTCTCTCTTGACATTTGTCTGTTGTGCTCTGCTTGTGTCATGATTTACAATTTTTCCAAATGTCTTCAACATCTAGCAATTTTGATAGGCTTGCAACCTACTAATGGGCTCTCATTTATCATGCTTTCCTGTGTACAACATCAATCTTAAGGATCCACCGAGCCTCATGCCCAGAGACACTCTCAGAACATTGAGGTGTTTGACCCACAGAAACAAACAGCCCATGTATGCTTATCTTAAATCTTTCTAAGGAATTCATATCTATGGCAAAACATACAGAAAGGGAGAGAGAGAGAAGGAGAGAGAGAGAGAGAGAGAGAGAGAGAGAGAGAGAGAGAGAGAGAGAAAGCATATAGATTTGAAAGAAAGTTAAGAAGAATTTTCTTTGGTTTCCTGAAGGACCAAAAGGGCATAATGTTGCTGCCCAAATCCAAACTCACTCAAGAGAACACCTTACCCATTGTGGCCACTCAGGAAGTGCTTTTTTAATGATTCTGGTTATGCCAGTGATAATAACATAAGATGGATTTTTTTTGCCTAGAAGAAAGACCTTTGGACCCCATTTCTTAGCCCAGAAAGGTCTCTTCACCTCAGAAGCTACAGTATCTCTTTCTTTCAGTTCTAGGAAGACAGGAGGCAGAGTGCCTGTCTCAAAAAATGACAAATCAGACATGACACACACACACAGACCCATTACTTCTGTCATATTTCTCCTCTTAACTTTTCTAAGCAATTAAGGTTTCCATGAGCCTCCCACTCCTTTTCAAATGCTGCTCATAAGGCAGTTGTAATTAAAGGCTCCTTGATTTCCCAAGGCTTAAGGCTTTGTAAAAATCACTTTGTCTTGGAAAAGTTCCCCTCTTGAAGTTCTCCATGCACCCTTTCCTGGCTCACTCTGGAGTGATGGAAGGTCACCCTTTGCCAGTAAATTGCCCTGGCAGAGAAACACTGGATGAGAATGCAAGTTGAATCCTGTATTGCTGTATTTCTCTTTATACACATGTATGCTCATTTGGGGAGAGGGAGTTGTATGGATGTATATTTACACAACACACACTGTATCTGTATAATACATATACATACTATGCACACAATGTATATGTATATATGCATGCATACACATTCATGTAGCATGAAAGGTTTTGGTTTTTTAGGCACCTTTGTGACCCTCGTGAAAATGTGGAATTCTGGAAAAAGCAATGGACTTAGAGTCTGAGAAGCTGGATCAAGATTCTGACTGGATTAGCCTCCTAGCTTGACCTTGGGCAAATTGCCTCAGTTTCCTCATTGGTAAAATGAACACAATGGACTGGATAATCTCTATGGCATCTCCAAGCTTTAAATCTTATTATATATAATTAAAAATACGAAAATCTCAACTCAGTGTTTGGGGCTTCTTGGAGTTTTTTCCTCTTTTACAATAGAGACTATAGATTTAGACATAGAAGGAACCTTAGAGGTTATCTGGGCTGATTCTCTCTTTTTACAGATGAGGAAAATGAGTCCAGGCAGGCAAAATCACTTCCCAAGTTTATACTAGTAATAAGACATTAGAGAGGAGTCATTTGAACCCAGACCCTCTAATTCCATACCCAGATCTCTTTCCACCAGTTCATTGGATGCATTAGTTTCTTAAATGCACAAAAAAGAGATTCAGCACAGCTTCCATGTCTTATTTTCTCATCTGAGGCAGCTAGGTGGTGGGGTGGATAGAGCACTAGATCTGAAGTCAAGAAGATCTGAGCCCAAATTTGCCCTCAAACACTTAGTGATTGAGTCACCCCCATCAAGTCACTTAATCTTTTCCTGCCTTGGTTTCTTCATCTGTAAACTGGCAATAATGATAGCACTTGCTATGTGGAAATCATGAAATAATACTTGTAATGTACCTTGCAAACCTTATAGAGCTGTATAATGTTAGCAATTGTTATTTATAAAAAGAATATATACAAGGACAGAAATATCATTTGAAGAATGACTTATGCATGTCCACTTCCAGAAAAAGAACTGATAAATAGAAATAAGCAAGACACAGTTTTATATATACATATGTCTTTTTGTCAAATGATACCTTCTCTAATGGGGTGGAGGAGAGAGATAGAGAGATTTACCTGGGAATGTTAATGAAACAAAAATAAATAAATAAATTTATATTAAAAAAAAGATATCTTTCTACCAATAGATAAGCACCCTGAAACATTAAACCATCAACAAAATATTGCTCAATGAATATCTATTATATTTAGTGCTGTGAGAGATAAAGAGGTAAACACACAACTCTTTCTCATGAGAAATTTATATTCCCATCACTTTTCCACTTGGGATCATAAGATTTACATTTTGTAATTTTTTCTAAGTCTTGCTTGGTTTTAAAATCGTTCCTTTCCCAGAGATCTGACAAGTATACTATTCTGTGTTCACCTAATTTATTTATAGTTTCCTTCTTTACATTCAGGTCATTCACCCATTCTGAATTTATCTTGGCGTAGGGTGTGAGATGTTGATCTAGACCCAATCTCTCCCATACTGTTTTTCAAATTTCCCAACATTTTTTGTCAAATAGTGGGGTTTTGTCCCCAAAACTGGGCTCTTTGGGTTTATCATAGACTGTCTTGCTGAGGTCACTTACCCCAAGTCTATTCCACTGCAGATCATAAGATTTAGAGATGGGCAGAGCTTTAGAAATCATGTGGTCCATGACCATTTTGGAGATGAGGAAACTGAAGCCCGTCGGTATGGAGTGGTTTATTCAAGGTTGCCCAGGTGGTGAATACCCAGCCAGCATCAGATTCAAGTCTAACTCCAAATCCAGTGAACTTTCTTCTCAGCTCTCCACTCAATATTACATTACCAGACTCATTATGTCATCTCTATCCTCTTCATTCCTCCTTCTCTGAAGCACAGGGAGAATTATATAGTGTTTCACAGTGCTGCATCGATGATTGCTACCCATATTCAAAGTGCATGACATTCTCCATTCTAAAAGAGAAAATAATTTGAGGAACCCCTCTACATACTCTATTCTACCAACAAGAAGGGAGGAAGGAGAGAGAGGCAAGGGAAGGGGAAAAAAAGGGAAGGATAGGAAAGAATGAGAGAGGAAGGGACAAGAAAGGGGGGAAGGGAAGGGAAGAGATATTGAGGTAGATATTTGATAAGGTCTGCTGGGTCCTTGGGACAGAGAGACTTCCTCAGCTCTTGGGGGAGGGTAGATGAATGGTTATCCCCACTTCTGATAAATTATGGAGCACAGATAATATTGCTAGACATAACAACAACAGCAAAAATCTGCCAAAGATAATGAGGTCTTGGGCAAGAAATGTGAGGTTTCAGTGGTTTCCATCAAAAGTGGATTTAAAAGAGAAAAATAGTTTTGAAAAGTGAACGTTGGGGTAAGATGATGTCTGAAAATGAGATTTTCATTATTGATCATGGCATTGAATAAGAGAATGACAGGTTCCTGACCAGGGATAGAGTATACCTTATAAGGTTTGACAGAAAGTATTTCCTTATTGTCTTGATAATATAATTCAAAGGACTTGAAAATGAAGGAGAAAGGGAAAGTTTATTTTTTAAAAAACTTCCTAAGTATATTGATCAAATTTCTTAAAATTTTTTTGTAAAGAAACTAGGAAACAAAAGAGAGACATATAGCGGAGAGTATTTGAGTAAAGATTAACACAGATGAGAGAAGCAATATTATCCTTAGAGTATGTTACTGGTGACTTGAAAAGAAAAATGAAATATACTATGGATTCAGGATTCAGGTTAGGAATCAAAAGCCTGGCAAAAAGGTGTGATTTTGTGGTTATGAAAGATGTTAACATTCTGGGTATCCCCTGGAATTCTCTTTGGAAAAAAAAGTAGCTTCAGACACTCCCTAACTGTGTGATCTTGGGCAAGCCACTTAAGTTGCTGGGTCTCAGTTTTGCCATCATAAAATGGGGATAATAATAGCTCCTACCTCACAAGACATAAGTGCTGTATAAATGCTAGCTATTATTGTTGTTATAATTATCATGTTATTAATCATTTTAACTTTAAAAAGTAAAAGAATCAAAACAGAGAACTTCTTTTCTGGAACTGTTTCTCAGCAATAGGGATTAAATGGGATAGAAATGATGGGAACCTTGGGAGGGAAGTGATCATTCATTCCTTGTATCTTAGAAGTTGTAGTAGAGAATGAGAGAAAATCCTGGACTACCCAGACAGGTGCCCTGAATTTGGGGAGGACAGACTTAAGAAAGTTCAGAGAAAGAATAGATAGAATTAAATTATCTAGGGAAGAATGCCCAAGTGGAAAAGGAAGTTCTTATGGAAAAAATACTAAAGACCCAAAGAGTAACAACTTTGTTGAAGAGACAAATGTGACAACATAGGAAAAACACTAGAACTAAGTCCAGAAAGGTGGGGATGAGCATTTATTAATCACCTACAATGTGGTAGGCACTCCAAGTGCTTTATTAAAAGGCTATCTCATTTGATCCTGACAACAAACTTGAGTAGTATGTGTTATTATTATTAACCTGATTTTACAATTGAAGAAACTGGCAGAGGTAAATTGACTTGTTCAGGATTATATAGCTAGTAGGTGTCTGAGGCTAGATTTGAACTCGGTATTTTCTGCATTCAAGCCCAGGCACCATCTACCTGCCTCAACATGTCAAAGGGCCAGTTCCAGTCCCAGTGTTATCACTTGCCCCCATGTAACTTTGAGCATTTAACCTTTTGGGACCTCAATTTGCTCATTAATAAAATAATTGGGTTGGATTACACTACCTCTAAAGTCCATTCCATCACTAAATCTTATGATCTGTGGAAAGGAGAAATTGTCTGTTGTATATAAATGGAGAACCTTCCAACTGGCTTAGATTTTTTTCAAAGGTGTATACAGAAAATAAGAGAAAAGGGCAGATAACAGAGGATGAATACAAAAGTGTGGCATGATCCTATAAAAATAAATGTCAGGATTGCTAAAGTTCAGAATGAGCTGAGGCTGGCAAGGAAAGCTAAGGACAACAAAATATGGTGGAAGTTGGGGATGGTTATACTATAAAAAAGAAGATAGTGAAAGAAAGGATAGAACCATTACTCCAGGATGGATGTGAATGATAATTTACAACAGAGAGAGGGAAAATCAAATAAATTCTTATTTTAGTATTGTTTTCTCTGCTAAAGAGAATGATCTTTAGGCTGAAGGAAAAGGAAAGGGGAGGAGAGAAAAAATAAGCATTTATTAATAAGCACCTACTTTGTGCCAGGCATTATGCTAACAATATCTCATCTTGATCCTCACAATAAACCTAAGATAGGCGCCATTACTGTCCCCATTTTATAGATGAGGAAACTGAAGCAGCCAATGGTCAAGTGACTTGCCTAGTGTCCCACAGTTGTTGTCTGAGGTCATATGTGAACTCAGGTCTTACAGATTTTAGGTCCAGCTCTCTGTGAACCACTCAGCTATCTCTTGATATAAAGGACAGAACAAACTTGTTGAACTGGAAGTTGATACTCAAAATAAACTAAGGAGATACTAAAAATTTGATTATTTTCCATTGATTAGTTCAAGTCACTTGCCCTAGCTGAGCTATATTCTTAGTTTGAAACAATGTGGTTACCAAGCCAGTCTGTGATGTCTGAAAGACTGGAGAATGGATGTCGTAAAACAGGATAGGAAAATGGTAGACACTGTCCATGTTTTTAAAAGAAGAAGAAGAAGAAGAAGAAGGAGGAGGAGGAGGAGGAGGAGGAGGAGGAGG
>NC_058133.1:58689741-58706377 GCF_016433145.1 Gracilinanus agilis
GAGGAGGACGAGGAGAAGGAGGAGGACGAGGAGGACGAGGAGGACGAGGAGGACGAGGAGGACGAGGAGGACGAGGAGGAGGAGAACAAGACATGGGATCTAAACATAGAGAACAATGACATTGACTGAATTCTGACTAAATTTCAAAATGTAGTGAATATCTAGAAAGGGAATTTATAATCACAAAGAGCCCATGAGTTTTCATTAATAACTGATTGATCCAAAATAACCTTATTTCCTATTTTGATGCCATTACCAAACAGGAGGGCAGTTAGGTGACCCAGTAGATAGAATGCGGGCCTGAGGTCAGGAAGATTCATTTTCCTGAGTGCAAATCTGGCCTCAGACATTTACTGGCTGTGTGACTCTGAGCAAGTCATTTAACTCTACTTCAGTTTCCCCATCTGTAAAATGAATAGAAGAAGAAAATGTCAAATACTCCAGAATCTTTGCCAAGAAAATCTCCAAATGGGATCACAAAGAGTCAGATATGACTGGAAAAATGACTAAATAACTGAAATCAAACAAGTAGCTGAAAGAATGCCAGTCTTGGAGTCAAGAAAACATTGATTCAAATCCTGCCTTAGACATTAACTGTGGGACCTTGAGCAAATAATTTAACCTCTCTGTATACTCCATGCATCCCTCAAAAACTATGTTGCTAAAGAGCCCTAGGACCTCCCCACACTGATGAAATCAAAGGTCAAAATCCAAAAGAGAAATCGTTTTGGAAAGAGACTCAAGATAGTATTTCCTGATGTTAGTGGTCTTCCAGTTCGATATGAGTCAACAATGCAATATGGAAGCCAAAATGGTTTTTGTGATCTTGGGCATACAGGAGTCACTGGTTCCAGGAATAAGAACATGATATTCCCTCTATATTCTATCCCAGTCCAACCGTATCTGGGATCTTATATTCAAACCTGTACATTAGAAAAGAACCAGAAGGCATCCTGAGAAGGGCAACCAGGTTGGAGAAGGATCTCACATCACACTTGATGAGAATCAGTGGAAGAACCTGGACAAGAGAAGAGCCTCCAAGAGAAGAGAAAATTGGGGGGGGGGGGGGCGGCACATGACGCTGGTTCTAAGTATCTGAAATGCTGTCATATGTAAAAGGAACTAGACTTACTCTGTGTGGATAGAATTGGGTATAATAAGCAAAGAGGGTAGAACTAGGAATAATAAGCAAAAAAGTACTTAGTTTTGACAGAAGGGAAAATTCTAGCCATTAAAACTTTCCCTAAGTGGAATAGGATGCAGAGGGTAGAAAGTAGGATTTTCTATCATTAGAAGTCTTCAGATAAAGGCTGGATGATACTCTATCCAATATGGAAAAAAACAAAATTTTTCTCATACATGGATCGGCTTAAATGACCACCAGGGCCCTTCCACCTCTGATATTTTGTGGTCTGTGATTTTCTGTTTTTCTTTCTTTTAAAACTCATAACTTCTGTCTTAGAATCAATAACAAATATTGGTCCCAAGGCAGAAGAGTAGTAAAGGCTAAGCAAATTGGAATTAAGTGAATTGCCATGGGTCACATAGCTAGAAAATGTCCCAGGTCAAATTTGAACCCAGGATCTCCTGCCTCCAGGTCTGGCTCTCTATCCGCTGAGCCACTAAGCTGTCCTGTTCCATAATTTTCAAGAGATGAGAAAGCAGATACTTGGTTTAAGAAGTTGCAGATGTCTTTCTTCACAATCGTGTTTCAGGTTTGTTTTTTTTTTTGGGGGGGGGGGGGGTTGGTAGAAGCTACCATTATCTTTTCCATTCTTCTTTTGTATCTCCCTCTAGTGGTAGGAGAAAACTAATAATACTAACAGTATTGCTAATAATGTGAATAATAATAAATATATATTTATAAACCTCCTGTGCTAAATAACATTGAGCTCTTAACATTTAGAGTGAATTTTCCTTTTTTGAAAAAAATTTATCCTCACAACTCTGTGATAGTCCATGAAGCTTTCCTAGTATGTGTAAAAATCTGTTATCTTTAATACCAATATTTTCATAAGTATTCTAATAAAACAACTCCTGCCCTCAAGATGGGGCTCCAGAGTGGGATGAAGTGGAATTGGGGGAGTAACAAATACACATAGAATAGTAAATACAAGCTATTAAAGGTAAAAACTGTAGTCAGTGTTTTGGGACACCCTTGACAAGGTTTCAAGGAGATGGAAATATTCAGAGGAGATGATTTCAAGGAGATGGAACTATTCAGAGGAGGTAATACTTGAGCTACACATTCTCATCCTACTTCCATAAGTCTTCCATTCTCCAGGCTAAAAATCCCAAATTCCTTCGACTGGTGGTATGATCTCAAACCCACACCTAGAGCAGAGGGTAGTAAGACTGAATTTCTTTTTTTCACTCATTCATTAATGGTGGAAAGCCATAGTGAGAAAAGAGGTTGAAAGTACTTATTCTTAATCATTATTGATTAAAGAAATGCAAATAAAAACAAGTCTGGGGTATTGCCTATCAAATTGGCTAAAATAACAAAAGGGGAAAATGACAGAAGTAGGAGGGAATGTGGAAAAATAGGGACGATAATACACTGTTGGTGGAATTGTCAATGGATCCAACCACTTTGGAGAGCAATTTGGAATTATGCCCAGAGAATTATAAAACTGTGTTCCCAACTTATTCATACCACCATTATTGTTATTCTCGCCTTGTTTTTGAAGATTAGTGGCATTACAGGGTGATGTCTTAACTTGTGCATGAATTGAATTTAAGTGAGACGGAGTTGGACAAAATCTTATTCATCTTTCTCTCTTCCAGAGTTACTGAAGTCCTAATATGAGATAGCATCTGTCAAGTGCAATAAAGGGCAACTTGGTGGCACAGTGTTGGTACTGAAGTCAGGAAAGCTTATCTTTGTGAGTTCATATCTCACATCAGACATTCACTAGCTGTGAGCCTAGACAAGTCACTTAACCCTGTTTGCCTCAGTTTCCTCATTTCTAAAACAAGCTGAAAAAAGAAATGGCAAACCACTCCAGCATGTTGGCCAAGAAAATCCCAAATGGTGTTACAAAAAGTCAGATACAACTGAAATGACTGAACAACAACAAAGTGCTTTAAGATTTACAAAGAACTTTAAATGTATTATCTCATTTGATCTTCATAATTCAACAATGCTGTGGGATGGGTTTTCTTATTATTATTCCCATTTTATAAAGAAGGAAACTGAGGCTGAGAGGTTGAGTGACTTGCCAATGGTCACCCAGCCATAATTCTAATTCAGTTCTTCCTGAATACATGTCTGGACTCCACTGTGTCACCTAGCTGCCTCTAGAAGCACCATTTAGATCTGGAATAGACCTAAAAGATCATCTAGTCTACTCCTAGTTATTCAGTAGGCACTAAATAAATGTTTATTGATTGAATATTTCCAATTACTAGTATCCCTCTCTTTCTTTGACAGGTCTCACTAATAACAACAATTCCCCAAAGTATTTGTAAAATCCTTGCTATATATAAAGTCCTTTGCTAGGGGTTATATACCTCTTACAATCCTTGAGGATATTTTGAATTGAAACCAGTTGTATCATTAACTGAAAGAAAAGTATCATTAACTGAAAAGAAAAGTGAAGGAAGAAAAAAACACACACACACACACGCGCGCACACACACACACACACACACACACACACACACACACACACACACATACACAAAACCTAAGGAAGGTCTTGGAAAGACTGACTTTCAGCTCTGCTTGAAAATATAATTCGGGCAATACCAAAGACCAGATTTCTTGGACCTGATTTCATATCCAGGAATTGTAGCCCATCATAAGAATAAGAACTCAAGTTTTGCAAAAAAACTTGGGCTAGAACTAGTACTGAATCTGGAATCAGAAGACCTTGGTTCTAATCCCATTTACTACCTGAGTGGTCCTGTGTGAGTCATTTAACCTTTGTGGGAATCAATAGTCTCATCTCTAAAACGGGTGGGTTGAACTTGATGACATTGAAGGCTTCTTTCAGTTTTAGAACTATGTTCTCTAGACTCTCTGCACATGAAACTACAGAAAAATGGAACTACAGAAAGAAGCTGGGTCATTAAAAAATCCACTTAAAAAGATAATGTTAGGCAGCACAGAGATTCATGGCTGGCAAAAATAATATGACTAATTGACAGATATCTAGGTGTGGGTTGCTTCAATGGTCCTGAATATTTAGTTAAATGCATTTCCCTAATGCACAGGGTGGGATACATGTTAATGTGTCTCTCTCTATGGCAACTGATTATTGCTCAAGTCTTGGATGTCTCAGAAGAGCAGATTGCAGGGAGTTATCTTGCCTGGTTATCTTTACTGGTAGCAACTGACATAATTACTTTGAATATGGAATAACATGATTTTTAAAGGTTGCATTGGTTTTTTTTCTTTTAATAAAATAGTCTTTGAAATCCATACATAAATCATTAGCAAAATGGATGGAGTGGTCAGAAATATGTTATTTGGCAATGCAGCACTGAATTTGAGTCTGGGTTTGAATCTCAGTCTTTAACAATTACTTCCTGAGTGAGCATGATAAAGTATTTTAAACCTCCTTGGCCTCAGTTTCTTCATCTATAAAATAAGGATAACAAAAATTATTGTATTTATGACACAGAGTTGTGAGGCTAAAATAATATATTTGTAGTGCCTCTGATAGCCCCCAGTTCACACAATGGGTCCCTCAAACAAGACTACCCTAGGTTCAGGTTATCTTCTGGATTAATAGCTTCAATAGTATAATTCACAAGCCCCAACCAATGTGTTTGTCTTATTAAGTCAATCAGAGAATAAGTTCAGAATGAAAATATTTGATGAGCTAGAATAAAGAAAAGTACAAAATATTTTACACATAAACATGGGACACACTCTTCCACTCAATGTTTTTTTTTTCTACTATGCCTCTCTTCCTTCTAGTCTTACATGGTGTTCTCTCCAATGTCATTGAGCCAGTTGGTATTTCTCCAATATCAATGAGCTTTTGTTGTTGTTTTTGTCATTCAGTCATTCAATCATGTCTAACTCCTCATGGACACCATGGATGATAATTTATCAATACTGTCCATGAGGTTTTCTTGGCAAAGATACCAGAATAGTTTGCAATTTCCTTCTCTAATCAATGAACTAATTAATATCAACTCTCTTTTATAAATAGATATTTACTGAGCAAGTATTGTTGTTTGTCCTTCATTCTCAAAGAAGAACAGTGACATCTAGGATATTGATGCATGATGGCTTGACTTGTGCAGGAATTGAATTTAAGTGAAGCAGATTTGCACAGTCATCAGCCTCACTCTCTCTTCCAGTCATCCAAAACCAGTGGAAAAATAAAAGTTAAGACAATTTATTATAGCCCAGGATGCAATGGATGTCCTTGGCTTCTTCAACATCTGACCAAGTTCTAAGAGCATCTCAACTACAAATTGTTCTCATTTGTCCATCCCACTTAGGGAAGTCTTCACATGCTTAAGATAGACATCCCCTAGACCACTAACAAATTTGTGGACCGCTTGGTTACCATAAACATTCTTTAGCCCATTTGCAGAGAGGGTTTACTGGGATGAGGCTGTTGCTTATGCTACAGCTTCTTGGAGCCACAGATGAGAATTAAGTGCCAGGCAGACACCAAAGGTGGATGAGTAGTCACAAAAAGGGTTCCTCAGACCCTCACAACAGAAGTTCCAGTCCTCCTTGAGCACCTACAGACCCTTAAGAAGGTATTAAAAAGGACCAAATATGTCTCCCGAAAAGTCTGAGACATACTCTCTCACAAACACATATAGGGTCTAGAAGAAAGTGCAATTAAGTGTAGAGAGTTCATGTAGTAGATAGATAATTCATAGTACATTGGATAAAAGCCCTTTTCTGCCCCCTCACCCCTGGAGTGGTCCTAAAATTCCCAAAGTATATATAGCAGCTAGTTGACTAAATGGATGGAGTTCTGGACCTGGAATCAGGAAGACCTCAGTTCATATCTAGTCTCAGATCTTTATTGTGTGACCATGAGCAAGTCACTTAATTTTAGTTTTCCTCAGTTTTCTCATCTATAAGATGGAGATAATAATAGCACTTATCTCCCAAGGTTGTTGTGAGGATCAAATGAGATAACATTTGTAATGAGCTTTGCAAACCTCAAAGTGCTTAAATGCTGCTTATTATTGTCCTCTCAAAGCTCCCATCAGGATTCATTTTTTTTGTTACTGATATAGTTATTTGAATAATATGGTGAGATCTCCTGCAGGCTCATGTCTTGATTTAGTTAGACCCAGTCCTGTTAGGTTTAGTGTCACACTGGGTGCATAGCTCAACTACAAGATACTATGACTGATGGGATGGGGAGAGGAGGAAAATTCTTCCCTTTAGAAGTAAAAAAATAATCCCCTCTTTCATGGCTAGCTCTTGTTGTAAATAGGGCTCTCCTGTTGGTACCCTCTTAGTTTAGGTTTGATGTTGAGGTAAAAATGAAGTACTCACAAGGCAATGAACATTTAACAAAGGAGGTTTAATTTGCTCTAACAGAGAAAAACTATGAAACAATGATGCTATGGAACTTAGCTTCCTTGGATGTAGTACCTTTCATCTCTATCTGGAAACATCTGGTTTGGCAATTCGAGTCATCTGTAGCATTCTCCAAATTTGAAACACTCAGACTGTATGTGGCTGAGACTTTGCACACTCCTACATGGGGCAAAAAGCTGAATCAGAGAAGTTAGTGATAATCAAGTCCCAGGGCAGCCTTGTCCTGGATTTACTCCATGTTGGCTGAGAGGAATGGAAAAGAAACTGTCATCGAGGAAGTGAAGGCAAATAACGTCCTGGAGACAGCTTTATCTTATCACATTCTCATCTCCTCTCACAAAACTCACACTCCAAAGAACTCTCTACTACCTTGACTATTCACTAGACAGTATGTCTTGATTTTTAAATGGCCACCAGGGCCAGTTCCTAAGCTAGACCATGGATGATTCCATCAAGATTGGCTGAAGTGCATCATCACACTTTGTAAATGGATTACAAAATGTGATCGATTCTTTGCAATGTTTTGAAAATCTTAATACTTAAATATTAAATTAACATTTATTTAATATATCATTAAATAATATGTTTAATATAAACATAATACATAATAATATAAATAATTAATTAATGATTAATGAAATAATAAAAACATAAATAAAATATTAAAACAATACTATCACATTGCCTCTGTTTTCTTCCTTACATTCTATGACTTCCAGGGTCAATCTATTAATTGCTCAGAATATGCTAAACACACACACACACACACACACACACACACACACACACACTCTCACTATGCTATACTATTGTAGAGATTGTGCCTGTCAAGATGCCACCTGAGCATCTATGTGATATTTTCCCCATGGCTATTATTATGGAGACATTGCCTATATAGCTTTTGTGCTAGCATGACTGAGTTTGGTCAGCCAGATGGAAGGACAAGGACAGTTGCAGGGCACCAAAGCTAAGTTGGAGAGCTGAGACCAGCTGAGGCATGGCCAGCAGGAATTTTCTAGCACCAAAGGGCCATTAACCTCCCTCTCCTTTTCTCCTCCGTCTCTGATCCCCAGTTTAACCTTGGCCTGAACATAAACCTCTTCTATCACTTCTGTTCAACCAAGTGCTGAGTCAAGACTGAATTCACAAGAGTACTAAACCCAAAAGGTGAAACAGAATGCAGGAGATGACGTTCATAGTGAGGATTCCAAAGATGAGAGCATCAGAGAGCAAGGAAGGGCAAAAAAAATTCAAAAACCAACAGTGCCAATTTAAAGGGTTGTACAAAAGAAGATTTAGACTCATTATGCTTGGCTCTACATCAGTTGGGCTGGCAACAAGCATTTATTAGTACCTACTTTGTGAGAGGCACAGTACTTTGAGCATACAAAGAAAAAGCAAAAACATGGTCTCTGACATCAGGGTGCTCATGTTATAATTGCAGAGACAATATACAAGCATTAAGTCCATACAAAATACATACAAAATGAATGGGAGATAATTTTGAAGGGAAGACACTGGTTTGGAGCAGGGAGAGAAAGACTGGTAAAAGCTTCTTGCAGAAAGTAAAATTGAAGGAGGCTAAGGAAGCTAGAAGATGAGGGTCAGCAGGATGATCATTCCAGGTATGGTGGACAGTCATTTAAAAGATGAGGAGTTAGGAGCAGTTAGGTGACTCAGGAGATAGAGAGTCAGGTCTGAAGATAAGAGGTCCTGGATTCAAACCTGGTCTCCTAACTGAGTGACCCTGAGCAAGTCACTTAGCCCCCATTGCCTTAGACCTTCCTGCTCTTCTGCCTTGGAACCAATATTTGATATTGATTCTAAGATGGAAGATAAGGGTTTTTTAAAAAGATGAGTAGTGGGAAATGAAGTGTCTTGTTCAAGGAACAACAAAGAAGCCAAAGATGCTGGATCATAAAATATGTGGACTACAGTATAAGATTAAAAGGAGCCAGGTTTAAAAAGAACTTTAAAAAAACAAATAGACAAGTTTATATTTTATCCTGGAGGCAATAGGTATCTACTGGGTTTTATTGAGTAGGGCAAGAAGAGGGGGTCTGAAATAGTCAGACTTCCCTTCATTTTAGGATGACCACTTTGGCAGTGAGTGAAAAATGGAGTGGTATGGGAAGATACTTGAGGCAGGAATCCCAACTAGAAGCAAAAATCCAGATGTGAGGTAAGGAGGACCAGCACCAAGATGGTGGATGCCTGAGGGAAGAAAGAACATATTTACAAAAGATATTGTTAAACAGTAAGACTTGACGATGGATGTGATATTGTGTTTACCTGTAAGTGAATAGTCAGGGATAACATTAAGGTTGTGAGCATCAGTTCCTGGGAAGATGGGCAAGCCATCAATAGTTATATGGAAATTTGAAAGAGAATTGTTTGGGGGTAGAAGGGGATAATGAATTTTGTTGTGAAATCAAATTTGAGATGTCTAAGGGACAGTATGGCTTCAGTGATGAGAGATTAGAATTATCTTCAAAGAGATTATAATCAAGCCCATAAGCGGTAATGAGGTCATTAAATTAAATAGTTTAAGGAAGCAATGAAGAGGATCAAGGGCAGAACCTTGAGTGTCAATATGGCAGGGTTTTGCTATTTTTTCCAGTATCTTTTTTGTGCCATATAAATAATAATGAAGGCATCCAATGGTGGAAGTAATCCAAGGCTGGAGTTTGACAAGGAATAATTAACAATAGGATAAGAGGACAAAGGATTAGAGAGTATAGGATAGTGTAGAATTGAAATGGTTTCCCAAAGAGTCAAGATATAGGCAAAGGGAGAGTGAAGCTGGGTCAGTGGTGGTGTCTTGAAAAATAATTAAGGAGAGGAGAGATTAAAGGATATGATGAAATCAAAGAACAGGGCCAAGGGCTGTAAAACAGAGGAAAAGATGAAATGATAATAAATTATGATCATATGAAGGAATTTCAAAGTTCAGGAACATGAAAGTAAAATACGTTTAAAAATGTATTACTACTTCTGTGTGTAGTTGAGTGGAAACCATGGGAACTCAGTAGATTGAGGAATTAGGAAACTAGAGATTCTAAGGAAGAATCAATATGAATGTTGAAGTCCCCTTCTGTAAGGGCAGGAGTTTGGGTGGAGAGAAAGACTGAGCCAATCACTGAACTCATTAAGGAAGAAAAGAGAATGTCCTATGGAATCTATAGATAACAGCTATCAGAATCTTAATTGAGTGATACATTTGGATTGAATGAGCCTCAAAAAAGGACAAATTATTTAATTATAGTGGCAGAAAATGTACCTGGAAGAGATGATGGAGAGCAAAATGTATATACATCCACCGCCACAAATGAGTAGATATAAGTGAAGTTACAACTCAGTATCTGAGCCTGGATTTGAACTCAGGACTTCTTGACTTCAGGTCCAGTGCTCTAAGAATTGTATTATCTCTAGTACCATTTGTTTTCCTGGAATTTTCTTGCCTAAGATTGTTTTCTATTCAAGCAGCAGGATGTTAATCACACAAACAGTTGTAAGTAGATAGAAAGTATAAGTAGACAGAAAACCACATCTGGCATTTCTCATATACCACAATAAGCTGGGTTTTATGCTGAGAACGTAGGGATGGATCAATATTAGGAAAACCATCAGCATAACTGACCAAATTAATAACAAAACCAATAGAAATTGGTTGGTTTTTTTCAACAGATGCAGAAAAAACATTTGACAAAATACAACATCTATTCCTTATAACACCAGAGGTATCAAACATTCCATTGGAGGCTACATGGGGCCCCCAACATTTTAGAGCCCAACCAGATGAAAATGTATTGGGGAAATATCTAACAAAACAAAATCACAAGAGAACCTAGAGAAGATGAGCATGTGATTTTCTAAGTCAATGTGAGACCTACAGGGATCGTTGTATAGTTAGAAAATCTTGGACCCCCTAAAACTAGATTACCCAGAATGCTTTTCCCTTCATTTATGTGCATCTTTACATTATTGTTTATATATTTCTATAATCTCCCTCTTTCTCTCTCTCTTCTTCATAAGCGCAGCTAGGTTAGCACCTTTTCACTCTAGTTTTTTATGTTTGTTATTATTAATAAAATTGTATTAAATATAATACTTAGAATATTGGATATTAATTTTAAAACCCACATAGTTATGCATTGTTTAATAGTCTCTGTTTCTTTTTGAGTTTGATACCACTGCCATACACCAGTGAAATCACAAACCCTTACCAAAAATAACATTTAGCAGAATGATACCAATAGTAACTTACTCAGGCCAGCTGAAGAAATCTGGCACTAGAATTACAATATTGGTAAATACATAAAATGTTTTGTTATGAAGGAACGTGGAACAAAAGCTCAAGAAAATGGGCTCCAGTGATAGTTACACCAATGTGATGTAAAAGAAGTTGTTATGAAGGCTTTCTCAGCTTCACTCTCATTTGTTGTAAAACGAAGGTGGACTATGTAACCTCTAAGTTCTGACAATCTGTTTTTTGGTTGGAGATTAAATAGCCTCAACTCTATAGAATATTGTCAAATAGTAAGCAAAAATGTCTATTTGGCTGAAGTCATTGCTAAAAAAATTTCTATGTATTTATTAATAATCCTGATATTATACTGACCTTCTTATTCTCCCATTTTACAAATCTCACTTTTCCTACCTCTTATCTCTCATACCTGATCCCTTTTCTCAACTCACACAGTGACCACCTTAGGGGTCAATCCTTCATCACTTCTTAGGCAGAGTATTGCAATAGCCTCCTGATTGTTTTCCCTAACTCAAGTCTCTCCCTGCTCTGTCTTCCTATACATTAATGACAAAGTGATTTTCTTTAAATAAAATTCTAATCCTGCGACTCCCATTCTCAACTAATTCTGGTGCTTCTAGGATAAACCATTAAAATCATTTGTTTTTCTCTTAAAGTCCTACAGAATCTGACCCCAATTTGTCTTTCTAGACTCATTGGATAATATCCCCCCCTCTTACCTGAGTGCAACCACCAAACTATCCTTGTCTCTATTTTCCATGTATGACATTCCATCTTCTGCCTCCATTTTCTAACTCTCAACACAACTAGAAAGAGCCCAAATGCATTAAAAAAAATTTCTGTTAGACTTTATAATCAACAGAAATAGTAACTTCCAGATGTCTCTCCAAAACATGACTACAGGTAGGAAGAGATATATGACAGCCAAACAATTAGGTGGGGAAAGAAAATGGAGACTAAAAAAAATCAGACATAGATCTAGAAAACCTATCTAAAAAACATTTAGTGTAGGGAAAGGCAGCCCTACAAACCTCAACAAGCCCTGAGGACATTCAAAGTACAGTAAGAGATTTCTTACTGATGGCCTGAGTCATCAAGAAAAGGTCAAGTTGCATTCAGTTTATAGCTATTAATAACATCAGGATATATACTGTGTAGTGGAGAAAGCACTGGGCTAGAAACCAGAAGCTTTGGTTTCTAGCCATAGCTTTGACATTAACTAAATGAAAATGGACGAATAACTTAATTTCTCTGGGTCTCAGTTTCCTCATCTGTAAAATGAGAATAATCTTGCCTATCTAATCTATCTAATAAGGTTGTTGTGAACATCACATGCATATGAAAGTGCTTCCAAAATGTAGCATATTTCATGCAATCATTTTAAGATTTCCTGAGAAAATGGTAATTTTAAAGAATCAAAGAAAGTAATCTTCAGTTACCATTTTGGCCAATGTAGTTTTTCTAGCTGCTTTGTTTAAACTCAAATATAGCTGTTTTCAGGATAGATAGATAGATAGATAGATAGATAGATAGATAGATAGATAGATAGATAGATAGAAAAATAGGTAGATAGATAGATAGATAGATAGATAGATAGATAGATAGATAGATAGTTACATATTTATATATAAATAAAATTTTTCTTTCAAGGAGATCTGATTATAAGGGTGAAACCTATATTCAGGACATTTGATTTTTGGACTGAATATGGCATATAGAAAATCCAGTTATAAGGAACAGCTCATTAACTGACAATAATAAGGATAATGAGGCATGAACACATATTAAAACACTTCTGCAAAGAGCTGGCCTATAGCCCATCTCAAATAATATTTGTAAATCACCTAGAAGTTTTTCAAACAACCCATCATGTAAAAACTCAGTGTATTCAAAATGGAGTTCCTCTTCTTGCCTCAAATATCACCTTCTCCTTCTGACTTCTTTAGTTCTGTAAATGGCAGCACTATTGTCCCCCTCATCCAGTTTCTGAATCTTCAAGGCCTTATTGACTCCTCATACTGAGAAGCAGCATGACATGGTGGAGAAAGGGTCAACCTCAGAGCCATAAAACTGGGTTCGACTCCTGCTCTCACTACTCATTGATCCTGTGACCCTAGGCAAGTAATTTAACTTCTGCATCTAACTCCCAAACAACTCTTTAAAGACTCTTAAGTTGTGAAGAAGGTGCCAATCTTCACAGATAAAAAAATGTTTTAGCATCAGGTACCAACCCATTTATTTGCCTTAGTTCCTCACCTTAAAATCAGAGATCTTGTCCTATCCACTAAAGTCCCTGAAGGTCCTTCAAGATCCAACCTGCTATAATGTGGCCTCAAATACTAATTCAGCACCAACTATGGGCTAAGCATTGGGGGAACTGAGAAAGGCAAAGAGCAGTTCCTACCTCTAAAATTTTGATATTTTTAAGAAGATGGTAAAATCAATTAATTGTTTTAAACTTCATATTACATATGTGTAAAATTATAGTAATCATCTATGTAGTATCTACTTCAGAGAGTCATCATGTAGATTCAATGAGATAGTTCATATGAAGCATTTGTGGTACCATATAAAAATAGTCAGCTACTGTTAATTATGATTGAACAACAACAGAATTCAAGGGTTGGGTTTGATAGTATTTCAGGAATGTGCTAGCTCTTTCCTTCCAAGACTCTATGATTTGTAGATTTTAGATCAGACCGAGTTCAGCTCACTCCCACCAACAGTTGCACCAAATAGGAAGCACAATTAATAAGTTAATTAATAACCAGCATTTCCGAGAAGAAACAGCTTTATTCAAATAGGTAAGAACAGTGATTCCTGTGTATTCTATACCTTGATCCAAAAATCCAATTCAGTTCAGTTCTAGGTAAACAAATAGGAACAACTTGTTTTGTAACTGTATAAGAAATGAATGCATCCAAACTCTCATATTCCATTCTCTCTCTTAGTTTATATCTTGAAAAAGATAACTTATTCCCCTAGAACCCCCAGGCTCTTGGTTACTTCCTCATCATTTCAGATTATCTCCAAACAAATATATATCTTGTTTATACATAGTTATTAAGTGTTGTCTCTTCCATTAGATTGTGGACTTTTTGAAGGCAAGTATTGTGTTTTGCATTTCTTTGTATCCCCAGCATCTATCTCTTAATAAATGTTTGTTGATTGGCAGTAAGTGCCTTCAACCTAGATTACATCTCTAGAAGCAGAGGGACCAATTCAATAGTATGACTTGGCAATGGCAATTCTGAAAAACTTTGCAAAAAATCTAATTGAATGTTGTCTTAAGTGTATTTTGTTTGGTACCTTTGAAAGGATACACATTTTGGAGTCAAAGTATCTGGGTCTTAATCATGATTCTTCTGGGATTCAGGCAAGTCATTACATTAGCCTCAGTTTCTTCATCTATAAAATTATCTAAGGTTCCTTATATTTCTAAGTCTATATTCTTTTTCTGGATCATATTCCTTCATAGAATTTGAGAGCTAGACCTTGGCAGTCATCTAGTCCAACCCCATACATAAAAAGAATCATCTAGCACAGAGTTATTAAACACACAGTCCATAAGCTACATGAAGCTTTCCCCAAGTATGGTCCAAACTAGATGAAAATGTAGCTCCTATCTGACTTTAATGTGTTGATGTCATAATAAAAAAAGAAATATATAAACATGTGTGTTTTTCTAAGTCTATATGCAGCCCTTGGGGATCCTTATGTAGAGTTTAGAGGCATTCACTTCTATTTGAGTCTGATACTACTGATACAGCATCTGCTTAAAGACCTCAGAGAAGGGAAGCCAACAGCTATCAAAGCAGCACTTTCTACTTCAATATATTTTTCCCTTGGAAAAATGGAGGGTGTGTGTTTATGTATGAGAGAGACAGATAGAGACAGAGATGGAGACAGAGAGACAGAGACAGACAACAGAAAGACGGATACATAAAAAGAGGAAGAGAAGGAAGGAAGGAAGGAAGGAAGGAAGGGGAAGGGAAGGGAAGGAGGGAGGAAGGGAGGGAGGGAGGGAAGGAGGGAGGAAAGAAAAGGAGAGGAAGGGGGAAAGGAAGGGATGGAAGAAGGCAAGGAAGAAATTTTAACTCACTCATGGATGTTCTGTCAAGTTACCGGATCCTTTTCAGTGTCGAGAGTCCAAGGGCTGTGAAATTTATTGTCATGACCCTCAGTGATTATGTGCTGAACCCAAAACCTGGTGTTGCTTGGGGAATATATCAAGCTTTCCATTGTTAGAGAACTACTACCTCTATCCCTACCAGTTCTACTCCTTTTGTGGTTAGTAGTTCCTTACTTATTACTCTAGGGGAGTGATGGCAAATCTTTTAGAGATCACATACCATATCCCACTCCTGCCCCCAGACTGCATGCTGTGCCCTGTCCCCCAAGAGACCAAGTGTCACCCCCTCTTACCCCAAGCAAGGGGAAGGAAAAAGGGAGGGGAGTGTCCCAAGTATTCCACTCAGGGGAAGGAGTAAATGCTTCCATTGGGCTGTTGGACAGAGGGGCAGGGAGGCATGGTGGAGAGGGGGAAGGGAGCAGTTCCACCCGAGTCCCTCTGCCTTTCTAGTCACTAACTCTGGCTGGCTGGCCCACATGACCACAGAAAGGTCTCTGTGTGCCATCTTTGGCACATATGCCATAGGTTTGCCATCACAGGTCTATGGAATATGGTCAATATGGACATATCAAATTAAAAACAGAAACAGAAATCAAATCCTCAGTCACAGAGGAAATTCTTTCCTCTTTCTTGGTTTGTGGTAGTTTAATGAACCCTAATCAAATGAACAAGGGATTATGAAATCAGCCATTGGAGAATGACTTAATTATAAATTGTCTTTATTCATGACACAAAAAAGCAAAAGTACTACAATCAAAATATATTAGCACAACTACCAAATGGGCAACATGTCTGTTACATTCCCTCATACCCCAGCTGCCCACAATTGGTCTACAGGCATGTCCCAAATCCAGTTCAAATGCCTAAACTCAGCTACTCCGTTAGTCACTCTAGTCAGAAAGAAGCAAACATATCCAATGTTGGCATTAGCAAATGTCCCTCTCCCCAGCCTCTCCACTGCTTTTCCATTCATGAACTCTAACAGGGTTATTATACAAATCGATGAAGGGAACATAGATCCAGGTCAACCATTTGATTTTTACCTCCTCAAAGGCAATCACTGGAAATCTAAATTTACATAAGAATTCTTCCCTGGATATACCAAGCTAAGTGGCTCAGTAGATAAAGAACCAGATCTGGAGGCAGTGGTCCTGGGTTCAAATGTGGCCTCAGACACTTCCTAGCCCTTACCACTCTTCTGCCTTGCAAATGATAGCATTAATTTTAAGACAGAAGGTAAGGCTTTTTTAAGAGGCAGGAGGGTGGGGAACAGAATACCAGGGGTACCTGGTACAGGGCGTGAGGGCATCTTGTTCTGTGAAGTTGAAACCAAGCAGGGCAGCAGATGCAAAGTGGGGAGAACTGAGTCCAGTTTCTCCTATAAAGGAAGGCATTAATAGAAGTGTGTTGTTCCCCCCTACATTCCTTCATTCAGATAAGAAAAACAGCTGCAGAAGATGATGTCAATCAAAGAAACATGGGTATGAGTTTAGAAGAGATGAACATGGAATAGATAAGTAGCTTAGTCTATAGAAAGCCAAACCTGGAGACTAGGAGTTTGGGGTTCAAATATGGCTTCAGAAACTTTCTAACTGTGTGACCCTTGGCAAATCACTTGACTCCAATCACCTAACTCTTACCACTTTTCTGCCTTGGAACCAATACTTTGTATTGATTCTAAGACAGAAGGTAAGAGTTAAAAAAAAAA
>NC_058133.1:58706731-58725722 GCF_016433145.1 Gracilinanus agilis
AAAGAAAGAAAGAAAGAAAGAAAGAAAGAAAGAAAGAAAGAAAGAGAGAGAGAGAGAAAGAAAGAGAGAGAGAAAGAGAGAGAGAGAGAAAGAGAGAGAGAAAGAAAGAAAGAAGTGAAAAGCTTACCCTGGGAAGGTCATCTTGTTTTATGGAGTTGAAACAAAGCAGAGGTCTATAAGCAAATCAGTACACTACCATAGTTTCTGGAAAATATGTTATCCAAAACTTTTATGGCTCCATTCACCATCCTCGTGACTTCCCAGAACAAAATACCTTCCCTAACTACTGCTTACTTGAATGGGATGACAAAGGTTGTCTTCTTCCTCTCTTATAGCATAAGCTTCTTAAAGGTAGAGACTGCTTCATTCTTGCATTTGTATCCACAGATCATAGCACACTACATGGTTTTTGTTTTTGTTTTTTTTTTATCCTGGGACTCCATTCTAGGAGCATAGGGCCACAACCAGTAGGCAATGGGTCACACAGTCGCTCAGGGTCACCCAGCTGGGAAGTGTCTGAGCCCGAATTTGAACCTAGGACCTTTCATCTCTAGGCCTGGCTCTCAATCCACTGAGCTAGCCCAGCTGCCCCTACTTTAGGTTGCAGTTTCTTTAGCAGATGTAGTTTTTACAGGGTGGGGTTGCTAGCCCCACGCCCAACCCTCCTCCTTTTTCATCCGGGCTAGGGACCGTCCTTGGCCCAGGAGTGGTAAGGGTGGGCAATAGGGGTCAAGTGACTTGCCCAAGGTCACACAGCTGGAAGTGTCCGAGGCCGGGCTTGAACCCAGGACCTCCAGTCTCTAGGTCTGGCTCTCAATCCACTGAGCCACCCAGCTGCCCCTACACTACATGGTACTTAGTAAAAATTTCATAAATGCTCCTTGATTCATTCACTTAATCCAACAAACAATTATTAAATACCTACTATGTGCCAAATTTAATACCTACTATTGCACTAAGCACAAAGCATAGGAAGGGGATGGGAGAAACAGTCCCTGATGAGTTAATTTGCTTAAATTAAGGATACCCTGTATTTTTGCATGTATCTTCTTCCTTTGTTGAAAGTTATTGTGCAATACAGAATTTCAGGCTGCTTTTTGTTTTGTTTTCATTTTCTTTTTCTTTTTTTTAAACCTTATTTTCCATCTTAGAATCAATACTGGGTATTGTTTCCAAGGCAGAAGAATGGTAAGGGCTAGGCAAATGGGGGTTAATTGACTTGCCCAGGGTCACACAGCTAGGAAGTGTCTAAGATCAGATTTGAACCTAGTAACTCATCTCTAGCCCTGCCTCTCAATCCACTGAGCCAGACAGCTGCCCCTGCTTTTTGTTTTCAAATGCATTCATTTCTAAATTGGGCTTTTGGTGTTTTGGTTGTTAGAGGGATAAACATCCCTCTTTAATTAGCAAGTGTGGGTCATCTCTGATGGAGAATATGCAAAAAAGCTTAAGTTCCATCAAATGCAATATAATGGGAAGAATGAAATCGTAGAGATAGTGAGTGCAAACATTGGGCAATGAATTCACACCTTCTTTCCAGAAGCAATGACAGTATTGATTTGATTGGTATTCCTAAACAAAGAAGCGGAAAGTCATAAGCAGGGGAAGTAGTAGGCACACAGAGAAATAACAGAAAAATGGCATGGTCAGTGGGGCAGCATTGAGCATCCAGCATAGTGCATTGAGAGCCATGCCTGAAGTCCTGGATTTAAATCTGGCCTTGGATACTTTCTACCTATGTGACCCTGAAGAATCACCTAATCAATCCTGTTTACTTAAAATAGCTTGAACTATATTCTAGTATGTTTTTATAAAATTTTTTCAAGTCAATACATGCCTCAGACACTTCCCAGCTGTGTGACCCTGGGCAAGTCACTTGACCCCCATTGCCCACCCTTACCACTCTTCCACCTAAGAGCCAATACACAGAAGTTAAGGGTTTAAAAAATAAAAGAAAAAAAGAAAAAAGAAAGGCAAGTAGTGGGTAGAGTACCAGGGCTGGAATCAGGAGGCCCTGGGTTCAAATTTGACCTCAGACACTTCCTAGCTGTATAACCCTGGGCAAGGCATTTAATCCTGTTTGCCTGACCATTGCCCTTCAATCTTAGAGTTGTTACTAAAGCAGAAAGCAAGGTGTTTTTTAATGCCATGGTCAAGTGTTTGGGCTCAATTAGATATGTTGAGCTTTCACCAACCAACAGAGCTCCAGGAAAAGCTGGAGGTCCAATCTTGCAACTGGAGTGGCAGAAGTGATGCCAGTAGCAGGAAGCATGACAAGAAGATTGAAGTGAATAATGTATTAAAGTACCTTTCAAATCTTGAAGTGCCATATAAAAGCTTGCTATTATAATAATTATTATTATCATCAATCATCATCATCGTCATCATCATCATCTCATTCTTCTCAACTTTTGTGATGGAGCTCAGATAGAAACAGTCCAAGGACAAGTCACAATCCCCTTTTATTCTTTTATGTTTAATGTTCTGGAGACTATTATGCAAGAGGATAAAATGACAGCTATTTTTTAGTAATTGAATAAAAGTATTGGGGTTTAAGCTCATCTTCCACAGCACTCAATAAAAGCATCTTTGGGACTAAGAGACATGATGCTACAGACATGTGCCTCATCCTAGCTCTACATGGTTTTAATGTCTTCCCCTAGGTCTCTAGATTTTGAAAGCATTATTAAAAGGTAGCCCAGAGGTGGGATAGCTAAGTGGCTCAATGGATTGAGAGCCAGATCCAGAGAATGGGAATTCCTGGGTTCAAATCTGGCCTTGGATACTTCCTAGCTGGGTGACACTGAGCAAGTGACTTAACCCCAATTTCCTTGCCCTTTCCACTCTTCTGCCTTGGAACCAATACTTAGTATCTATTCTAAGACTGTTTTTTGTTTGTTTGTTGTTAGTTTGTGTTTTTTAAGTAGCATAGGCTATTATGTTAGATGAGTAATTTAGACTTAAGTTACAGGAATGGAGAAGTGACCCTAGTTCCACTGAAGGCTGGACCAGTCAGGGAGTACTTCACAGGGGATCTATGAGATGAATATAAATTCAAGGGTAGTATTTAGCCAAGATCAGGGAAAGAAAGTTCAAAGAGAGATCACTTATGAAAGTGATTCTGGGTTCTCAAGGTTATGTCAGCAAAGCATAAGACTGGTCCTTTGTTAGACAGATCTTACCAAGCAGGAAAGTATCTCTATGCCCATCATCTGAGCACTACCTTAGCTTAGTTCAGAGAAGTCTGTGGCACCAGAATGCTGGCACCCAAAGGGTGGATTCTGGTTTTTGGCATAGCAGATTCTCAAGTATTGTCTACTAAAGGAATAAAAGGTATGTTATAGTCTGTACCAACAGAGGAATGCCCACACTAGTGTTGAAGGACTGATGTAATCCAACAGTGTCGAATCAAGTGGACTGGAGTAGAGATAGACAGAATGGGAAGAGAAAAGGGAAAAAGGGGAACAAATCAGCTACAGCATCACCATAGTGCAATTATGAAGTAAGGAAATGATCATTTAATAAGCACCCACTATGGGTCAGGTACTATACCAAGCACTTTACAGGTATTTCATTTGAACTTCACATTTCTCTTGGAGGTAGGTGTCATTATTATATCCCATCTTACAGTTGAGGAAACTGAGGCAGAGTGGTGAAGAGACTTGTCCAGGGTTATTCCACTAATAGGTGTCTGAAACCAGATTTGAACTTAGGTCTTGCTGACTCCAGAGACAGTCTCTGAAGGTGGTGGAAGTAAGAATAAAAAGAAGGAATGTAAGATATTGTATCACCAAATCTAAGCACTCTGGTGATGGAAATCTGGTTAAATCATTTTGTTTCTGTGGCAACAGAAAGATGCTGGGCAGAGAGACCAACTCTCTTCCCTCCCAGAATAGGGTTCCATCTACTCAAGGCAAATAGAATTGACCAGGAAGAAATCAAGATAATGTAGGGAGAGCATCTTCTGGTCAGAGATTTTCACAGAATCTTAATTTTTTTTCTCTAACTGCCTTCACTTGAAGATTTTAGAAGCAAGGATATTTGGAGTGAATTACTTAGGAAAGCAAGGAGTAAAAGCAAAGGAATCTTCCCTTGAGACAAATTCTGAGTATGTTCAATACTAATCTAAATATGCCTTCAGGGAGTAGAGAAGATTACCATTCAACATCTGCTAGTATGTGAGAATTCAGGTGGAAAAGAGATTCAATTAAGAACACTGCTAGTTTCCTAGCTGTGTGACCCTGAGCAAGTCACTTAATCCCCATTGCCTAGCCCTTACCACTTTTCTGCCTTGGAAACAATACAGAGTATTGGTTTTATGATGGAAGATAAAGGTTTTTAAAAAATGAACACTGCTAGTTATTTAGTCAAAAGATCTCTGAAATATTTAACAAAGGCTTTTAAGAATTCGTTTTACTGTATTTGAATGCAGAGACATCTAGGTGATATAGCATTGGGTCTAGAGTCAGGCAGATCTGAGTTCAAATCAGACAGACCTCAGGTACTTAAAGCTGTGTGATCCTGGGCAAGTCACTTCACCCTGTTTGCATCAGTTTCCTAATCTGTAAAATGAGCTGAAGAAAGAAATGGCAAATCCCTTCCATATCTTTGCCAAAAAACAAACAAACAAAAACTCAGATAGGGTCACAAAGAGTCAGACATGACTGAATAACAATTTGAATGTCTGCTGTGAGGTTTTACAAGTGGTGACTTAATCTGTAGTCATACTTGAATGCAAGGGTATTTTCTTGAAGAAATACAAGTAGAGTAGGAGCAACTACAAAAAAAAAACTGAGCTTTTTTAAGCTCTCTCCCCACTTTCCCCTCCCATGGTGAGCACAAAACAGGGTGTATTAAAAACTCTTTAAATGAGCCACAGTAAGTTAAGCCTTTCCATAAAGCCCCATGTGCTCCTTATCTTGTCCTCTCATAAGCCTTATAATATTAATGATATAATTGCATGGTTTCTGCACAGTAAAAAGCAATTCAAAAGGACACTCACTTTGATGATCAGACTAAAAGAGGGACAAAACAGCCTTTCAGAGAAGTTAGGAAAAATTCTACTATTACAGATATTTTTTCTCTATATGGCTAGATGCTTCAGAATGAAATCTATCCCTTCCTTTTACAACCCAAAAGAGTTCAACTGTCCCCTCCACCCACGCTTGAGCTAAGAAACCACTAGCATCTACCCATTGCTGTGTACAGAATTATCCCTTCCTGTCTCATAGATTTCCCAGAAAATGATCCAAAAAGGCAAAGTGAAAGAGAAATGGGGCTCATTCAATTTCCTTCAAATGTATTCCTAACTTCTCTTGTGCCCCCAATAACTTAAAGAACAACAGTTTCCATTACAATGATCTCCTTGAGGGGTTGTCTATAAATTTTAATTAGATTAGAATTTTAGGAAATGGGGATTGGATTTGTAATTTCATTTGTATAAGAAACTCCTAGGTGAGGAAACACCCTCTGTTAATGCCTATTGGCATGTTCTCTCCAACATATGGTCTTAGAGAGATGCCTAGAGCACTGTAACTTTAAGTGATTTACCTAGGGTCCTACATCCAGTATGCTAGGTGTGGGATTTAAATCCAAGTATTCCTGGCTTCAAGGGCCACCTCTCAACCTACTATGCCATGCTGCCTTAGAATTTCTGTTTATAAATTATCACTTCAATAAACAGGACAACAGCTGTGAATTGGAAGTTTAAGGGTTATGTGGAGATTTGTCATTGTAATGCCATCTGTTGAAATGGGATTTAATCTATATAAAGTAATTTCTCACCTGCTCATTTACACATTGTTGTTCAGTTGTTTTCAGTCGTGTGTGACTCTTTGTGACCCCATTTGGGGTTTTCTTGGCAAAGATACTGAAATGGATTCCTACTCCCTTCTCCACTTCATTTTAGAGATGAAGAACTGAGATAAACGGGGTTCAAAGAGACTTTTCCAAGGTCATACAGTTAACAAGCATGTGAGACAGGATTTGAACACAGGAAGAGAAGACTTCCTTGTTCCAACCCCAGTGCTCTTTCCACTGTGCCACCTACCTGTCAGGCTCATGTCCACAAGTCCTCCCAATTCCTTCAAGATCTAATATAGGTGCCTTCTCTTGGGTGAAAACTTTCCTCACTCTTCCATCAGGAAATAATCTCTCCTTTAAATTTGTCATAATAACTTACCAGAGTACCTCTACTTGGAATCTGCTTTTTTATATAAGTTATTTGGACATATGTCTTTTCTTTTTAAAAAAAAAAAAAACCCTTACCAGATTCTGTCTTGGGATCAATACTGTTTATTGGTTCCAAACCAGAAAAGTGGTAAGGGCTGGGCGCTGGGGGTTAAGTAACTTTCCCAGAGTCACACAGCTAGGAAGTATCTGGGGCCAGATTTAAATACAAGACCTCTCATCTCTAGGCTTGGCTCTCAATCCACTGAGCCACCTCACTGCCCCTCACATGTATATTTTATCCTCTTAATCACAACATCCTTGAAAGCAAAGTCTGTGAGATAGCTTTCTTTGCATACACATCACCATAAAATGTTTGTTGAATTGCACTGAATTGGACTGAGAATTGTATAGTTTACTTTGGAAGCTGGAACAATCTAGACAGAATCTTCATAATAGTGTCAGTAGATATGGAATAGTGGAAAATTCCAAGGATATTTATACCAGTTGCCAGAGACATCTGATTTCCATTTGCTGCCTCAATCTGCGTACCTCTGAGAAATCTTGAGCAAGTCACAGACCATAGGATGATGCATCAGTGTCATATCACTGTTGGAAAGATTCATACAAAATATGAAAAATGTTTCAAGTTTTTTGAAAGACAGGCTCTGATATAAAAGCACTAAACTGGTGCTGCCAATGAGAGATGAGCATCAGGTAAAAACTGACCATGGCGCTGACAAAGCTTGACCCTAGTAATTCACTACCTGAAGGGGAAAAAACAAAACACCATACATGGGGTGATTTTGCTACCTAGGAAGCAGTAGCAAGGACTAAGAAAGGCTAAAGAGAGGTTGTGTCTTATCTGGTACTCAACCATAAAAGGAGGATGAAAATCGGTAGATAATGAGAGAAACAAAGAAGGATGTGTGTAAAGGCACCAAAATAGGAAATGAAAAGATTAGCAAATGGAAAGGAATCTAGTTTGATTGAACAGACTAGAGCAGTGTTGGTGAACCTTTTAGAGATGGCACGCCCAAACTGCACCTTCAAGCCGCCTATGAACCATTTGCATTACCACAGAGAGCAGAGGAAGAAGTGCCACATTGGGCTGCTAGACAGAGAGATGAGACATGCAGAAAATGTCCTCAGGCACTGTGGAGGGGGAAAAATGGAGCAGTCCCCTCCAGCATGCCAGGACACACATGCCAAGTCTTCACAAACATGGGACTGGAGCATGAAAGGGAATAGCAAGTAGGTCTCAGCCAGATTCCAGAGGTCCTACAGTACTAAGTAAGGGGTTTTATATTTTTACTGGGCAACCACTGAAAGTTTTTATATATTATTGGGCAATGAAAAATTTTCTAGCCATTGAAGGTTTTTTATATAGTATTAAAAAACCACTAGACTTAGAGATTACAGAAATCTGAATCTTTCTCTTGTGAATATAGCTTTTTATTATTATTAATATTATTATTATTATTATTAAAATCCTTACCTACCTTAGAATCAATACTATCTAGAAAGTGTCTGAGACCATATTTGAACCCAGGACCTCCCATCTAGCTCTTAATCCACTTAGCTACCCAGCTGCCTAAATATAGCTAAATCTATATAGCTTTAAAAGCCATTTTAACCATGTAACCATGTTAACTTTTCTAAAAAATAAATATTATTAAATGTTTTTCTTAAAAAGTCATTTTTGTTGCCTCTAGGATTCATCACCAGCCTCAACTCATTCTAAGCTTTAGTGTTTCTGGTATTTCTATCAATAACTTGGATAAAGGCATAAAGGGTTGGTTTGCTTAGCCAATCTAGAGATGACACAGAGCTGAGAGAGAGCAAATATCTTAGAGAACAGAACTGGGAGTCAAAAAAAAAATCTGTCAGGCTAGGATAATGGAGCAAAAATTAAATTTCAAAGATATAAATATAAAGTTCAATTCTTGGCTCAAAAAATAAATAGCACAAGTACAGGATGAGAAAGGCAGGCCTTGACAATAGCTTTATGTGGGGGAAATTTCCCAAAGGCTTCTGAGGACCATGGAGTTAGCATTGTCATCCTTATCAAAAATAATCTAATTTGGGGGGCAACTAGGTGGCTCAGTGGATTGAGAGCCAGGATTAGAGATGAGAGTTCCTGGGTTCAAATTTGGATTCAGACACTTCCTAGCTGTGTTATCCTGGGCATGTCACTTAAGCCCCATTACCTAGCCCTTAGCACCCTTCTACCTTTGAACCAAGAACTATTGATTCTAAGATGCAAGGTAAGGGTTTTTTATCTAATCTGATCTTATTTCAATGACTCAAAATTTCATAAGCATGTATAGTCCCTCTCCAACTTTTCTCTAACTTTAGTAGATATGTAAAGTTTTAAAAATCATCATAATGCTGAAGCCTCTCCAGACTTAGACTCATCTTAACTCTATCTATGTATTGGTATCCTTATGCATGGTAGGTTATGAAAAGAGTACTGGAGAATTCTTGAAATGAAAGTCTATCACTGGTCCTGCATTCAAATCTCTTCAAGTTTCATAGGAGCTCCACTGGCATAGTTTTTAAGGAACCAGGATTACTTCATGCCACAATGAAGCATCTAAGGAAGACTTTAACAGACATATTTTTTAGGATGCTTGGGAAGCATAGTGTCCCAAATAAAGAAGGTGATAAACCCACTCTGCTCCAACTAACCAAAGTCTACTTCATGCGTGCCACCAAATTTTAAAAAGTGAAGAAAAAAAAGCTGGGAAGAAGCCAAAGAAAAGTGAGTAGGGTGATAAGAGTACTGGAAAACATTTCATTTGAGGAATAGGTGAAGGAAATGAGTAGATTTCACCTGGAGAAGTGTTATCCTAAGAACATAAAATCTTTCTCCAAATATTTAAAAGAGTGTCATTTTGGAAAAGGAAGACTTGCTCAGGAGATGAAGGCAGAAATAGAAATAATGTGAAATTGCAGAGGGGCATATTTTAACTTGGAAAAATTTTGTAATAGTTAGAGTTGTCCAAAGATGGAATAGATTATTAAGAAGAAAGAAAGAAACTTGCTAGCCCTGGAGAGCATTACTTGAAGGTTGGATGACTGTTTATTTGCAATACTATGGAGGGTATCCATTTTCTGATATGGCTTAGAAGAGATGCTTTTTTGAGATCTTTTCTAACTTTAAGATTCTGGCATTCTTTGAAAAGATCCACTTGTCAGTGTATCTCCATAAGAGTTAATGTATAGTCTTTATTGATGTCCTGGGATGAGAGTTGGCTCTCTTTTCAGTCTTTCCCTAGACTTCTCTCTTGGGGATTTCCAAGTCCATTATTGTGTTATCTCCAGTTGAGTTGTAAGTGGTTAGAGGGTGAAAATAGGAGGAAAAAAATAGCTAGTGAGCTTTGACCATAAAAATGGTCACAATGTCACTGGCTTGTGGAAAGCAAATTCTTAGTCAAAACCCCACCGTGAGCTGCATTGTGGGTTCCTGGGTTCTTGAGAGGGACTCTCTAGGGCTCGAGTATGTAGAATTCCATCTATACCTCATCAAGGAAGGTAATAGCACTACCTGACTTTTCATTACCATCTTGTTCCTATTCTAAAAAGCCCATCATGCCCAATAAGAATTCCATGGATAAACCTTAATATTCTTCCTGCTATCCTTAATGGCTTACCAGGAGCACTGGGGACAAATGGATTCAAAACTTCCTGTGACTATAGGTATGAGGAAAGGTAGTTTGAGGAAATATCAACTGAAGATACTTACTGATTAATTTTTAATCCCATGTTATATACCTGACAGGCAGTAATGGTCCTTTGGGAAAGGTCTAAGATATACAATCAGAAGACTTAGGTTTTAACAATAAAGAAGCCCATAACCAATGTTTAATAGAGGGGAGATAGAGAAAGAGTCTATGTTGGGTCTCTCTCTTCCAGCTTTCCCCTGGGGCCGAATATACACTGGGAGACTTTAAGGAGGTATCACCCCAAAACTGGGTGACCTAGATGGTCATGCCACCCCTCAGGAGTTGGGGGTGAGGCTCCCCTATAAGAGGATGTATGTGGTGCCCCAATATGATTCTGAATAAGGACGGGGTTCACACAAACCTCCCCCCAATCAGTTAATTTTGTATCGGGTGGTCTGGCTTCAAGATGGAGACAGCCAGACCAAGCTATGGTTTCCATCTCCCTTATTGTCTCTCAGGCACTCTGGAATGCTATCTGACTGATAAATGGCTTTTATTATTTGCAATTCAGGGATTGGGGAAAGGGGTGAAGGGTAGAGGGATTTTGGGGTGCCCTCTTCTCTATTTCTATGGGTCTGTCACTTAGGAGGGAACCTTTGGGGTTCCCACTCCTAAGATTCTTCCTGCGCCCCTTCTCCTTCTGTTTCTATTTCTATCCTTTTCTGTTTCTATCCTTTTGTATAATTGTAACTTTTGACTAAAAAGGGGTCTCTCAGCAAGGTTGGGCAATGGGAGAAGAAGACTAAGAGATCGCTCCCAAAATGGAGTCCAAAAGCTTAGCTGACTCTATGGTTGAAGTCTTGATGGGAGAGATGCAATGGATTGGCCTTGATCAGGGAATCAGGGTTTCAATTTCCAAAGAAAGATCCTCAGGAAGCCCTCAGGACTGGATCTGAGCTGTGATGTCCTCTTCCTCTCTCCTCATCATCCTCCACTTGAAGACTCTCCTCTCCTTCTTCCTCCCCAGAATTTCCCAGAATTCTCTCTGGTATCAACTGTCAGCAACTGTCAGCAACTCCTTCTCTGGCTCCTTTTGTCCCATCCCCCTTGCACAAATCCCATCCTTATAGGTTCAAATCCCAGCTTGGCCACTCATAACTAATGTGACTTTGGGCAAGTCTCTCCGGTCCCCCATTCTTCCTCTGGAAAACAAAAGGCATTGGATTAGATGACTTCTAATGTCTCTTCCTTCTCTAGGTCCATGCACCTATGAAGTAAATTTTTTTTGCATTACTATATCACATCACATAATGAACTGTGAATGGAATAGGGTGGGATATTCAGTAAAGAAAATAGAGGCTCAGTAGCAGTATTTGGAATAGATAACAAACCCAAACAGGTTCTAGCAACCTGAATATGGATGTGAAATGCTACATGTGTGAGGTACATTTGTAAGAAATGATTTGTAGTAGAAGTAATAAGTTAGCTCAAAATATGAAAAAAAAATCTTGAATAACTTCAAGTTCTTGTATTTTTTCAGGGTATTTGGATTCCATGAAAACATGTGTCATCCATACATAAAGACAGGACTTATTTTCTTTGGATCAGAAAAAAATTAGAAGGTCCCATACCTTAGGGAGCCCCACATGGCTGCACATAATTCAAGGAGATAATGAGGAGAACAGCTTCCCACCAGCTGGTTTTTCAAGAAAACCTGAAGTTCATTTACATACAAACAATAACCATTTTAACTCCCTCAGAATTACCAAAACAAAGATGGTAAGATGGTCTCCTCTCTCCTTCTCCATAGTCCACAGGCTGCATGTTGTCATTTTGTGGCTTCTCCTTCAAAACTATCCTCCATGTTGATTTTAAACTAATAGCCTTAAAATGTTGCTCTGGGGCAAGACAGTGTGAATGTATTCAAAGATGGTTCTAACTAAAGGGCATCCAGGCAGAGCCTGAGACTAATTTTTAAAATCCACGTGATTTGGACCTAACAAGGAATATGGTCAATCAAAATCCCTTGAACCAGAACATATATCATCTTACACTCAGAGTATCCTTTGGCAAGAAACTTCAGCTAATGCCTTGGGAAAATCTTTACTGTCCTAGTATTAGGCCTTTCCCTTGACCTTGTCTATAAAGATATTTTAAATTGATTGCTGTTCAAAAATATTTTTCCCACATTGTGTAAAAGTATGCCAATTAAGATTACTCTTGGGTGAATAATGTTATAAGATTTGGGCTGGTAGTCTCAAGACCACCATGACAGTCTCTCCTTATAAATCATGCTCATAGGAAAATGTTCAGTTGTTTTCAGTCACGTATGATTTTTCATGATGCCATTTGGATTTGGTTTTTGCAAGGATAATGGAGTGGTTTGCCATTTCCTACTCTAGCTCATTTACAAATGAAGAAACTAAGGCAAGCAAGGTTAAATGAGTTGAAAAAGGTCACATAGTTAGTGTCTGAGGACAGATTTGAACTCATAAAGATGGGTCATCCTGACTTGAGGCCAGGCATTCTATTTTGCCACCTACCTGCCCCAGTGGAAAAATACTGACAATATTTTTCAATGGTTAATACATCTGTGTTCCCCAAATAATATTTTGTCTGCCACTAGCTTATTTTTCTACCTAATAACAAACGTCCAAAAAATTATATTTGCCCTGACCCCTGATACGTGAATTGGCCAGCTCTGGGAGTGTTACCCAAAATCAAAATATAAAGACTCCACTTTCAAAAGCGCACTTTGGAACACACCTTCCCTTCCAGTAGAAGCACACCTTCCTGCCAGATGGACTCATATCCATGCTCTTCAATACAGCACCACTCATGTTAATAATAGCCTATATTAACTATCTTCTCCTTCTTCCCTATTGCTTGCAATAAATTGTTGCGTTGAACTATCTCTGGCTGGCCCCTACACTTCTCCTTAGTTAAAAACTGGGTACCCAGTCAAGGACCTCCTCTATTAATAGCCATGCCTATTGTGAAGATAAGATTAACTCTCCCCTTCCCTATTTTTAGCTAATCAAATAATATAATAATCAAACCATAATCAAATAGCTAATCAAAAAAGAACTTAAAGTACCCCTACTTACTATTAAGTGTGAGAATTCACAAGTCACTTACTAGAGTGTAAGTAATAACTCCAAAGGCCACTGCCCCACCTTGGGCAGTGCTAGGCAAATTAAAAGGCTGCTATTGCTTTCTGTGAAGGAGGAGGAGTGACAGAAAGTGACATGGAAAAAGGGGTATAAACAGAAACCAATATGGTCTAGGATGCATTCCCTTCCTGAAGTTTAGAGAGATTGGTTCCGGGCATTCCTTTCCTGGCTTCTGGAGAGATTGGTTGCAGAGGTTCCTGCTTTGGCTTTGGATGAGGCTACATTGGTGGAACTCTGGCTGAAGACACCACTGGGACTTCTGGCTTGGAGAAATTCCTGCCTTAGTGGCTCTATGGAAACCCTCTCTACTGTTATATTGAAACTCTGGGAGCAGAGTCTCACTCTTGATTGATGGGTGAGGACCGTTGGATCTTGGAATGTTCCCAGAGGCCATGAGGACAGGGGAGAAAGTGGTTGGCCCGGGGGGGAGGGGGAGGTATAAATACCCTGGCAGCCCTGGCTTTTGGTTCCTTTCACTTCCCTTGGACCTGAGATCTGTGGATCCTGGTCTTTTGGGGATTGGTGACTTGCTTGGTTCAACCTTGCAAGAACCTCCTGTCTTGTACCTAACTAATATTACCAACCTGTACCCAGACCATCAATCTTCTCATTCTACTGTCCCCTAGATATTTAGGAATTCAAATCATCTGTAGTTATCTAGGTATCCCAGGGCCCTGGAGGGATCCAGGAAGTGGGCAGGCGAAGAAGAAGAGGGTGGAAAGGGGTGGATCCTGAAGGCTGTATAAGCATAACATCTAGCAAGAAGAAGAAGCTGAAAGACATCAAGCAGCAACTTGCTTACTCTGGTTTGGCTGTGGCCAGGCTGAGCCAGAGGATCTAACTAACCAGACTCAATTACCTGCCTACAGCTCTGAGGGTTTATTATTATCAATTAGTTAGGGTTTCCCAATTCCTTTACCCATTTCCCAATACTCCATCTTTGCTAAAATATAGATAAAGCTATTCAAGTACCTTCCTGGAGTGGTTGTGTCATCACTTCTCTGGGAAGGGAGCAACACAGTCAGATAAACATGTCCAAGGCTAATAGAGCCCAATAACCATAATTAGTCAACCCCAGGTGGGACCTGAAGGGATACCATCCATTGAGCTGAAGGATCTTGCCTGGGCACTGTTATAAAGGAGGGAGGTGTTACATCATCTAGCTAGGTGGCAAGCCTCAGTTGATCTTGCATTAGCCACATATCTGGACTCCACTGCTGTCACACAATTACCAGTGTTATTATCCAGTTTCCCCCCCCCCATCTATCTAGCCCATTTATTTTATAACACTACTCGTTGGCACTTCAATGGGACCCTCCCTTTGAGTTCTATGGAGAGTCTCTTTTCCTTAGATCCTGCATTGGCGTACTGGTAAGTGACTCGGACTTCCATGTGGAGATTGGAACTTTGTGGGGGAGTGAGATGAATTTCATCAGATCAGCCCTTAGAGTAGGCTAGGCAACTCCTACCTTTTTCCCTCCTACATTTCATACTTCAACTTTTTCTCTTCCTCATTATAAATAAAAGTTTCTAACAGTTTTTTTTCTGGCTTAGGGACAATATTTTAGATTCAGTGACCACAACATTGAATTTATAGCTCTCTTATTTAGTCAAAAGCCCAATTTAACCTTTACACTATGCTGGGGGAACATGGTACTGTGAGCCCAGTTGTAGAAAGTAAGGATCAAAGGGAACCCTACATCCTCACAAGAAGGATTACCTTATGTCAGAGGACTATAACAAAATGGCATCTTCTTTTTAAAAAAGAATGAAAATCTCTCTGGATTGAGCTATCAGTCATTTTCATATCAGTATAAATAAGATTACTAAATCATTTTCTTTCTAATACCTAGATGTTATCTGCTGCTACAATGAGAATATAGTTGGTTTATTTGGTAGTGGAAGGGAAGGGGAGAGAATAAGCATTTGTTAAATGCCTACTATGTGCCAGGCATTGTACTAAGCATTTTACAAATATTATCTCACCTGTTCTTGTAGGGAAGAGACAGATAATGTTGGACCATGAAGCATTTTGGGGAAGAAACTTTAACCCAGGGGTTATACTTAGAGGCTTAAAGAAGGGGAAGGAGGCTAATGAGATGGGTGGTAATGAGAAATAAGAGTTGAAGGCAAACATCTTTTTTTATCAAATTTAGCTACTTTAAATTTTTATCAAATTTAACAACTCTACTTAGAAAGAAGAGATCACTCTCTCCTCCATCTCCCTCTTCTTTCCTTCACTACACAGCCTCTTGCCTCTATATCTCAGACTCATTCTATGGCTCAGTGGCATTATGAACTAAACCAATTTTTTGGGCTTGGATCCTAATCATAATCTATAAAAGACTTTCTATGAGAAAATGTTCTGAATTCCAAACAAATTACAAATGGTCTTTTAGAACAAATTATCTTTTTGGAAGGAAGCCCTTTCACAAGGTAAGGACTATTTACTGACTGATGGGCATTAGAAACCTAAAGAAATAGAATGTAATGTTTCTGCATTATTTTCCTAGTAAATGGATCAGACCATTCCAAAGGCAGCTGGTAGTACAGTGGATAGAGAATTGGACTTGGAGTCAAGATAGACCTGAGTTCAAAACCAACCTCAGACATTTACTGAGTGAACCTGGGCAAGTTACTTAACCTCTGATTTTTTCAAGTGTAAAATGGGAATGATAATAGTAGTACCTATTTCCCAGGGTCATCATGAGGGTCAAGTGAGATGATTGCTTTCAAAAGCACTTGGGGGACAGTTAGATGGCTAAGTGTATTGAGATCCATGCCTAGAGACAGGAGGTCCTGGGTTCACATCTGGCCTCAGATACTACCTAGCTGTGTGACCCTGGGTAAGTCACTAAACTCCCATTGCCTAGCCCTTATCCCTCTTCTGCCTTGGAGCCAATACATGGCATTTATTCTCAGACAAAAGGTAAGGGTTTGAAAGGAGAAACATTCACACGGTGCTTGGCACATAGTAGGCTCAATATCCCTGCTTATTCCTTCCCTATCTCTTTTCCTCAGTGTTGCAGAATTAGAGTGTACTATGGAATTTCATTTTTTCACACCATTTTTCTATCGTTACTCCACACAGATATTTCAGCGCCTGTATTTTGGACCCCTGGACCACTCTTCTTCACCATGCAAGGATTTATACTTTCTCTTTTTGTCATAGTGGCTGGTTTCACTTCTATATGATTCCTCTCCACTTCCAGATAGCAACAACAATAATAGTAAGTTTACATGTGTACATGATAAACTGTCTTATATAAACAGTTTATTTCACTTGATTCTCTAAATAAACCTGTAAGGAAAGTAAGGTAAGTATAAGCTCATTTTACAGATAGGGAAACTGAGGTTTAAATGTGCCTAACGTGACCTGGCTGGCCAATGGAAGAGCCAAGACTCAGCCTTGGTTGTTCCCCCAGATAAGGTGAGGCTGATGAACAAGCAAGGGAAGCACTGTGACGAATCTGGGTAGCAGCTGTTACTAATAGTCCTGATGAGAGCACCGGATTCTTTTCCTATGCCAGGGTGAAGGCATCCAGAAAATAAAGCATACAGAAGCAAAATTTCTTGGCTCTTTTTACAGACTGGCCCGTCCTATCGCTGTTGCAGGGCTTTGTGTTGGAGGTGGAGAGTGAGCAGGGGAAGAATAGAGAACAAGGTGAGACCTCTTCAAGACAGAGGGGGTTACTATCCCTTAAGCCTCAGTGTCCCCTCAGTGTCCCCTTATGCTGTGGGGGGGGAGGAGATTCCCCAGAGAAATATAGTCTACTGGGGCCATGTTGCAAAGTCCTGAAGTCTTGGGCACAAAAAAGCAGAAGGGCTGGGGATGAAGAATCTGCATCACAGGAACTATAACAGTCTTGTCCTTGACCAACCCTTCTAAGCCCTTCTCTATTCTCTTGGAAGCCCTTGGGTTGAGGGTCATGGGACCCTGACTCTCAAGTCTTGGGACTCTGACTCAAATCTTCTCATTTCCTGCCCAATGTCCTTTTGAGGATGTCATTTGGGTTCCTGGGGAAAATGTCTGGAGACAATCTGGTACCTGAAAAAGGATTATTAATCTGGAAAGAGAGAAAGAGCTAAAAATAGATCCCTCCCCAAGGTTATGATAAGCCAATGAGTTTGTCCTAATGTGATCATGCTTCTGATTACACTCTCAGGCGCCCAGTCACTTGATCTCTCCACTGAGAAGTGTGAAGGACGGACCTTGTTAAAGGTTCAGAGGTGGGCTAATACAACAGTGGCTTGGGTTAAGTGCCTCTTAGCTTCAGTCAAAACTGAGTTAAAAAGAAAACCCAGGCTCAAAACGATTTGAGAAACAATCCCAAAGACTCTTTCATCTCCAAAATATTTCCTCCACGGGTCCCCATGGCTGATGCCTAAAATACCTTTTTGGGGGGTTAAGCATTGACCCATGAAATGCAAATCCTCTTGAGGTGGGGGCATATTCTACTGATATCAGTCATTAACACATCAGTATGAATTAAATTATCAGAGGCTTTCCTAGGCATAACTAAGAGTATTTTTGATCAGAAAGAGAGGGAATTGGAGGTTCAAATGAGTCTGGGCCCCTATCCAAAGAGACCTCAGACAGTTAGCTTGAAGATACTGGATGACTAGGAAAGGGGCTCTCATGGGGAAACTGAAAAGAAACAGGGGAGTCAGCCAAAGACAAATTTCACCTACTTCACAATTATGCCTAAGAACAATCAGGCTTAATTATCTTATTAATAATGATTTCTTATTTGTTATTGAGTCATTTTCAATCATATTTGCCTCCCTGTGGTCCTATTGGGGTTTTATTAGCAAAAGATACTGGAGCAATCTTCCGCTTTCTTCTCTGGCTCCTTTTACAGATGAGGAAACTGAGGCAAACAGGGTTAAGGGACTTGCCCAGGGTCACCCAGCTAATAAGTGTCTGAGGCCAGATTTGAAGCCAGGAAGCTGAGCTTAGCTCAGCTGTGCCACCTCACTGCCCATTAGTAAAAAAGCACAGAGCCAACCTAGCATCACAGGAATTAGGGCTGGCAGGGACCTAAGTGACTGTCTAGTCCCCTGTTTTGACACATCAGGAAAGTGATATGCCTAAGGTTACACGTGTAAATTAGAAGAGCTTAGAACGCAAGTTCTTTCACTCCAGAGCCAAGAATATTTCCACAGTACCAACTTCCAACCCCTTCATTTTACAGGTGAGGAAACTGAGGCGCTAAGGGCTAAAGGCTCTTTGCCAAGGTCTCATAGGCAGTAAAGATTCTAGCTCTTAGCTAAATAGCATAGTGGATACAGTGAAAATCCTAGAATAAGAAAGACCCAAGTTCAGATTTGACCTCAGATACTTGCAGTGTGACCCTGGTCAAGCCACATAACTGTTTGCCTCAGTTTCCTCATCTGTCAAATGAGATGGAGAAGGAAATGGCAAAACACTCCAATATCTTTGCCAAGAAAACTTTTGGAAATAGGCATCATTTTGAAAATTATTTTCTAAAGATCTCCCAGACCAAGTTATATCAGCTTTGCTAAGCAACATTAGCAAGCAGCAGGAGCAGTCCTTTTCTTACAATGATTATAGAGGCATTGGTATAACACTTAAAAAACTGGCCTCAGTCATGAAGCCCTGGGTTCAAGTTCTGCCTCTACCAAATATGAGCTAATTAGCTCTTTGATGCTGGTGAAATCATTCACCTCTCAGTGCCCCCAGACTACTCAGCAAGACAGTGCAGAGAACAGGTGCTGATCTGCCTAAGCCAGAGAAGTTTCCTACTGGGATTTCCTTGTGCCAGTGGTCACAGGGAGCTGATGTTGTCTACTGGAAATAAGTCTAGATGGGAGTACTACACAAATACAGGTTAAACTACATTCTTCCCCCCTACCAGGAGAAGGAAGGAAGGAAGAGAGAAAGAAAGAAAGAAAGAAAGAAAGAAAGAAAGAAAGAAAGAAAGAAAGAAAGAAAGAAAGAAAGAAAGAAAGAAAATAAGA
>NC_058133.1:58726011-58805648 GCF_016433145.1 Gracilinanus agilis
CTCTCTCTCTCTCTCTCTCTCTCTCTCTCCGAACTCGCCTCCCTCCCTTTTACCCTTCTCACCTCACCCTCCTCCCTGGCCCCATCAGCAGCACCCCACACACTCGCCTACATTCTGCTCGGACGGCAAGGTGGGACAGAGGGAGCCACAGCACCTTAGTATGTCCCTTGCGACAGGTCCTTGGCCCTGGTGGTTGTTGTTCTCCTGTGGAATAAGACTGGTGGAAGGGCAAGATTACTGTCCGAAAAAATGTGTCTGCAGGTCCCTAGAGGTGAGTTGCTCCGGCCTGTTGAACTATCCCCTCGATATGCCGCTGACCACTCGGCAACTCATCCTGAAAGAAAACAATATCACCTACTTGCCAGCCATAAATCTGGGGCTCCTCAATGACCTCGTCTACCTCGACTGTTCCTTCAACAAGATTACGGAGATCATGGATTACACCTTCGTCGGGGTCCACAAACTCCTCTACCTTGACCTCAGTTTCAACAACATCACTTACATCTCCCCATACAGTTTCACCATGCTCCACAACCTGGTGATTTTAAACATTTCCAACAACCCCTACCTCATGGATATCGATAGATACACCCTTGCCAATAACACCGCCCTGAGACAACTGGACCTGAGCCACACCGCCTTGGAGACCCTGCCCGTGAAGACCATCAACCACCTGGTCAACCTCAAGATTCTGCACCTGAATGGAAATCCCTGGAAGTGCAACTGCAGCTTAGTGGACTTCACCGTCTACTTAATAGTGACAAACATAGAATATCCAGGTGAGGGGAGTAGATGGGGGGACTGGGGAAGGGGAGGAGAGGAAATAAGAAACCTGGGCTTGGGGTGCAAAAAAAGGAGGAAAAAAATAAGAATGGAAGGAAAGTTTGGGGTATCTTTCTTTTAAGGTTATCATTTCTCTGGTTATTAAGGTCCTATATCCAAGGGGTAGCAGGTGGATTGAGAGCCCCTAAACAGAGGAGGTCCTGGGTTCAAATTTGAGGACCTAATTGGATGACCCTGAGCACGTCACTTATCCTCCATTGCCTAGCCCTTGCCTCTCTTCTGCCTTGGAACCGATACAGGGTATGGAATTCTAATATGGAAGATAAGGGTTAAATTTTTTTAATGTTATCTAAAAAGGAGCTAGGTGGCTCAGTGGATAGAGATCCTTAGCTGTATTCAAATCTAGCCCCAGACACTTCCCAACTATGTGATCCTGGGCAAGTCACTTAACTCCAATTGTCTATCCCTTACCACTCTTCTGCCTTGAACCAATACCTAATATTGATTCTAATACAGAAGGTAAGGGCATAAAAGAATAAATAAATGCTTGTTGGTTGGTTAAAGTTTAAATCTCTTTCCCTGAAGACTTTCACTGAGGATTCAGTCTACACAGTAGATATAGTAGATTCTAAGATAGAAGGTAAGGGTTTGAAAGAATAAATAAATGCTTGTTGATTGGTTAAAGTTTAAATCTCTTTCCCTGAAGACTTTCACTGAGGATCCAATCTATATAGTAGATAGAAAACAACCGAAATTCACAAGCAGACAATGAAGAGCTTTCTTACCCATTGACTAGAAATTCCCTTCATTTACACAATTTACTTTTGTTTAAGCCAATGAGCAGTTATTGCTCAATCTGCCATGGGCCAGGTACTGTGATCATTGCTCAGAAACTTGCATTTTCCAGTTGGCAGTTTCAGACTTCATATTGGCTAGTAAAAAATGGAATAGGAAAAATAACAGGGGGAGGTTGAGTTGAAAAGAGAAGGGAAAAAAATATATGGCAGGAGTTTTCAGTCTCCTTTATTTGGGAGTAAAGTTTTTCAGGGACCTGCAGTCAAGGTGAATGCCATGAAGAGTTCAGCCATCCATAAGAAAGATAAAATTAGAGGAACAGATTTGAAAGGAAGGATGGAGAATAGTTTGGGGGATGGAAAGATGGACTAATGGGTCATCAAGGGAGCAGAAGGTAAGGAAAGAACAAAGGAAAAAGGTGGATTAAATGTGTTCCAAAGCCAAAATGGATATAGGGAAGGAGATACAAGGAAGAGTAAAATTATAAAGTGAATGAAGAATTAAGCTAGAAACAGGAACATTGAGCACCCTCCACTACAGTCTTTAGAGGGTAGATTAGGAGGTCTGACAAGGAAGCTTTCCAAGCCAGTTGCTACTACCATGGTCTGAATACCTCTGCCAAAGTCTGCTCCAAGTGCCAGGTGAGAAGATAACAAAATGTGTGGGTTGCTTTGCAGACCCTTGCTCTCTCCATTCAAGAGTTTTACTTTACTCAGCATTTTTCTGTACCATTCCCCTACCTTCCCTGCCCCATAAACTCACTTTTCTTCTTCTCTAGTCCCTAACTGCTGCCTTCCTTCCATAGTGGCATCAGCAATAAAGGAGAAGGCATGGATCAGATGTACGCAGGTGGGATAGCAAACCTAAGCCCATACTCTTATTGGGAAAATTGGTCAGATTTCTATAAACATTTTAATGTTTGAAAAGTCTTTTCTTCCACAATAATCATATGGTTATTGACATAAGTATCTCCATTTTAGAGACGAAAAAACTGAGGCTCAGGAAGATTGTACGATGATCATAGAGCTAGTGCCAGGGTAGAGATAGGAACCCCAGATAGCCTAACTCTCCAAAGTGCAAACTACTTCCCAAGTGACAGTAAATAACCCCCAGTGAAGCCAGTGCTTTCAGCAAAGTGTAGCAGGTAGAGTGAGCTGGACCTAGCTAGGCATGGGCTGTATGACCCTGGGCCAGTCATTTTACCACTCAGCCTCACTTTCTTCATTTGTAAAGTGGAGATGATGATAGCACCTTACCTCATGGAGTTGTTGTGAGGATCAGATGATAAAATGTATTTCAAATGTTTTTGCAAACCTTAAAAAATGCTATATAATTTACTTCTTTTATTATCATTTTTCATTGCCTCTTTACCCCTTCAGACCTTCCCCAAGGCTGCTAAGAAAACACTGTTGAACATATTTTCACCAATCCACCTGAATATTTTACTAACTAAAGTTTCCAGTGAGCCACATAGGGCAGTTTGAGGAGGGCATACTAAAATACCTCGGGGTCCTTGGGGCAAGCCATTAAGGAGACTAAAGAGTAAGACAAGTGAGTGTCCCAGTCTTTGAAGGTTATTTTTCTTCAACAGTAGAGAATAAACACAGCCCTTCAGAAATATTTGCCAGAGGGGGCAGCTGGGTAGCTCAGTGGATTGAGAGCCAAGCCTAGAGATGGGAGGTCCTAGGTTCAAATCTGGCCTCAGACACTTCCCAGCTATGTGTCCCTGGGCAAGTCACTTGACCCCCATTGCCTACCCTTACCACTCTTCTGCCTTGGAGCCAATATACAGCATTGACTCCAAGACAGAAGGTAAGGGTTTAAAAAAGAAAAAAGAAAAAAGAAAAGAAATGTTTGCCAGATATCTCAACTGGAATAGTTAAGATGCCACTCAATGGATTCCATTTTGTCCAAGCAATTCTTTTGTCTTACTTGTTACCAAAGTAAATGTTGAGTCACCTTGGATAAGTCACCTTATTTCCCTGTAACTTTGCTCTCTTCTAAAGGTTCAGGAGATAATAATCACAATGTCTTCTCTTTTTGTAATTAGTAGAAAAGTTCTCCAAAGAAGATTCAATAGAAATCTTATTTGTGTATTTAATTTCTTTTAATGTTAAATTTAGAAATGTGACAGTAAGAAAGTTACTTCCATTTTTATGAGGTAATAACATCGAATATCATAGTTTTAGATTTAGAATATCTAAGATCTGGAAGGGACCTTAGAGAGACGTTAGTCCAGTGTGTACGTGTATGTCTGTGTGTGTCTGTGTGTGTTTGTTTCAGTCATTTTTTCAGTCATGTCCAATTCTCCATGACGCATTTATAATTTTCATGGCAATGATACCAGAGTGGTTTGCCATTTCCTTCTCCAGTTCATTTTACAGATGAGGACCTGAGACAAACAAGATTAAGTGACATGTCCAGGGACACACAGCTAATAATGTCTGAGGCCAGATTTGATCTCATGAGGATGAGTCTTTGTGATCCCAAATCCAGTGCTATCCATATGCCACTTAGCTCCTCACCATTTTCCTGGTGAGAAAACTGAAGTTAATTTAGGTGGAGTGAGCTGCCCATGGCCAAGGTGGGTAGCAGAGGTAGGAATTGAACCCTTATCTTCAGACTCCAAATCCGTCATTCTTGTCTTTGAAACAACCCCCCCCCCCAATTCTGCACTTGAATTCATGAGATTTAGAACTGGAAGAAATGTTACACATCATATAGTACAACACTTTCATTTTAGAGAAGAATCAGGTAGCCAGAGAAAAAAAGGAAGTGATCTGACTTCAGGTTCTCATAAGTGGAAAGAAGCTGGACTCAAAGAGGAAACTCCAATTCCAAATCCAGCGAGCTTTCTGATACACAATTCCACAGACTGAAGCTATGGGTGTGGGAGAGAAGAAGTCAGTGTTCTACACTTTAAACAAGACACTTCATCTCCCCAGAAACTCTACCTTTCCCAACCTCCACTCTTTGGTGTTCCCACACAGTGGACCATTTTGATTGAATTGATTAGGAATCCTTTTGAAGCAACAACTAGTTTTACTGACTTTTTCCATGACAGTGATTTAGTTATTAGGTATCATCTGATCCATCTACAGGCAGCCTAGATGGTCTAGAACATGAAGCTATGTGTGAATTTTATTGAGGACTATGGAGAGAAAAGAATATAATAGCTGGTTGGTCCAGTAGAGAGTTGTCCCCGGAGTTAGAAGAGCTGAGTTCAAATCAAGCCTTCAGATGTTTAGAAGCTTTGTGACTTCAGGAAAAGTCATTTAGCATCTGTTTGCCTCAGTTTTCTCAATTATAAAATAGATATAATTATAATAATCAATTATAAAATAGATATAAAAATAAAAATAACAACAGTACCTACTGCCCAAGGTTGGAACAAATAAGGTAATATTTGTAAAGTGCTTAGCACATTACCTGACATATTGTAATTGCTAGATACATTTTTTATTATTATACAAGAAGGAGAGGAACCCTTTCCAAATAATTCGGATTAATGAAGACTGTTTGGTTGGTGGAACATACATATCAGCAGAAACTTCCTTCTTTCTTTATCTTTATCTCTCTTTGTCTTATTTGTTTCTCTCTGTATCATCCTCTCTCTTTTGGATTATAACTCACTGTTTCAGACCTGTAGGATATATAAATATGATGTTTATTTTGTTCCAATTCACTATTGGCTCCCACAAAGTGAAAGTGAGTCCCCAGTCAAACATGAATGTTCCTGTTCCTCTTGAAAGGAACACAAGGGAATAAGCATTTATTTAGTCCCTACTCTCGGATTAGCAATATTATCATAGATTTTATGATACATTCAAACATAGTTTAGCAGAAACATGCCAATGACTGAAGCTGGAAGACCAGAGGTTTGAGTCACCAATTCTTCCATTTGTCCTTTGGGAAGATGCCCCCAAATGAACTTTGCAGACCTCATAATGATGCCTAAGACCAGCTCTGCTGAGAGGAACAAAGCAGGAGCTCTATCACCACAGGTCAGAAAGATCAGGGATGCTTCTATTTTCCAAACAAATCTAAATTAAAATATAGTTGTTCATACCACAAAAGAACTTGATCATGAGGTCCCTTTGAAGAACAGCTCTCCTTGACCCATGCTAAATGATTCTATCTATAAAAATTCTGTTGATGTACAACTTCTCAGGTATAAATTTTACCACCCAAAGAAGTAAACCTACACTATACAAAATACTGGTGGGGTGCTGATGCCCTGTCAGATAATGAGAAAGCTAGGCTCTAGCCCCAGTCAGCACACATGTAGTTAAAAAAATAGACCAATGGATTCAGTTTCTTTTTTGGCCTGGGTCAGCATGTAGAAGGAAAATATCCTGGCCCTAACCATCTTTTTCCAGTCATTGATTCTATTTGAATAAGATAAGGTAAATTAAGCTCCACCTGTGATATCTAGTGTTTCCTAGGAAGATAAGGTCAAATACAACTGACCCATGATAGTATTTATTATGATGATAATAATGTCTATTTGTGGGGCATTTTACAGTCTCCATCTCATTTGGTGTCCATGCCAGCCCTGGGAGATTTAGGCTATAGAAGGATATTTCTGTCATCTAAATGCTTTCAAAATTTCAATGGTTTTTAGCCCAGGTTAATTCCCACGAGTCATTCATAGAATTAGATCTCTAAACACGAAGGGATCTTGGTGATCATAAAACCCATTCAAAGAAGGTGAGACTCAGAAGAAAAGCAATTTGCCTAATATGACGCAGCTAGGTAGTAGCTGAGCTGATATATCTAATTCCATTGTGTCAACTAGATATGCAAGGTCAAAATAGTTTCCCTCCTCTAAGTAGTGCTAAGAGTTATCTTTGGGAATTTCTGAGGACAAAGTTTTATAATCACTGAAATCCATCTTAGTCTTTGTATGTATAATAAAATTCTTAGCTGCTATGACTGAATCAGAGCCCTAACTTTTATCTGCAAACTAACAGAAACAAGCATGATGTGGCAAGAAAAGTGCAGAATCCTCACCTCAAAAATCTTAGTTCCTCTGCAGAATCACATACCTTCAAATCAAGTCAGCAAACATGACAATTATCTGGGTGTGAGAGAGAGACAGACAGAGACAGAGAGAGGCAGAGACAGAGAGAGACAGAGACAGAGAGACAGAAAGATAAGAGAGACAGACAGAGTGAAACAGAGAGAGGGTTCCAATCCTAAATTCAAATCTGGCCTCAGACACCAGTTGTATGACCCTTGATGAGTCACTTAATCCCATTTGTCTCAGTTTCTTCATCTGTAAAATGAACTGAAGAAAGAAATGGAAAACTACTCTAGTATCTCTGCCAAGAAAATCCCAAATGGGGTCTTGAAGAGTAGGACACAATTGAAAACAATTGAACAAAATGTCAACTCTAAGTCTTCTCTTCCCTATACTAAAAATCCCCTAGTCCTTCCTCTGTCCTTAAATGGCATCACCCAAGGCCTTCACCATCTTGGTTGTCTATGGATGACTCTCCAGTTCTTTTAAACATTGTGGTTCCTAGAACCCAACTCAATGTTCTAGCTGTAGTCTAAACAAGGGAGCTCTCCTATCAACTAGTTATGTGACTAAATGAGCCAAAATAGACTAGTTGGTGGTAGAACTCCCCTGATAAAACCAGAGTTCGGTTCTACTGTAAACCAGATGGATTCTACTTATAACTAGTTGGTTAGCCTTAGGTAAGTCATTTTCCCTCGCTTATTTTCTTTTGCCTTGCCTACAAAACAATATAAATAGACTAAAAATGTTTTTCTAGATTTCTGTAATGCTAAAACCCAGACAATAATAAATGGCCATGTAAGTGTCTTTCAAATATTGTCTCATTTAATCCTCACAACAACCCTGAGAGCTGGGTGCTATTATTTTCCCTATTTTAGAACTGATGAAAATGAAAACAAGTAACTTGCTCAGGGTCATGCAGCTAGTTAAGTGTGTCTAAGGACATATTTGTAACCAATAAAAGGTGATCTTGAGGCTCAACACCAGAGGAATAATCATTTATTAATAAAAAGAGAAAGAAGAGAGAGAGATTTCAGTCTTACCAAGGTAAGATCAGGTCTGAGATTTTAGCCCAGTATAGTCCCCTCCATGCTGCACCATACCCTGCCAAGCACCAACCCAGGGAGTCAGTGTGTTCAAGGGAGGAAAAAGAGACCCCTCTCCTTCCCAACTCTTGCCTTTTAAACCCCACTAACTCCTCCCTCCATGGCGACATTGCACATTGACACTGAAGCTCAAGGGGATGCTCATGGGGACACACCAAGGCTAGATTCTGTCCCCCCCAATCAATGTCCCCTAAATAATTTCCTTCACACAAATCTGAATTCAAGTCTTCCTGATTCCAAGTTGAGATCTCTATATGCTATGGGGCCACTTATTGGTCTTGGAAAAACCTTCATTGACCCATACTGCCAAGTAATCCTCTACTTCAATATTTCTAAATCCAGTTAACATCATTAGCTGCTATAGCATCATAAATGGAGAGCTGGACAGGAGAACCTAAGTGCTCACCTAATCTCAACTCTTTGAGTTTACAAGTGAGGAAATTGAGCAAAGGGAATTTAAGTGTTTTGTCTAAAGTCACATACAACATATGCAGTAAAGGAAGGAATTGAACTTGGGTCTAAGTTCTAACTAATATGGTTGAGTGGTAGAAGCAGTGAACCAGGGGGGGGAAAAAGAGTTTATGGATCCAATTGTCACAAAATGATGTATATAAACAGATCTATCTTTAACCATCTCATAGAATTGTCCTCTTCTCTCCACTTAAATAACCAACTACCCTGGCTCAAACCCTCTCTCTACTGGATGTTTTAATAGTCTCCTTGATCTCACTTCTACCAGTCAATCCTCTCTAATTCATCCTCCATCAAGCTACTAAATTAATATTTGTGAAACACAGAAATGACTTTGTTGTTCCTTTCTTGTAATCCTATTAAGAACCTGAGGTTCAGATAGGTCATGAGATACGTATAAGATCATAAGTCTAGAGCTGGAAGAGACCTCAGGAAATATTTTAGCCACCTCCATTTCAAGTGAGCAAACTGAGGTCTAAAGAAGTTAATTGAGTTGCCCAAGGTCACATAGATAAATAAATGTCAGGAATGAGATCTAACTCCAAAGCCAGTACTCTTTCCACCATATTCTTCTGTTTCTCTATAACTTGCCTAAAATCATACAGCTAAATATATCAGAGCCAGAACTCAAACCTATGTCCTCTTGATATTATTTCCAGTCATATTCCTAAATATAAATTAATTCTGAAAGTTTCAGTCTTAGGACAGTTGTGGTCAAAATTAACAATGGTCATCAACTGATTATACCAACCTTGAATAAAGGATCAAACAGAATAAAGATAAAACCTCTTTTTTTCAAGGCTCGTATAGCCATGAAAATTGACCTGTAATAAGTATGACACTTGGCAGAACTCATCTGCTCTCTGTGGGTGAGCATCCCTGAGTTGTCTGAGTTCACCTGCTTAGCAAGAAAAATAGTTCTTAAACTTTGGGCCATGCAATTGGAATGCTAAGTAGGTTTCATCATTCTTGCTATCTCAGGACTGTCCTAGTAGATAGCTGGCCTATGGGATAATCTGGAATCTCTTCCAGTTCCAGATGCTATGACTTCTGCAAAGATCCCTGATTCCCCAAATCTCTTCCATATCTAAGATTCCTCATTAACAATGTATTCTTCAAGGCTAAAGAGTTGTCCCATCAAAATTCAAATATACTTAGAGGGAATAATATATCAAATCACATGAAAGACACTGTAGGATAATAAAAAGATTACTATATTTGGACCCCAAAGGACCTGAATTCAAATCCCAGATCTACTACCTTAGGCAAGACCCTTGCCCTTTCTGTTTCATTGACCATAAAATGAGAAGAGATTATATGATCTCCACAGTTCCTTCCAACTCTACACCTATGTTCATTACTTATGATTCAATGCAAATTATTTCATAAAAGAATTTGGGAACAGCTAGGAAACTCAGTGGATAGAGAGCCAGGTCTTGAGATGGGAAGTCCTGGGTTTAAATCTGGCCCCAGCCACTTCGCAGCTGTATGACCCTGGGAAAGTCACTTAACACCAATTGCCTAGCCCTTACCACACTTCTGCTTTTCAACCAATACTTAGTATTGATTTTAAGGCAGAAGGTAAGGGAGGAGAAATAGGAAGAGAAGAAGAAGAAGATAAAGCCTGATAGGAGGTAATCCAGAGGACAGCAGCATTAGAGCACTGAACAGTTGTGAGGGTGACATGCTAACCAAATAAAACGAGTGCTTAAAGTAGAAGTAGAAAAGGACAAAAGACAAATTTTGCCTGCCTACCTACTTTTGCCCAGTGCCAACTCTGCCATGCCTCTAATGAAATCCTTCACAATAATATAGTCGTGTTATTATTAGTCACTAAGAATTTGCTCAAGATGCAGTCTAGTAATACAATAAGAAGTACTAGCTTTAGAGTCAAGAAGACTTGTATTTAAGCATCACCCTGACACACATTGGCTATAGAATTGTGGATGAAGTCACTTAACCTCTTGGTGCCCTGTACTCTGTGGCTTATAAGTCATAAATGAGTTGCTGATCTGCATCAAGGAAGGAATTTTCTATACAGGAGTTCCTCATATCAATGAAATCATATGTTTGGACCTGTGATCAATATTTCACCTAATGGAGAGCGATGAGCATGACCTGACTATGCTCACTTTGAATAAAGGATGAAACAGAATAAGGATAAAGCTAAAATATTTTCTTTTTTCTCTAAGGGAAGAGCCCCATACCACTCATTTAGTGTCATTGCTAGTTGGTGATAGCATTCCTTAAATCTCTGTCAAAAATGAGGAAATGCAATTCCTATTCAGTGTAAAAAAAAATCTATGCCATCCTACCAATCTAAAAAAGGTGTCTGGCACAGATCTTGTGACTCTTTATTACAGGAACTTATGGAACCATTTATAAACTATAGGGAGAGAGGAAAAGGGATGTGAGTCTCTTTGGTGAAGTGGACATTCACATTGTTGAAATCACTAATCTTTTAGTTTGGAATCCAAATCCTACTTAATCCAAAAAATACTTATTAAGTACCAACTATGTGCAAAATACTGCACTATGCAACAAGAATAAAAAAGACAAAAGGGCAAATAGTTCTAGCCCTCAAGGACCTTATATTCTACTGGGAAATACAACCAATAAGTGGTCTAGATTAAGGGATTTAGAATTGTACGCTACTTGCTTCTGCTATTTATGGATTGCCTGTGGACAGAGAAAATTTTAATGTAGTCATGCAGTTTAGTGGTCTTTGAGTTATAGGAACTAACTGTTCAAGTCTAATCCTTATTTAGACATAGGCACAAAAATTACTCATCAGGAGAGTCTTACCTCAGGTGGTTTATCAAATAGTAGTGAGTTAGATTTTGTCCCGATCCATCTATTCTCTAGGCTATTCTTTATATAACAGGGATGTGAAAAAGTAAATCTTCGTTACCTCCGTGACTGTTGGTGAGGGAAAGGGAGGAAAGAAGAGGAAGGCTATGAAGGAAGGGTGATATTCAGGCCAACTGTTGAACTCTTCCCAAACTTAACCTTAGAGGAAATGTTGACTACAGAGTTCACCACACTTGGCCTATAGCTTCCCACAGTTATATAGGTTCTAATACCTTAAAAGCAACAAAGGATAGAATTAAACCAGTATTCTGCATTTTTCTGGCTTATCCAAGGTATTTTTATGATGTATATAAAAGAGGAAAATCAGACCAAAGAAATGAGATAGATCTCCCAGCCATATTCTCTAAGCAAGTGGAGTATAAATAGCTAATTCAGTATCTTTACAACTGAATTGAAGAGACAAGAAATAAATTGGGGTTGGTACAGAGTTGAGAAATGAATGAGAGAGGGCATGGCATAGTACAGTATAGTTATGGGAGAAAGAAATACTAGTTACAAGATTAAAGAAGGGAAGGTCAATTAAGGAAGGGCATCATCATAATGGAAACATTCTAGAAATAAGGAGTGCAGGTTGAATAGGTGTTTTTCCAGTGTCCTGCTTATATACAGCATTCCTTCTCTTGGGAATTTCCCCATTTCCCCAGAGTATATTCATATCAGCAGCAGCTAAACTTAGAGATGACACCATAGCTGTTTTGAAGCATTTGACCGACCTCTGCAGTGATATCAATCCTTCTATAATCACAACAAAACAAAAAAGAAGAGTACTGATTCCACAAAAGTTGGCTTTTTCTGTCTATGATAAGCACAGGACAGAATTTTATAATTAGAAAGGACTGTGGAAATGATCTGTGCCCCTGTTTTAAAGGTGAGCAAACTGAAGTCCAAGGAACAGAATGATCTTTCTAAAGTTGCCTAGCTATCAAAACATCTCCCATACTATACCAACCATCACATCAAATTTCTTTGAGGAAATTCTGAAAGAACCCAATTTCTGATTTTCCTCTGAAGTATAAATAAATTTGATTACAGTCCCTCTTGTAGCAAAAACTGACTGTTGTCTTCTATGTATCATCATTCCTTTTCTGAAAGTGCCCAAAGTGGGGGAAAGAAATGAAAAGGGAGATGGAGAATAAGAGGAAGCACTTGTCCAATCATGGAATGATACAAAATCTATTCTAAATACTGACATGAAATAAGAATCCCTTCTACAACATTCTCAACAAGTGGTCATTCAGTCTCTCCTTTAATAGGACCTTGCAAGGAAGCTTATCCCCTCATTTTTAAATTCTTTCTTAAATTGGGGTTGTAGACACTAAACGATCACCCTAGTGCAAACATTAATAATATCTAAATGAGTCTTGATCAATGTCACATGTAAAACCCAGTGGAATTGCATGTTGGCTATGGGATGGAGTTGGAGGAGGGAAGGAAGAGAACATGAATCACGTAAACATGGTAAAATATTCTTAACTGATTAATTAATTGAACTTTTAAAAAAGAAAAAAATAAATTCTTTCTTAAAATGAACTAAAACTTACTTTATAACTTCCATCCATTAATTCCAGGTATTCATTGCACCCTCACTGAGGCCCCAGTTACTTCTCAGTTCTTCCCCAATTAATTCTCTTATTACTCTCCCCATAGTAGCTGTTCGCATCTTCTCTTCTGTATTCATATATGCTACCCACCCATCCTACTTCTTGAAGGAAGATCGCCTTAAACATCACTTAAAATGGAGACAATTCATCATAGAGTCTCCCTTGGCCCCTATTCTATACTTCAAAACATCTCAATAGCATTCCCCCATTCTCTTCTCCTTTGTACCAATCTTCTACAAAGCAGTGGCCCTTCTCCTTGCTAAGACCAACCCCTGTACTAAGACTAATCCTTTGTAATTGGTCCCAGCTCTGTTAAAATGACATTTACCCCATTCAAACATCATCCCCCTCTAATCTTTGACTTTTATCTTTAGTGTCCCAGTGCCTGACACATAGGATGTGTTTATCAAATGCTTGTTGGTTTGACTTGACTAAACACATATCTAGTTTGTCCCCATCCTTTAACACACACACACACACGTATAAAACATCACTTGACCCTACCATCCCATCAAGCTATTACCCTATACACTCATGCTTTTTCTTTAAAAAACACAAATAAACCCCCCAAAAAAACCTTATCTCCCATCTTAGAATCAATACTAGTCATTGGTTCCAAGAGAGAAGAGTAGTAAGAGCTAGGCAATGAGGATTAAGTATCTTGCCCAGGATCATACAGCTAGGAAGTGTCTAGAGCCATATTTGAACCCAGGACCTCCCATCTCTGGGGCTGGCTCTTACATTCTTTCAAAAAGGATTGTAGCTTTAAATCTATGTGACTTTTGAAGCCATCTATTTCAACTCCCTCACATAACAAATAATATATCACCTCATCTATACATAGCATAGCCTCCAACCCTTTTGCTATATGGTCATCCTCCTCTGTGTATGCTCCAAAAAAAGTGTTAAAAGTCATATATTCCCCCATCCTATATTTTTGTAGCTAATTTTTAAAATTCAAATTCAAAGAATTATATCCTTCTCTTTTACAATTCAACTTGTTGTTTGAGCCTGAACCTTTCTTGATCCCAGTTCTGTCATCTAGTAAGTAAATCTCCCAGCTTTGTGCTATCCATCATCCAATTCAACTAATATTTATTAAAGATAAAACAATGAATTAAGAAGAGGTGTAAAATTGGTAATAGCTGAAACTAGGATCTCAGTTTAAACACCCCAGGTCACTATAGAACTGTCCAACAGACAGTTACAGATAGAGCCCTACAGTATGTCAATAGAGACCTGAGGCCATTAATTGGGTCGTGTCAGGGATTAATGCCTTGACCCAATTCAAACAATTTTTTCCCATCTTATTCTCAAAAATACCACAAAATGAACAAAGTGTATTTTTTCAAATCTTTTACTGAAATCTCAACATTGATTCTCTTCTGACCTACTTGAGAAAATATGGTACAGTGGAAAGATAGCTAGATTTTGAAATCAGGAAAGACATGAGTTTGGATCTTGACTCTGACACTTCGTAGTTTTATAATTATTGACAAATCATTCATCTGTCAACTCTGGCATCTTCTTATGAAAAACAGAGAAAAATAATATTTGCCTGCCTTCCAAATAAAGTTGCTGTTAAGACGGAATTTTGCAAGCCTAAAACACTAAATAAAAGTCAGTCTATAAACATTTACAATATGTCAGGTAATATGTTCTATAGCCAAAAAAAAATTAACTTTATTTTCACTCACCTAGAAATGAAATACAGCATTTCCTTTTATCATTCATTACATTATTCTGAGAAGGATTCCATAGGTTTCACCAGACTGACAAATGGGTCCATGATATACCAAAAAGTTAACAGCCCTCGGTCTAGAGCTATTGAGGAATCAGTATATTGACCACATCAAAAAGGAAAGTGAAAGGGGCAGCTAGGTGGCTTAGTGGATTAAGAGCCAGGCCTAGAGATGTCCTGGGTTCAAATCTGGGAGACACATGATTCTGGGCAAGTCATTTAACCCCCATTTGCTTAGCCCTTACCATTCTTTTGCCTTGGAATCAATGCACAGGATTGATTAAGACAGAATGTAAGGGTTTAAAAAAAAGGAAAGTGAGGTTAGTCTGGCACAATCATATGATCCCATGTTGGCTCAATGTGAGTGCCACTTTTTTTTGAAGTACCCATTAATTATTTTATATGTCCAAGAGTTGTGCATCTCCTTTTTGAGATGGTTGTCTCTGGTCTTTCCAGTTTCTTCCCTGCTTCTGCACAGTTTATCAACAGTGGTTCAGCAATCACAATGATGCTTTCCTTCAGTTCTCTGTATTGTAATTCACTTGGGCTAGGAGAGCTATACTCATTTAGAGTTACCAGGTATTTTCTTACTATCTCCTCATCTACCTTTGGCTCCAATTCTCTCTTAACCATGTTTGTCCTACCCTTTCCAATTTAAAGATCATTCACCTTGACCGAGAAGATGAAATCAAAATAGGAGCTGAGAAGTTTCACTTTCTCTTTCTTGTTGGACAAAGAAGCTGACTTAATCCTTCCAGATTCCTCTGCTAGTCCTGGACATAGCTTTAAAAACTTAACTATTTTCATAAGCTTCAGCTCATCCTGGACTTTATTTCTCTTGACACTATACTTAAAGTGTCATGTCTCATCCATTTTTCAAATATGCTTCCTTGGTCATAGGTTCCTTCTTCAACACATCTCTGCCACTTTTCCTTATTCTGTTCATGTCTTTTTTAATTTGAGCTTGTCAACAATATTATTTCTTGATTTTGGACTCTTTCCCTGATGCCCACCCTTTCTGCCTATTTCTTTTTTGAAAAAGAACTTATCAAGAAATTCCTAAGTAACGGTGGTCTCTTCATATGTCTCCATCTTTTCTTCTTCATTGAGACTATTCATGGTTGCATTCTTTTCCTTGTTCTTCATCCATTTTCCCTTTTTAGATCCCTGCCTATATTATCTCTCCATCTGCTATCCTAAAGGGAGAAAGGAACGAGCATTTATTAAAGTACCTACTCTGTGCCAGCCAACATACTAAGCACTTTTAAAATATTATGTCATTTTATCTTCACAACAACCCTGGGAGCTAGGTGCTACTATTATCCCCATTTTACTCTTTAAGAAAACTGAAGCCAAGGGCAAGTGGCTTGACATAGATCATACAGCTAGTAATTGTCCGAGTCCAGGTTTAAATTTGGGTCTTCCTGATTCCAGAACCAGTACTCTCTCCTCAAATAATAATCTAGCTTTTGCCTGAAGGCTTCCAGGGAAGATGAACAATCCTATTCCACTTCGAGATAGCTCTAATTGCTAAGAATTTTTCCTGTTTCTAATGATGATTAAAAATGAAAATTAATTGAGGGAAACTCAAGTTTCTAGCTTCTGGGAAACCCCCAGTAAAAATCTACAAAGAGCTTTAGGAATAAGTGAACATTATAACATCACTAGATCAAGGATGTCCAATACATGACTCACAGGCTGCAGACAGCCTGCAACATTCCCAACTATAGCTGGAACTAGATTAAAATGTATTTGGGAGATATTTAACAAAATAAATTAAAATTCAATAAAATACAGATAACATAACATTTTAAGACTAACTTAATATGCTCTCCACTCCAGTATATGTAACGTAGAAAGTCTCAGTAATTATATTGTCATTGGCAGTTACTGATAAGGGAATTCACCTGGCTAGGTTCATGCAACCACAGGGATGGGCAGGCATTACATTGGTTGGGGTTATAGCTGGAAACCTCTTTGTTCCTCCCCCCACAAAGTCTTCCACAAATCCCCTATCCCCCTGTTCAGAGTTGCTACTCTAAAAAAAGGTCCTTGGGATGAAATTGCAGGGTAGATATATGCAAGACAGTACCAATAACCAGAGTGATTTTTGGACACACAGCTGGGCTCCAGGAATAGAAGGTGATTTTGCAGAATGCCCTTCAACTTTGGCTCTGCAGGCTATGTCTTCAAGTATAGCCAGCATCTGTTACCTAAGTCAGAAGATTCCAAGGGCTCAAACAAATAACTCAGAGAGAAATAAATTGGAGGTCTTCTCCTCAGTTAAATATAGCAGCATCCCTAGCCTATCTTGAGCCCTACTTGGAAGTCTTAGAGCAACACTCAACAAAGAAAGAATAGTAGCTATAGGAGCCATGGTATTCTTAAGACAGTTGTTGCAAGGATCTCTCCAATTCTTTCCCAATCATAACATTTCCTGGGAAGATAGGATTACCAAATTCACATCCCTTTTGACATCCACCCCAGTCATATTTTAGATGAGCTATAATTTTGGATGGTCCTGGTGGTCTGAGGATAACTTAAGAGACTCCTTCTCCTTAACATTTACTCCTTCAGTTTCTTCAGCCACTAACTGCTCAATTCCCATAACAGACATTCTCTTTTAAAAAATGAATTTATTTTTAATCTGTCCATCTCATTACCCCCTTTGAATAAAAATAACCTGGAGAAAAAGGAAACATCATAAATGTACATAGCACAACAAAACAAATTTCCACATTGGTCATGCTGAAAGATGTATGTATCTCTGAATGTTTTAAGTTCATCACCTCGGACAGGAAGTGAGTGGCATTTATCATCTTCAGTCTTCTATACTCATGGTTCATCATTACATTGACTGGAGTTCTAATGTCTCTTAAAATTGTTTTTCTTTATTATATTCTCATAATTGCATAAATCATTGTCCAGTTTCTGCTCATTTTGTTCTATCTCAGTTCATGGAAGTTTTTCGAATTTCCTTTCAAATGGACCATTTTGTTAAATTTTTTAGGTGGTCAAGTTCCATTGCATTCATATGCCAGAACATGTAAAGCCATTCCCCAACAGAACGATGCCTTAGTTTCCAATTTGGGGCTACTACAAAAAGAGCTGATATAAATATTTTAATACGAACAGACTATTTTCTTCTTTAATTTCTCTGAAGGTATAGGATTAGTGGTGGTATAGCTGGGGTCAAAGGGTATGTACAACTTAGTATCTTTGAGGACTTAGCTCAAAATTGCTTTCCAGATGGTTAGACATCTTAATCAGCTGTGTACTAGTTTGCCTATTTTCCTGTAGCCTCTTCAATATCTGTCATTTTCCTCTTTTGTAATCTTTGCCAATTTGATGAGTTTGAGGTAAAACTTAGAGTTGTGATTTAGAATATTGTATATGGTTAACAAAGTTTGGATTTCTTCCTTTGAAAATTACCTTTTCATGTTGTTTGACCATTTATTTATGGGAAATGGCTTTTATTTTTGTAAAATCTTATCTATTCTTTATATTTCTTTGATATGAGACCTTTATCAGAACAACTTGGTCACAAAGATTTTTTCCCCATTTTCGTGGTTACTTCCTCAGTTTAAGTATATTAAATTAGTTTGTTACAAAAACTTTTTAATTTTCATAATCAGAATAATCCATTTTATCCTGCGAGCTTCCTCTTTCCTTTATTTAATCATGAACTCTTCCCTTGTCCATAGATCTGGAAGGTAATTTCTCCCTTCCTCCTCTAATTTGATATAAACCTTTTTATCTAGTTTCTGTATCCATTTGGAGCTCATACCAAGATATATGGTATGAGATGTTGGTCAAAACCTAATTTCTACCAAACTACTCTCATTTTCTCTAAATAATGGGTCCTACCCATAGTTTCTGGGATCTTTGAACTTATCAAGCCTTATGCTTGAATTGTTGATTCCTCCAACTCTTAACATCTTCCTGCAACTATCTGCCTTTAGTCACTGCTTAGAATGAATATTCACTGGAGCATTAGAGCTCAGTAAGATGGATAGTCATCCTATATTTCCTTCTGTCCACCTCTGCCCACCCTCCACTCTCTAGCCCCAGTTCCTCCAGTTTCAGACCATGTTTCAGTTCCTCCTGCATTGTTCTTCTCTTCCTCCTCCCCCATATATACATATACTACTTTACTTGGTGATCTCAACAGCTACCATGTATTTAATTATCATCTTTATACTAATGATTCTCAAATCTACCTATCCAGCCCTACCTCTCTACTGACTTCATATCTCCAACTGCCTTTCAGATATCTTGAACTATATGTCCAATGGACATCTTGGACTCAATATGTCCAAAACTAAATTGATAACCTTCTCCTTTAAACTCTTCCTCCCTCCAAACTTACCTGTCACTGGTCAAGAGCATTACCACCCTCCCAGTTCCCCAGGCTCACAACATCCTCAACTCTTCACTCTCATCCCCATATCTTATCTGTTGCCAAGGCCAATAGATTTCACCTTTGTAACATATCTCAAATATGCCCCCTTCTCTTTTCTGATATTTTCATACCCCTAGACCAGTGATGGGCAAACTACGCCCGCTGACCAGATGCCGCCCCCTGAAATGTTCTATCCAGCCACATGCGACATTATTCCTAATCTGAAAAATACAATGATTAGGATACAATATAATGAAATTTCAAAAGAGTTGCCTTAGAAACAGACTGACAGATGAACATTTCCTTTCCTTTGGCCCCCTCTTTAAAAAGTTTGCCCATCACTGCCCTAGACTATTTCAGTAGACTGTTAGTTGGTCTACCTACCGGAAGTCTCTCCCTCCTCTAATCCATCCTTCATTTTTCTGCTAAAGTGATTTTCTTTCTTTAAAAAAAACAACTCTTACCTTCTATATTATAATCAATAGTGAATATCAGTTCCAAGAGAAGATTGGTATGGGCTAGGGAATTGGAGTTAAATGACATGGTCAGGGTCACACAGCCAAGGAAGTATGCCAAAGTGATTTTCCTAACGTATTGTTAGACCATTTCTCTCTGTCTCTGTCTCTCTCTGTCTCTCTCTGTTTCTCTTTCTGTCTCTCTCTGTCTCTCTGTCTGTCTCTCTGTTTCTCTCTCTCTCTCTCCAGTCTTCTTACACCTAATACTTCTCATGTACTTTTACACTTTCCTAATCAATTCACTATTCCACTCCCCATAGTGACTTTTCTGGACCTCCTCATCTCTCCTCAAATTTTTCCCTCCTTCACCTTCTCAACTGAGAACCTTACCTCCAATTTTACAGGGGGGAAAAAAATGAAACCATTCACTAAAAGCTCCCTCTTCTCCTTTGTTTCTCATTTAACTTCATTTGGATGCCTTCTGCTATTTATTTCCTTTTCCTTCACCCATTTCATTTGAAAAGGTGGTCCTTCTCCTTGATGTAGCAAACCTCTATAAGTTCGAGTGATCACATTCCTTCTCTAACAGATTACTCTATTATCTCTGCTCTCTCACTAATCTTTAGTCGTTTCTTATTAGCTGACTTCAAAAATGATGATGTCTCCTCTTTCCTCAAAAACAAAAAAAAAGTTTTGGGGGCAGCTGGGTAACTCAGTGGATTGAGAGTCAGGCCTAGAGACAGGAGGTCCTGGGTTCAAATCCAGCCTCAGACACTTCCCAGCTGTGTGACCCTGGGCAAGTCACTTGACCCCCATTGCCCAACCTTACCACTCTTCCACCTAGGAACCAATACATAGAAGTTAAGGGTTAAAAAAAAAAAAAAAAAAGGTCTCACTAGGCATGTCCATCTCCAATATTTAATGTTCTATATCTCAATTCCCTTTAGGAGTTAAACTCCTTGGGAAGGTTGTCTATAATCCTTCCTCTTCCTTTCTTTTAATTTTCTTTTTAACTCTATAGTATAGCTTCCCTCATTATTTAACCCAAACAGCTCTCTCTAAAGTTATTAAACTGAAGTTACTATCTCTTAATTGCTTAATCTCTTAATATACTCAATCTCCTCATCCTTCTTGATTTCTCTGTTTTTTTCTGACACTGTTTTTTCTACTTGATATTCTCTATACGTTTTCTTGTGACACTACTCTATCTCTCGGTTCTGCTCCTACCTATCTGGCTACTCCTTCTTCGTCTCCTTTGCTACATATTCCTCTATATTACATCCACTAACAGTGACAGGTTCCCCCAGAGCTTTCTCCCAAACTCTTTTCACTCTATATTATTTCACCTGACAATATCATTGGCTTCCATGGTCTCGGCTATCATCTCTATACAGATGACTTTCAGATCTACCTGTCTAGCATCAATCTCTCCCACCCTCCAGTCCCATATAGGTAAACCGCCATCTCAAACTGAATGTTCCAAGGTAAGTTTAAACTGAACCTGTCCAGAACAAATCTCATTATCTTTCCTCCCATCCTCTTTTTGTCAAGGGTGTCACCAGCCTCCCAGTCAACTAAACTTACAATTTAATAGGTCTTGATCAATGACATATATAAAACCCAGTGGAATTACTCATTCGCTATGAGGTAGGGGAGGTTACAGGAGGGGAAGGAAAGAACATGAATCATGTAACCATGGAAAAATATTCTAAATCAATTAATTAAATAAAATTTTTCAATTAAAAAATAAAATTAAAATAAACTTACATTTTAAACTTCAGTTGCTCTTCCCATCCACCCGCTTTAGGAAAAGAAAGAAAGGAAAAGAATAAACCCTTATGTTCCAACCCTCTGCTTTCCAAATATTTTCTTCTTTGATCTTCACAACAACCCTAAAACGTAGATGCGATTATTTTTCCCCATTTTATAGTTGAGGAAATTGAAGCAAACAGATGTTAAGTTAATTGCTCAAGGTCACCCAACTTGCATGTGTCTGAGGTCAGATTTGAACACCAGCACCCTATCTATTGTACCACCAGCTGTCCCATATCTAATCTGTTTCTAAGTCCTGTCATAGGTAGCTTCATAATATCTCTCATATATGCCCCTTTCTCTCCTCTGATCTTGCCACCACCCCAGCTCAGGAGTTCTTCATCAGCTCACACCAAGACTATTATAATAATCTTCTGGCTGGTCTTCCTGCCCCAAGTCTTTCCCTATTCGAATACATTCTCCTATCAGCTATCAAATTGATCTTCCTAAAATGTAAGTCTGGTTATATCACACACACACACACACACACACACACCACACTTGCTTTCTGTAAAAAGCCTTCCCCAATTCTCCTTAATCTTAGTGCCATCCCGCTAAGACTACCCATAATTTATCTTGTATGAATCTTACTGTACACAATTGTTTTTCACACTTTGCATTTTGTTTTCTCCATTAGACTGTGAGTTCCTTAAGAGCAAGAACTGTCCATGTACACCTGTGATTATAGCAAATTAACTTTGGCCTCACGGATAGATTGTTGGGCTCAATTATCAGGAAGCATAGGGTTCAAATCCTGTCTCTGCCACTTAGTACTTGAATGACCAGAGGAAAGTCATTTAACTCTTTCCACCCCTTGCTTCCTCATACATAAAATGGGAGAGCTAAACCAGATAGCCTTCGAGTCCCCTTCTAGCTCTTTGTCTATAATCCTTTGATCTTGCCTGACTGAAATACTAAGCTCTGATTGTGCTGTATTGATGCTCCTATAGTAGTAGCACGGTTATCTAGGCATAGTAATCAAGGCTGCTAGGTAGCAAAGTGGATAGTACACAAGACCTTGAATCAGACAGAACTAAGTTCAAATCCATCTTTGAACACTTGCTAGCTAGGTAGTTCTGGGAGCAAAAATCATTCAACCTCTCCCAGTCTCAGTTTTCTTATCTTTAAAATGGTCATAATAACAGCACCTACCTGCTGCATTGTTGGAATGAAAAAAACATTTGTAAACATTTGTAAAGTCCTTTGTAAACTTTAAAGCCATAAGTATTATGATCTGCTCATACATACAAAATTAATAAAATAGATGATACATTGCTCAGCTCCCTAGAGATGTCAATTGGTCAGCTGAACAACACTGCCCACTGTGGGAAGAGATAGTCAAGGATTGAAAGCCAGACTACTTGCTAGAGTGTGTATAAGGCACTTGCCCCTTCGGAAACTATTGTTCAAATATAGTCAAAGTCATATAGTTAACTAAAAAAAGCAGCTTGAGTCAAGGCTATGTTCAATGGGAGAAGGGAAGGGAATAAGAATTTATTAAAAAGCTACTATGTATCAGACACTGTACTAAGCACTTACAAATATGTCTCATTTAATCCTTATAACAAGCCAGGTGCTATTATTATCCCTATTTTGCAGTTGAGGAAACTAAAACAGAGAGAGGTCAAATAGTAGCATCTGAGGCCATGTTCGAACTCAGATCTTCCTGACTTCAAGCCTAGCATTCTATTCATTAAGTATCCTAATTGCCCCTGATCCCTGGATCCAAAGATCAAAAGACCACCACAAATTTGCAGAGAGAGAGGGAGGGAGAGAGAGACAGACAGACAGACAGACAGACAGAGACAGACAGAGAGACAGAGACAGAGACAGAGAGACAGAGACAGAGAGACAGAGAGAAAGAGAGAGAGACAGAGAGAGACAGACAGACAGACAGAGAGACAGAGACAGACAGACAGACAGAGACAGACAGAGAGACAGAGACAGAGAGACAGAGACAGAGACAGAGAAACAGAGAGACAGAGACTTTGTAATCACTTAGTTCTAAAAAATTTTCTATAGGGAAGCAGATGAGGTCAGAAAGTCCCTGAGAAGTCTAAGGGTCCCCAGTATTTCTATATGTTGTACCTTCCCTTAGGCTAACAGGATGTGTTTGGGGCAACTGCAGCATTCACTCTCTTGTTACTTTGCACTGCAGTAGGCAGCTTTTCTCCTTGTGAGCAAGCAATGGGCCATGTTTAAAATAGAAAAGGGAACGTTTTATATTTCCCCAGGAACTGTTTGCAGGCTTTCAGGTTAAACTTTAATGGAGTGTGTAATTGCATCTAGGAGCTTTAACTGGGACAAACAAGAGCCTTGGGCCCAAGGAGGAGAAAACAAGTGGTAACCAAGAAAGGCAAAAAGAAAAGGGGAGAAAAGCAGCAAACAGAACCACTATCAGTCATGGCCTCAAGTTTCCATCTTGTGCTGGACTTGGAATTAAGAAGTTCTAAGTTTGAATCCTGTCTTATGCATTTTTAGCTATGTAAGCCAGGGTCATTTATTACTTTATCTCTCTGAGATTCCATTTACCTATCTATAAAACAAGAATAATAATAACACCTACGTTCCTGGGTTGCTGTGAGGATCAAACGAGACTGTGGTTTGAAAAGTCTTTGGCCAACTTTAGAGATCTATATAAATATCCTGTTACTTTCAACAAACATTCATAGGCAGCTAGGTGGTGCAGTGGGTATAATGCTGGATCTGGGATCAGAAAAAGCTGAGTCCAAGTCCAGCCTCAGACATTTATTAGTTTGGGCAAGTCACTTAATTTATGTGCTTCCATTTCCTGATAATAATAATATCTACCTCCCAGGATTATTGTGAGGATAAATGAGAGAATATTTGTAAAGCACTTTGTGAAACTTATAAGTCCTATATAAATACTATTCATATCATCATTGTCGTCATTGCTGTTATCCATTAAGTAGGTCCTAGGGATTCAAAAAAGGTGAGAGACATTATTCTTGTTTTCAAAAAGGATTATAATGAGGAGTAAGGAAGCTAAGTCAAACATATCTTTAAAATTATAAGTCAAGGGAGCATATTTACTTCCAAAAACAGGTACCGGATAAGGCAAACAAAAAGAGAAGTCTATCAGAATGTGCTCAAATCAGCTCTCAATAGCTGGATTCATAAATTTTCATTGTAAACATTTATACCCCAGAAATCCTCAAAGCCTACAAATCAGGGGTTGATTTAATGTTTTGTTTATTGTCTAGATTTAAGAAAGTGATGGAGGAAATGTTAATAATTCATATTAAGCTTGAAAGAATGTCTTACTATTCAGAGATACGATTGCTAAACATTTTACTTGTGTGCTCTTTGCTGAAGTGGTCTTCAATGAGGTGGCATTAGACTTTACAGAAGGTTAAGGCTTAGAGGGAAAAAAAGAATGGGAAGGCATTGTGAGCTTTGAGAAGAGAGAGCGCAAGGGCAGAGAGAAGAATTTTTGAGGAGGGGTATAGAAGGAGTTAATGTTGGATAAGTAAGTGATAGAAGCCAGATTATAGAATCTTAAAAGTCAAGCAAACAAGCTGATCTTTGGAGCAGTGTTAGAGAGTAAATGAAGCAGAGATATATAGTCAGGAAGGTCAAATTGGTATTAGGAAAATTCAGGAAGTATAATTCTGAAAGAAAATGAGAGAGGACATTCCAGGGGAAGAGAAGCAACAAAACACATATCTATGGCCATTGAGTACAACGTTTCATTTGGAAGGGATTATTTGGGAAAGAAACTTGTTAGCAATAAGATTTAATATAGTCTCTGGAAAATGAGTGATGGGCTGGAGTTGTGTTCTGAAAAAAAGTTTTAAAAAATCAGGAAGTATAATTCTGTATGTGGATATTTATAGAGTCTATTTCTATGTTCACTTTTTTAAAAAAAATATCTTTCAAAAATTTATTTGTTACTTAAAGTTCCCAAGAATCTTCCTCCCTTTCCACACTAAAGAGGACTTCATTTGACTATACAGATCTATGGATATAGATATAACTATATGTATATAAATCTATAACAAGATACATATATCACTATGTCACATATTTCTATTTATCAATTCTTTCTTTGGAGGTGGATACTCAATTATTCTTCAAACTCAGTCAAACAATATTTCTCTTGCTGTGTATTTCAATCCACGGCATCTTTCCATCTCTACATCCTTGGAAGCAAAAGGATAAAAACTGGAAAAGGGAGTAAGGAAAAAGGAATAACTTGAGTGAAAAAGTCTTCCCAGTTCTATGTAGCAAAGAAGAATTTATAAGACATGATAAAACTGTCCAAAACATAAAACTTAATGATTCATCTAGAATTGAGACCACTCATGGGAGTCTTAGGCTCCTAACTGGGACTTTTACAAAATAAGCTTCCCATTTTCTGGGTATCTGCATACATTATAAAGTAACTCTGGGTTATTTGCATCCCCTAGGTCTCCTAATGCTTGATCTAATGAGTTCTGAATTTTCCAAGTGTAGTGGAAAGATCACTAGATTGGGAGTCATGAGAACTGAAGAAAGACCTCAAGTCCTTGCATTATGAAAGTCATTTGAAGGGACTGAGAATATTTAGTGAAGAGAAGAGAAGATTCAGGAGGAATATGATAGCTGACTTCAAGAATTTAAAAGGTTTTCTTCTGGAAGAAAGATTAGACTTGTTCCCTTTGACCCAAGAAGGCAAAAATAGGAATGATTGGTAGAAATTGCAGAGAAGTATAAACTTGCTGTAAGAGGAAACTCCCTAATTATTAAAACATTCTTTTTTTAATTTTATTTTTTAGAAAAAAATTTTTCCATGGTTACATGATTCATGCTCTTACTCTCTCCCCCACAACATGCATCCCCCCCCCGTATCCAACACACATTTCCACTGGTTTCTTCATGTGTCATCAATCAAGACCTATTTCCATATTATTGGTAGTTGTACTAGGGTGGTCATTTAGAGTTTACTTCCCAAATCATGTCCACATTAAACTATGTGTTCAAGCAGTTGTTTTTCTTCTGATCCAACTCCTGTAGTTCTTCCTCTGAATGTGGGTAGCATTCTTTTCCATAAATCCCTCAGAGTTGTCCTGGGTCATTGCATTGCTGCTAGTACAGAAGTCCAACACATTCGATTTTACCACAGTGTATCCATCTCTGTGTACAATGTTCTCTTGGTTCTGCTCCTTTCACTCGGCATCAATTCCTGGAGGTCTAATTACTCAAGTATACAAGGAGCTAAATCAATTGTACAAAAAATCAAGCCATTCCCCAATTGATAAATGAGCAAGGGACATGAATAGGCAATTTTCACATGAAGAAATCAAAACTATCAATAAGCACAAGTGTTCTAAATCTCTAATAATTAGAGAAATGCAAATCAAAACAACTCTGAGGTATCACCTCACATCTAGCAGGTTGGCTAAAATGACAGCAGGGGAGAGTAATGAATGTTGGAGGGGATGTGACAAAATTGGGACATTAATGCATTGCTGGTGGAGTTGTGAATTGATCCAACCATTCTGGATGGCAATTTGGAACTATGTCCAAAGAGCACTAAAAGATTGCCTGCCCTTTGATCTAGCCATACCATTGCTGGATTTGTACCCCTAAGAGATCATAGGGAAAAAGACATGTACAAAAATATTTATAGTTACACTCTTTGTGGTACTAGGTATATGCCCATCAATTGGGGAATGGCTGAACAAATTGTGGTATATACTGGTGATGGAATACTACTTTGCTCAAAGGAATAATAAACTGTAGGAATTCCATGTGAACTGGAAAAACAATAATTCTTAAGGGTAGGCTGAGGGACCTCTAAAGATCCTTTCATGGAATCTGCAAGGTCAAAACTGTTTTGCTAATAATACAAAAATATTATTAGTTTGTTAGTATTTCATATGAGGGGGTGGAGCCAAGATGGTGGAGAAGGTACATGGACCCATCTAATCTCTATCAAATTACACTCCAAAAAACTTTAATATCATGCCTCAAAATGAATTCTGGAGTGGCAGAACCCACAAAAGAATGGGATGAAACAATTTTTCAGCTCAAGTTAACTTAAAAGATGAGCCCAAAATATCTATCACACCAGGGTGGGAGTAGAGTGCAGACTACCACACCAAGGCAGTCCCAACTTCAGCAAGCCCAAGCAAGCCTTGAGGGCAGCTGAATCAGCAGCAACAGCTTTCCAACAGCTCAACCACAGACATTAAGGGAATCAGACAACTTGTCAGAAGGAAACTGCAGGTATCCCTTTGCTGGCTCTGGGGGTAGAACTGTACATATTGCCCATACTTAAATTCAGGTCACAGTCCCAGGAAAAGGAAGAGTACTAGCACACACCATAGCTTTGTGACCACAGGGGAGTGGGTGCCCTTGGTCACAAATCCAAGGTGGAAAACACTGCTTATGGTTGCTCACAAACAAGTGCACAGGCCAGAGGAGTATCAAGCCCACCTGTCCTTAGATCCTACCTTTAGCAGACCTGAAAACTTATAGATCCACAGAGCTAACTCTGCTGAAGGCAACTGAACAAAGAACTTGAAGCTTGGAACAGTTTTCCCTTCACCAAAGGAGCAGAACCTAACTTTTAGCAGTTTTTTTAAGTCAAAAGACTGAAAAAATGAGAGAACAAAAATAGAAACTTAACAATGAAAGTTATTTTAATGATAGAGAAGACCAAAACACCAACTCAGAAGATATAGCAAAGTTAATACTGCTGCACCCAAAGCCACCAGGAAAGGTGTGAATTCATCTTGAGTCAAAAGATAATGGAAAAGAAAGGTGTTTTTTTATCAAAGAGGTAGAAGAAAAATTGGTTAAAGAAATGAAAGCACTGCAGGAAAATCATGAAAAAAAGATCCAACAGCTTGGTAAGAGAGGCACAAAAAAAATACTAAAGAAAATAATACTTTAAAAAAAATAGACCAATTGGTAGAGGTACAAAAAATCCTCTGATGAGAAGAACTCTTCAAAAAAGCAGAATTGGCCAAATGGGAAAAGATATATAAAAATTCTCTAAGGCAGTGATGGGCAAAACTACTGCCCACAGGACAGATGCGGTCCCCTGAAATGTTCTATCCTGCTGCAGGACATTATTCCTAATCTGACAAATACAATGAGTAGGATACAATACAATGAAACTTCAAAAGAGTTGACTTAGAAACAGATGAGCATTTCCTTTCCTTTGGCCTCCTCTTTAGAAAGTTTGCCCATCACTGCTCTAAGGAGAAAAATTCTTTAAAAGGCAGAATTAACCATATGAAAAAAGAAGTACAAAAATTCATTGAGGAAAAGGACTTTTTTAAAAAATTAGAATTGGTCAAAAGGAAAAGGAAATACAAAAGCTCACTCAAGAAAGTCATGTCTCAAAAATTAGAATTGGGCATGTGGAAGCTAATGACTCCAAGAGATATCAAGAAACGAATAAAGTCAAAAGAATAGAAAAAATAGAAGAAAATGTGGAATAATCTCATTGGAAAAAAACAACTGACCTGAAAATAGTTCCAAGAGAGATAATCTAAGAAGTACTGGACTACACGAAAGCCATCATCCAAAAAAGAACTAGGATAACATCTTTCAAGAAATTATAAAGAAAACTGTACTGATATTCTTGAACCAAAGGGAAAAAGAAATTGAAAGAATCCACCTATCATCTCCTGAAAGAGATCCCCAAAGGAAAACTCCCAGAAATATAGCCAAATTCCAACTTTCTCATATCAAGGAGAAAATATTGCAAACAGATAAAAAGAAATGATTCAGATATTATGGAGCTACCATCAGAATAATATAAGAGTTAGCAGTTTCTACATTAAAGGAACAGAAGTTCTGGAATACAATATTCTGGAGGGCAAAAGAACTAAGACTTCAAGCAAGAATCACCTACCTAGCAAGACTGAGCATAATCCTTCAGGGATAAAAATGGGCATTAATGAAAGAGGGAACTTTCAGACATACCTGATAAAAAGACTAGAGCAAAATGGAAAATTTGACTCTCAAATAAAAGACTCAAGAGAAGCATAAAAAAGGTACATAGGAAAGAGAAATGATAAGACATTCAATAAATTAAACTGCTTATATCCCTACATGGAAAGATGATTCTTATAACTCTTAAGAACTTCATCATTATTAGGGCAGTTAGAGAGAGTATACATGGACAGAGAGCAACCATGTGAGTTGGGATGTTGGGATGATATCTAAAAAATTAAAAATAAGAAGTAAGAAAGAGGAATACGTTAGGACAAGGAGAAAGGGAGAAGTAGAATGGGGTAGATTATCTCATTTAAAAGAGTCATAAAATAAGTTGTACAACAGAGAAGAAGATGGGGGGACATGAAGAGAGGAGCATTTGAACCTTATTCTCATCGGAATTGGCCCAAAGGGGGAAGAAAGTACACAACCAATTGGGTATAGAAATCTATCTTACCCTTCAGGAGAATAGAAGGGGAAGGGGATGGGAGATGGGATGATAGAAAAAAGAGCAAATTAGGGGACATGGTGATCAGAAGTAAACACTTTTAAGAATGGTCAGAATGAAAGGAAAGAGAAAAGGATAAATAGGATAGGGATAATAGAATAAAGAATAATACACAATAATCATAATGGTGAAAAAACATTTATCAGTTTTTTGATAAGGGCCTCATTTCTCAAATACATAGAGAAATAAGTCAAATGTATAAGAATACAAGTCATTCCCCAATTGATAAGTGGTCAAAGTCAGTTCTCATTCAAAGTCATTAAAGCTATCTATAGTCATGTGAAAAATTCTCTAAATCACTATTAATTAGAAAAATGCAAAGTAAAACAACTCTGAGGTTACACCTCACACCTATCAGATTGGCTGTTATGACAGAAAAGGAAAATAAAACTTGGAGACTTGGATGACCTAAGACACTAATGCACTGTTGGGAGAGCTGTGAACTGATTCAACCATTCTAAAGTAATTTGAATCTATGCACAAAAAGCTATAAAATAGTACATACCCTTTGGTTTGTATCCCAAAGAGAATTTTTTAAAAAGTAAAAGGACCTATATGTACAAAAATATTTAAAGCAACTCTTTTGTGGTGGCAAAAAATCAGGTAATAAGGGGATGCCCATCAATAGGGGAATGACTAAATTATATTAATTATATTATATGATTATAACAGAATACTATTGTACTGTAAGAAATGACAAGCAGGAGAAACTCCACAAAACCCAGAAAGATTTACACAAACTGATGCAAAGTTAAGTAAACAGAACCAGATCATGGATCATAGTAAAAAGCAATATTGTATGATGCACAACTATGAATAACTTAGTTACTCTCAGCAATACAATGATCCAAAACAATTCCAAAGGATTCATGATTTTTTTTAAATGCCACATGATTCCAGAGAAGAACTTGGGGAATCTGAACCCAGACCAAAGCAAACTACTTTCACTTTTTTCTCAATTTCTTTTATTCAAGTCTTCTTCCACAAAAAGATTAATATGGGAAAATATTTACATGATTGTACATGTAAAATCTATATTAGACTGTTACCATTTCAGCAGGGTTATGGGAGAAGGAAGAGAATATGAGACTCCAAAAAAATTTTTAAAGCAAATGTTTAAAATTATTTTTAGATACAATTGGGAGAGAATATAAAATATCAAAATATTCTTTTTAAGATGTAAAAAGAAAAAGTTTAGAAAAAAGAATTATTTAGATAGTTTTTTTCAGGTTTATGTAAATGAATTAAAGAAGAATCTGAAACTAAAGCCCAAAAGAACCCATGATCACATAATCTCTATGTATGATTTTCATTAAAAAATTAGAACAAAACATGTTAAAAAATCTATTGGGGGAGGAAAGTAAATTTGATTCTTTCTAGGCTTATAAACTATTCCCCATAGACCAGTAAACAATACTATTTCTGTTGATGATACCACAATCCTCCAAGGTACCCAGGAGCAAAATCTCAGTCTTCCCTGCCTTTCCCCTCTCCTCCTTTAGTCCCCACATATGATCAAATGTGAAGTTCTTAACATCTATGACATCTAGCCCCTTTTCTCCAGCATGCTACCATTATCCTAATTAACCTTTATATCTTCTCACTGGCCCTTTCTAACTGGTTCCCTTCCTTGATTTCTTCTCCTTCCAATCTATCCTTCATGTAACTGCCAATAAAATTTTCCTCATGTGCAGGTTTGATAAATCATTTTCCTGCTCAAAAACTCTCAAGAGTGGCTCCCCACTGCCTAATACATTCAATACACATTCCTATGCCAGGCACTTAAGGTTCTGGCTCTGCCTTCTATCTCCCATTCCAGGCTTCTTTCTTGCTACTAACTGTCTTTAGTACATGCTATCCTCCAGACAAACTAATTGTTCTCTACTATTGCCCACCTAGGGAATTCCCTGCAATGGTGAAATCACAAACCTTTCAGGTATTTGCACATTTTATGTTTTATCACCCATATTACATTCATTGTAAACCTCTCAAGATCATGTTGCATGCTTCCTAACCTGTGTTTCCCCCCTCGATGTCTTCTCCAAAGTAGTCATTCAATATATATCTGCTGAACATATGAAATCAAGCTCCTACTTTTTATATTGAAGCATCAGGTCGAAAGTTTAGTGCAAAAAAAATGAGTTGATTTTCCTGCCTAGGCAAGTGAGTCTCTATGTAATTTGGGGAAAAGTCTTGTTTTTTCTTAGTTCACACTTCCCAACTGAAAATAAGATTGTTAATAATAATATTTAAAATTATATGCTTTTTTCACATATATTACTGAATCATCTTAACCACAGGGAAGATAGTTTCTCCATTCATAAATGTGGAAACTAAAGTTTAGAGAGGGAAAGGAAGTAGGAAAAAATGAGTATCTACTATGTGCCTGGCACTGTGCTAGATGCTTTATAATATCATTGCATTTGATCCTCAAAATAATCATAGAAGGTTGGTACTATAAACTCCATTTTTTTAACTGAGGAAACTGATGCAAATTGAGGTTAAATGATTTGCTCAAGGTCACATAACTAGTGTCTGTGGATGGATTTGAACTCAGGTTTTCCTGACTCCCAGTCCAGTGTTCAATCCACTGCCGTGTCTGAGATTATACAGCCCGCTAGTAAATTACAGTGTCAATTCTTGCAAATATTCAGATCTTCTAGCTCCTAATTGTCTCTCGACTTTGAGAAATGTTGAACATATATACAAGATTAGATGACCAGGACAAAATACAGATCTGAACATTATTGAACTCTAGTGCTAATTACTCCCTGCTTTGCTAAAAAGATTCCCTTAAAATAATTGAAATGGGGGTGAAAGAGAAAGCATTCCCAACTACCTTCTTGCTTATAGGACTAGCCTAGAGCAAAATGTCAAAGTAAACAACCTTTGTTTTTGCTCCTCTTTTATCAGTCTTTCTACACACTTCTCCCAAATCTACATTACCTTCCTGCTACCTTTGGGGCCCCATCACAGCATTCTTCCAAACCCTCTCCTCCCCCAAAGTACCCCATGCTCCAAATTTCCATACTTGGCTCCCTACATGCACTTCCTTTCACATAATAGCACTATCCTCAGCTGAGTGTTAGGAGGAAAGCAATATGATTAAACTAATAAAGAGATTAAAGTGATATTAATGACAGATTGCCCTTGACCATCCCAGAAATATCTATTTTCAAAAAATGGAGTTTGTTCAAGAGAACACATTTCAAATTATCAGAATTCTCTTCAATGTGATCAAGTAAAAGGAACATTTTAGTGGGCATGGCATTAACCTGTTCACCACAATGTAAACAATTTCCCCTAATAGGTCCTGCTTTTCCCCATTTCTTCCCTTCTTATCTTACTGAATTCTCATCAGTTCTCTAATATTTCCACATCTTTTCATCCCTTTTTCCACTCCCCACCCACACTAGCATTAGCACCCCAACTAGGCATCACAGAGGGAAGGCAAAGCTGAATCTTCCAAGTTAAGAAGCAAGGGATTCTGGGGGATGGGGGGTGTGATTACTATTACTACCTTTAATTCATTTTTCTCACTATAACAACCTTATTAAATATATAGTGCAAGTCATTACTATCCTCATTTTACAGATGAAGAAACTGAGTTTTGGAAAGGCCAAATAACAAATCCCATATGGGTCACAAAGAATTGGATACAACTGAAACAACTCAATAGCAAAAATATAGTGGAAATGTTCTTAACAGACAGAGATAAGAGGAGGGGACCTTGTTTCTGAAATTGTATCTAAGATTAGAGGGATTGTCATGCTTTTGTACTTTAACACTGGAAAGTGGACATTAGGCATGTCTTATCCCCAAGCATACTAAATTGAGGGAATATTACTGGAAATAAAGTCATACTTCTTTTCATTCCTTTGGGAAAATAGTACTGGACATGGATTTGGGTCAAATGGTTGGTTCAAATCCCACCAATGACATTAATTACCTATGAAATCTCAAAGTTATCTGTATCTGTTAGGATAATTTTCCTCATCTGTAAAATAGGAAAATATTTTATTATTAATAATTATATTATTTATTATTATATTTATTATTAAACCTATTTTAGTAGTATGCACTACCAGATTCACAAGGTTATTGTGAGGTTCAAAGAGTTATTGTGGGATCAGCGAGGTGGCTCAGTGGATTGAGAGCCAGGCTTAGAGATGGGAGGTCCTAGGTTCAAATCTGACCTCAGATACTTCCTAGCTGTGTGACCCTAGGTAAGGAATTTAATTCCAGTTGCCTAGTCCTAACTCTTTTCTCTGCCTAGATCTGATACTTAATATTTTCTCTTAAGACAAAAGGTAAGGATTTTAAAAGAAAAACTATACTAAGATTTCTGGGACACCTTGAATATATAAATTACCAGAAGTATTGTGTGACAAATGTAATGATGCAGGATGCATGAAATTGTGCAGGTTTTAAGCTAATGAAGCTTAAATGTATATCAGGATTTTTGTGATACCTCTGTATATGTAAAATACATTGCCAAACTTAAAATACTACATAAATATTGGCCATCATTATTGTGATGACCACAGTTCGGTCTGTCCTTAAATACCTGGGAGCCTACCTGCCAAGACAAACCCAAGAACTATATGATCACAACTACAAAACACTTTTCATGCAAAAGAAATTAGATCTAAATGACTGGAAAAACATTAATTGCTCATGAATAGGCCAAATTAATATAACAAAAATGATAATCCTATCTAAATTAATTTACCTATTCCGTGTGATACCAAAACATCCAAAAATTATTTCATATAGCTGGAAAAATAATAGTAAAATTAATCTAGAAGGATAAAAGGGCAGGAATAGCAAGGTATTAATGTAAAAAATAGGAAGGTGGCTTACCTATACCCAGTATGAAACTATATTATAAAGCAACAACCATCAAAAACAATCTGGTCCTGGCTAAGAAAAAGAGTAATGGATCAATGGAATAAATTAGTCACTCAACACATAGTAATAAGTGAACATAATAGCTTAGTGTTTGACAGACCCAAAGATCCTAGCTTTTAGAAGAAGAATTCACTGTTCAACAAAAACTGCTGGAAAAAATGGGAAATAGTACGGCAGAAACCATACACACAGACCAACAGTTCATGCCATATACCAAGGTAAAGTCAAAATAGTTACATGATTTAGAAATAAAGGTGAGAAGGGTACCATAAAAAATTAGGGAATTACAAAATAGTTTACCTAAGAGACTTATGGATGAGGGAAGAATTTATGTAAAGAACATTGTCAGATGTAAAATAGATTATTTTGAGTACATTAACTTTAAAAGGTTTTTTACAAACAAAATCAATGCAACCAGGATTAGATGGAGAATAAACAAACCGGGGGGTAAGGGGGGGGGATCTTCATAGCAAGTGTGTCTCTGACAAAGGCCTCATTTCTTAGACATATAAAGAAGCAAGTCAAATTTATAAGAATACAAAGCATTCCCTGACTGACAAGAGGTCAAAGGAGAAGAACAGGCAATTATCAGGAGAAACTAAGACTATCTTTAGTCATATGAAAAATGCTAAGAAATGCGAAATAAAACAATTCTGAGATACCACCTCACATTTATCAGACTGGCTAATATAACAAACAAGAAAATGATCTATATTGGAAAGGATGTGGAAAAATTGGGACACTAATACATTGTGGGTGGAACTGTGAACTGATACAACCATTCTGGAGAGCAATATGAAACTATGCCAAACAGCCATAAAATTGTGCATACCCCTGGACCCAGTAATACTACTTTTAGGTCTGTAGCCCAAAGAGAGCCCCAAAAAAGGTAGAAAGGACCTACTAAAACAAAAATATTCATAGCTGCTCTTTTTGTGGTTGCAAAGAGCTGGACATTAAAGGGATATCCATTAATTATGGGATGGCTAAACAAATTGTGGTACATGGTTGTAATGGAATACTATTGTGCCATTAGAAATGACAAACAAGATGATCACAAAAAAAACCTGGAAAGACATGAAATGAAACAAAGGGAAATGAGCAGAACAAGAACATTGTACACCGTAAAAAAAATATTGTAGGATGATCCCTTGTGCACTGTTATCAACAACTGAAGGATTTAAGACAACTCCAAGGGGCTCATGACAAAAAGAAACACTATCCACCACCATCAAAAGAATGCAGATTGAAACATGCCATTCTTTCTTTTTTAAACTCTTTATCTTCTCTCTTAGAATAGATACTAAGTATTGATTCCAAGGTCAGAGAATAGGAGTAAAGATTAAGTGACTTGCCCAGTCACATAGTTAGGAAGTGTCTGAGATCAGATTTGAACCCAGGACCTCCTGTCTCCATGCCTGGCTCTCTATCGACTGAACCACCTAGCTGCCCTGAAGCATAACATTCTTCACTTTATCTCCTCCATGAATTTTTCTCTAGGGGAAAAAATGTGTGTCTTCTCTCACAAGATAACGAAAGGGAAATATGTATCATATCATAACTCATGTACAACATATTATAACTGTCTTTCCAGAAGGCAGGTGGAAGGGAGGGAAAGAGCATGGTTAGCAAAATGTCAGGAAATGATTGTTAAGGATTGTACCGACATGTAATCTGGAAAAAGAAAAAAATCATTTAATAAAAATAAGACGGCTCCTATCCCAAAGAAGTTGCTGTCGAGTAAGGATGATAATACAGGTATACAAATCACTCTACTACAGATGAATAAGTTAAGGAAGAATATGAAAGGTTTATAACAAATTCTATGTGAGAGTTCAGAGGAGAGAGAAATCATGTCTGAGAGAGGTCAAATTCATGGTAAGGTTAGCCTTGGAAATGAGTTTTGGGTAGGGAAGGAACAGTAAGAGCCCATATGTTGAGTGAGGAAAGCTCAGGAAGTGTTCAGGGAATCCTGGCCATTTCAGTTTGGCTGAGGTATCCAGGATGTAAAGGGGGATATTAGGAAGTTCTACTTTAAAAGAAGATTAGGGCCAAATTGCCAGGGACCTTGAATGTCAGTCTGAGTTTGGACTTTATCCAGGAGACAATGGAGTGGCAGGGAGAAGTGTCATTGGAAGATATTGAGCAGTAAATAATGTGATCACAATTAATCTTGGGCATTAAGAAGATTAATCTGACAGTGCTGACTAGGGATGTCAGATGGATTGGGAAAAAGAAAAACTGGAGTCCTGGTGACCTGATAAGAAGCATCACAGAGCAGTAGATAAAAAGGTGGTCTCTGGAATCAGGTAGACTTGGGTTAAGTCCCCCTCTGACACATGCTGGCTGAATGACTCTCAATAACTCAATTAACCTCTCATTGATTTGGGCAAGTCTCTTAGGCTATAAACTGGAAAGCAGGAAATGACCTTTATTGGTAGAAATTTCTTGACTGGGAGTTAGTTCCTTTTTCACAGGTCTGACACATTTTTTAAAAGTTATTATAAGACTCAAAGAGAGTTAATAACTCCAGCTAATATTTCTAAAGCAATTTAAGATTTGTTTGCCAACAAAGCACATCATAAACATTATCTAGTTTTCTCCTCACAACAATCCTGTGAAGTGGGTGCTATTTTTCCCTCTTTTGTACAGATGAGGAAACCAAAGTCAAAGAAGTTAAATGACTTGCCAAACACATGTAATGTCAGAAATGAGATTTAAACCAAAACCACCAGGAAGATTTGATCCTCCTCATTCCAAGGACTCAAATTAGAGTGGTGGCAAATTAGTAGAGACTGGTAAGTTGTGTCAGAAGAGGTATCAGGAGAATTTTACAATTTATTATGCAAAGATTAGAAATGGAGACACAAATTTGTGAATCATCCTCAGAAAAGTGATATTCAATACCATAAAAATGTAAAGGCATAGAGAAGAAGAAAATATTGAGGCCAGAGATTTGGGGAATATGTCAGGGAACAGAAATAAAAGTAGTAATAGGAAGACCAGGATTGTACAACATCACAAGAATTAAGAAAAGAGATAGTACCAAGGAGTATCTAATAACAGTGTTATAAAAGGATTGAATCAATAACTCTAAAATCATTGGTGACATTGCAGAGAGCATCTTTAATAGAGAAATTAAGTCATAAATCCCCTTATTTTATTTCATCCATTCTACTATCTATTATTCTATATCGTTCCCCCTTCTCTGCTAAAATCATTGAGAAAGCCATCTGCACTAAATACCTGTACTTTCTCTCACTCTCTCCGAAAATCTCTGTAAGGCTTTTGACCCCATGACTAACTGACACTACTTATTCTTTTGTATTTTTTGACATTGCTCTTTCTACAGATACCAGTGATCCCTAATTGCCAAATCTGTCTTTTCTCAATCCTCATCTTCCTCTACAGCATTTCACATGTACATTTTCTTGGATTGCTTACTTTCTTTTTCTACCCAGACTTATAATTACAAACTCATATATATTTATTTATTTGTTTGTTTGTTTGTTATATATATATATGTGTGTGTGTGTGTGTGTGTCTAATTGTATGATAATAATATATAATCACCCTCTCTCTCCCTCTCTCTCTCTCTTTCCCTCTTTCTGTCTCTATCTCTCTGTCTGTCTCTCTGTCTGTCTGTCTCTGTCTGCCTCTCTCTCTCTGTCTCTTTGTCACACACACACACACACAAGCCCATTTACAATTTAACTCTACCTGATTACTATCATCAATGTATATAAATATATATTATATAGACATAGAAACATACAATAGATAAGTTTACTTGTCAATGAGACAGAGCAAGAGTGATGAGAGCTATAAACCTGAGAGATGATATAACAATAAAGAATAGTTTAAGGGTAGATCTAGTATGACTAACTGTGCCTATTTTCTGAGGACCGATCTAAATTAGTGTAGCAAGGCTCATCACTAGTCAATCAGCTACTAGTTGACTAATTCTTTGAGCATGACTATCCATGAAACAAAGCTTATAATCTAACATCATTCTAATTGCCTGTTTCATCAATGAGAGAGTCAGCATGGTACTATAGAAAAAAGCCTTTGTCAGGTAGTCCATCATTAGTTGTATGACCTTGGACATTTGTCATCATTCTTCTATAGGCCTATTTTCTCATCTTTAAAATAAAGAATTTGAGCAAAATGATTTCTAAGGCCTTTTTCCAGCTCTATGAGTCTTAGAGAACCTTTAGGAGCAGGAAGAATTTTTAAGTGTTATTTTGGTTAACACAACAGGACCCTCATATATAATAAAGCCATTATTAGATCACTTTCTCAGAATATTTTGGGGGAGAGAAAGATGTGAACCAGACTTCCCATTTCTCATTATGAAAGAATGAAGACCTTTCATTCTTGATCTCCTCTGAGAAGAGAACAATGAAGAATTAACAAAAAAAATCAGCAAAAGAAGTTTTACTTTTAAACAGAAGGCAAATCTTCCTGAGATTATGAGCCATAAGATACCAGAAAAGAATTGCCAAGGGAGTACAAATGTGGTTTGTAGAATCAAATGCAAAGTATCAAAAGCTGAGTCACTCAGGGACCTGAACTTGTGTGATACTCCAAGTTCTTAGGACCTGGATCAGCCCAGACTCCAAGAGATAGCTCGAGTCAAAAACAGTAATGATTGCCTCCTTTTAATTCAATTCAGTAAGCATTATTTGGGGTTCTATTATGTGCCAGGCACTAGAGTACAAAGATAAGGAAATAGTGTCTGCCCTAGAGGAACTAATATTTTCCTGTGGGAGAATATATGTACACAGAAAAATATATACCCCAAAAATATTTTATATGTGTGTGTCTGATGATTTAGGGACAAGGGGTGGGGAGGAAGATTCTAATGAAAGAGGGAATGAGGAAAGACCTCTTGTAAGTGGGGCACTTGAGCTGAGACTTAATAGGAGCTTGGAATCCAAGAGGTGGTAGTGAGGATGAAGAACATGATAGTCAGAGGGAACATTCTGTGCAAAGGAAGAGAAGTAAGAGATTAAATGCTTTATTAAAGAAATAATGAGTAGATCGACTGGGCTGAAGTATAGAGTGAATATAGAATTTATCTATATATGTAGAAATTCAGATGTAGAATATTAGAAATACATAGAATATGGAAAAATATGGAAATCTATATTTTTCTGTTTATATGATGTGTAATCAGCCTAAAAAGAGAAGGGCTAGATTAGGAAGACTTTCAAATGCCAAATAGAGGAGTCTATAGTTTATCCTAGAAATAATAAAAAGCCTCTAGTTTCTTGAACAGAAGTGATATGGTCAGACTCAGGTTTAAGGAGTATCAATTTGGCAGTTATGTGGAGAATGAGTTATCAAGGATAGAGACTGAATCTAAAAAAACTGGTTAGGAGGCCATTATGATCAGAGAGAGAATGAGCCAAGGATGGAAGCAAGAGAAGTTGGGGAGGCAGAAGCAATAATTCTTGGTTATTGAGCAGATGGGAATGGCTAAGAGGGAAATGTTAAAGTTGACTCTAGGGTTATACACTTGAATATTTGGAAGGAAGATGGCATCTTTAAAAGAAATAGGGAAGGGCAGCTGGATGGCTCAATGGATTGAGAGTCAAACCTAGAGATGGGAGGTCCTGGGTTCAAATCCAGACTCAGACACCTGTGTGACCCTGGGCAAATCACTTAAACCTAATTGCCTAACTCTTACTTCTCTTCTGCCTTAGAACTAATACTTAGTATCAATTCTAAGACAAATGAAAAGGGGAAAGAAATAGGGAGGATGAGTTCATATGGAAAGATAGAGTTCTGGCTCAGATGTATTGAGCCTGAGATATTGACAGGACATGAAAATATCTAGAAAGGTGGTGTAGGATTGGGCCATTAGATTATAATCTCCTTAAGGGCAAGATTGTCTTTTGCTTTTTTATCCCCAGTGCTTAGAGGGAGGAGAAAGAAAACAGTGTCTGACACATAGCAGGCACTTGCGAAATTTATATTTATTGATTGGAACTCAGAAGAAACATGACATCTCAATATGTAGAGTGGGATAGATAGAGGGAGAGAGAGAGAAAAAAGAGAGAGAGAGAGAGAGAGAGAGAGAGAGAGAGAGAGAGAGAGAGAGAGAGAGAGCACTGATAACCAAAATTTAAGGGGATTTAGAACTGAATGGGAGATGACAAAAAAAATGATGTGACAGACACTGGTTTCCTAGTAGTCTGGCTGTGAAGAGAGAAGTAGGATGATAGCTTGAGGAGTTAGTAGAACCAAGTAAAATTATTTTGGGGTGTTTTTTAAGTACAGGGGAGAACTGGACATACTTTAAAACAAAATGGAAGGAGCCAGTGGGCAAGGGAGTCATAAAAACATAGATTTCAAGTTAGAAAGAACCTAAGACCATTTCAACCCAAGATCTACATTTTATAGATGAAAAACTAAGGCCCAGAGATGCTAAATTATTTATCCTAGATCATCTAGGAAATGACTGGAAGAACCAGGATTCCTCTTACTGCAAATCCAGCAGCCTTTCCACTACACCCCAATAAAGAAAGTCAGGGAAAGAAAGAGAATAATTGAAGGGGCAAATTCCTAGAGAATACATGAGGGAATTGGACCAAAGGCACAAGCAAAGATGTAACAAGGACGACAATCTTTTCCTCCAAGCCTAATACAATGGGAAGCTGAGACAGGGGGAGTTGGGAGTTAGGAGGATATAAAGTATAGAATTAGAAAAAGAAGCCCAAAGAGAGTAACCCTATTTTTCTTTTCAGTAAAGTATGGAATGAGGAACTCTACTAGGGAGTGATGTGGATGGTTTGAAGAAAAAAAAAATGTTTAAAACAGACACTGTGGGGAGTGTGATAATCAACCAGGAAAGAGTAAAATAATGGTATACAGCTGTGAGAACCCAACTGAGATTAAATATAGAAATTTGCAGGGGTCCCAGTTAGCACAGCTGTGTGAGAACCTCCAGAAACATTCAGTAGCATCAAGCAAGAGCAATGAAAATGAAGGGACAAGATTAAATTAGGATTGAAGTGTGAAGAAAGGTGAATTGTGGTAGCAATAGGGGGAAAGGGATTCCAGGTTAAGGGATTATTAGCTGTCAAGTAAAGATGCTGAGGGGGGTGAAAAAGGTATTTGTGGCAAGTATAAATTCAGCCCTTCTCTCTGTCATGATAAGTTCAGTATAGACTGGTACCTCCTAAGGAGAGAGCATGATATGATAGAAAGCATGCCAGATTTCAAGGTAGAAGAACTAAGTTTGAATCCTGGCTTTACCAACTTAGGACTTATGTGATCTTGGGCAAGTCATTCAAACTCCATTATCAGTTCTCTTATTTGTAAAACGACGACATTGGACCAGATGATCTCTAAAAGTCCTGATTCAATCTGATTCTAAGGCCTTATCTTATACTGATTTGATTTCTTTTTCCCCTTTAAAGCTATTCTCAATGTTCATCCTAATTTCATATCACTCGGGGGAAATGTTATTTTCCCTAGAGACATTCACCCACTAGGAAAAGGGTTGGGAATCCACAAACTTGGGAGCCTTAAATTAGGCACCCTGGATTCTAGAACTGGCCCTACTTTAAACTATGGACGATCTTGAGGTGAGGGGGAAATTATTTTAACTCTGTGACTCTCAATTTACCCATCTGCAAACTATGAGGGCTGGACAAAGAGTCTTAACCTGAAGTCCCATGAATTTACTTTTATAATATTTTGACAACTATATGTCAATATAACTATTTTCCTCTGTAATCCTATATATTTTCTGAATTTAAAAACATTATTCTGGGAAGGGGTCCATTAGTCTCACCAGACTACCAAGAGTTCAAAAAAAGCTAAGAACCCTTGGACTAAAGGATCTCTAAGGTCTAAACAAGACAGTTAAGTGGCATAGTGGGCAGCCTGCTGAATCTGAAGAAGACTGGCCTCACACATTTATTAGCCTCATCACCCTGAGCAAGTCTCATAATCTCTCATTGCTTCAGTTTCTTCATCGGGAAAATGAGGATCATAATAGCACCTGCCTCCAGGATTGTTGTGAAGATCAAATGAAATAATGTTATTGAAGCCCTGTGCAAACTTTGAAGTGTTGTAAAAATTCTAGTTATCATCATCATCATCATCATCATCATCATCATTATATGAGCACCACTAATCGAGCTAATATTTCTTACGGGAGCCACTTGGTATCCCTGCTAGGCTAGTAAAGCATAGATAGAGGAGGGGAAAGAAAAGAATGTAGGAAAATAATGAAAAATTGAGAATAGAAAGGTAATGTTAAAATAGTAATAACTCACATCATGTAATGCTTTGCTTTTCTGATTGCAAGTTCAGTATTAACCTACAGACACCTTCAGATGGTACTCAGTAGCCATAGGTTACCTGGCATGTCTGATCCCATAGAGGAACTTCTTTCTTTAATGATCCATAAGAACAAGATAAAAGCCCACATGACTGAAGCTATTCTTGAAGATAGGAACTTGGTAAGACTAGTGGTTCTCCATCTCTTGGAATACAAGGAATCTTTTTTAATATCAAAACTGCTAAATGATAATAGTTATACTATTGCTATCTATTGCATAAGAAGGAAATATAAATAAATAAAAATTCTGATGTATTTAGTAATGCTTTTAAATTAGTGTGTATTCTATCAACTACAACAGCAAATAGCAACAGATGTATTGAGATAAATTGTGTATTCTATCGATAGAAGATACGTGCTTATCTAACATATTAAGTTATCATGCATATTTTGTTGGAGCTAAATTAAAATCAAAATAACAATTCTGGGTATATATATATAGATTCCATTACAATTACTTCATAACTCCCTGAGGTCCATGGTCCACATGCTGGGAATCTATGGTCAGCCATTCATAATCTCTGTTAGCAGTATGTCTTAGCATCTCTATCTTTGTGTTTCTCCAACAGATAACGTAAATGCTACTTGCAAAGGGCCTCCAGAGTTGGAGGGGTGGCCTCTGACCCTGGTGGGGAACCCACTCAGATATATGTGCCTCATCCACCTGCACCGAGGAGACTATACCTTCCTATTCATGGTTGGTTTCTTGATCTTTGCTGCGGGCATAATTGCTGCCTGGATTACTGGAATGTGTGCAGTGCTCTGTGAAGTTATCCATCGAAAAGCTGAAGGGACATTTATGGGACAATATGATTTCTCTTATGACGATTCTTCTGATTCTGAAGACTTGTCCTACAAATTAAAACTGATGGATGATGAATTGTATGGTTCTGTCCACACCCATTTTGTTTAGATGCCATAGACTAATGCCAGATGTGCCTTCCCAGAGGATCCCAGTACCCTTTATTGCCCTCTCTTTCCTGCCTCTTCAATGCTGTCCTTATAAATTAAATAATATGAACAAAATAAACAAGTTCAATGATTACCATTTCACAGCTCCTTTCTTTCCCCTCTCCATGGTTCCATGTTTATTTGGGTTGGTCTACCAAGAAGAAAGAAGAAAACCAAAAAACCAAAAAATCAACAAATCAACTCAACAAGCATGTAAACCCTTATGATGTGTTGAGCCCTGTGCTAAGCACTGAAGATTCAAAGAATAGCAAAAAAGTCTCTACCCTGAAGAGCTCATATTCTAATGTGAGAATCAACATGCAAACAATGATATACCAAAAATCTGTAGGCAGGATGAGTTAGAAGTAATCAACAGAGGGGGCACCTGGGTAGCTCAGTGGATTGAGAGTCAGGCCTAGAGACGGGAGGTCCTAGGTTCAAATCTGGCCTCAGACTCTTCCCGGCTGTGTGACCTTGGGCAAGTCACTTGACCCCCATTGCCCACCCTTACCACTCTTCCACCTAGGAGCCAATACACAGAAGTTACGGGTTTAAAAACAAAACAAAAAAAAGAAATAATCAACAGAGAAGAGATCCTGGAATTATGGGAGATCCTGAAAGGTTTCCTATAAAAAGTGGGATTTTAGCTGAGATATGAAGGAATCCAGGGAACCTAAGAAGCCAAGTGAGGCATAAGGGGATTCTAGGCCTCAAGGGACAGCCAGAGCAAACACATGGAACTGGGAGGTGGAATGTCATCTCCAAGGAATATCAAGTAAGCTGATGTAGCTATAGAATATGTATATCGAAGTATAGGAAATCCAGGAAAGTAGGGGGAAAAAAACAGATTATAAAGAGCTTTAATTGCCCAAATAGAGCATTTTGTGTATGATTTGGGGAAGGGGATAATTTGGAGCACTGGAGTTTACTAAAGTTGGGGAGTGATAAGGTCAGACATTTAGGAAAGTTGCCTTGGAAACTATATGGAGGATGGATTGGCATGGGGAGAAATTAACTAGACGGGTATTGCAATAGTTCAAGTATGAACTGATGAGGACCTGAACCAAGATGGTGGATGCATGAGTAGTGAAGAAAGGATTTACACAAAGTGTTGGACACTTATGGGTCAAAGGATATATCCAGTTGAGTAGCATTGGGGCATGGTTCCAAACTGCTTTCCAGTATGACTGAACCAATTCACAGCTCCACCAAAAGGGTATTGATGTGCCTATTGTCCTGCACCCCCTACAACATTTATCATTTCCTTTTTTTAACCACCTCATCAATCTTACAAGTGTGAAGTGAAATACTTTGGACATGGTTTCCTATCTCTATCAAATACCTTCAATTGAGAACCAATTACTCATATCTTTTGACCATTTATAAGTTGAGGAATGGATCCTATTCTTATATATTTAAGTTAGTTTCTTATACATTGTAGAAATGAGACTATCAAAGAAACAGACTGCAAAGTTGTTTTTCCCAATTTTTAAAAAATAGTCCTTATTCTATACTCCTTATCCCAGAAAATTGCCCTGAGACCTTGAGACTCTAAATCCAGCCACATAAACTGGCTACTCATTTGCTAGGATTTCACAATAAACATGAACTTTCTTGATCTGAACTCTCTTAAGCCTTAATTGTCATTAAGTCAATTTTAAAAAGTCTTCATTGAAAGTTACCAAATAGTGAAGAGTATGTACTAGTGACTAGTGGATCAGACATTACTGAGGTTTAAAAGGAACCAGACTGACTTCTAGAAAGCATGAAAGCTATACTAAGTACATGATAATAATGGGATGAAAATATTTAAAATATTTATCTTGTCAGTCAGGGCATATATTTAGGTCATCTAGAATGAATGAATGAATGAATGAGGCATTTATTAAACACTGTGTTGAGCTCTGGAGATACAAATACAAAAGTAAAAGAAGTAGGCATCTGAGACAGGATTCAAACTTGATCTTTCTATCTCCAAATGTAGCTCTAAAGAGGACACAGAAGGAAGAGGAGCAGGAAGAAGAGAAGAAGAAAAGTCTCTGTCCTCAACAGGCTTATCTGTTAATAGGGGAAACAACACACAAGGAGGACTGGTAGACAGGAATGAGCACTGTGGTGATGAAAGTTATTAGGATAGTAAGTAGGAGAGTAGATTGGCACATCCCATCTATAGACAATGGCAGAATTGAAAAGATCGTGTTTCAAAATTAAAGGGAGGAAGAAAAAGGAAAGTGGTACTAAAGGGCAAGGAGGTAGTAGAAAAGCTGGTTCAGAAAATAAGAAACAGACTCCAGTGTGTATGAAACTGTCCTGAAATAATGATATGAGAAAAGCAGTCATCAATCAAGAAAATCAAGACCCCAGGATGAAAGGCCCAGGTCATCCAAATATCTTAGAAAATGCAAGTTAGATATGTGATTTGAAGTCTACAGACTTCTTACATTAAAGTTCCTAATCAAGAAAATGAAATCACTTCTACCTGATCTCTTTTGATCTCAAGAATTCTCTAAAGATTATACATACAACTTACCTCCCCATAGAGAAAATATCTTGCATTTCTTTTATATTCTCTGTGACACCCTCACGCTGTGCTGGGAACACATATATTTTATGTATTTACAAATAGGTTTTGTAATAGGTTTACAAATATTTCCAGAGCTGAATTCTAAACTACACCTCTCCAGTTCCCATCTAATACTTACCTATTTAGATTCAGACCAACACAGAAATTTAATACAAAGACATTTTATTTAATAGAACATCAAGGTCAATACAAGAAAAATTTCTCCTAAACACACTATCTCACAGATTCACAGTGTCTCAGTGAGAAAGAGAAAAAACATGGATAGCCCAGAAAATTAGGGTTGAATCTCTGCTGTAATGTTTCTGCCTCTGAATCTGCTACTAGCTCGCTCCTTGAGCAGACAGTGATGCTATATACTTGTATTCTCACTTTTTGTTGAGCAGCAAATGGCTATTGAGATGTTGTTGACATCTGCTATTTCTCTGCTGAATTTGAGCTCATAGTAGGCCTCCTCTTTGCAGGGGAATATTAACATCACCTTCCTATGTTAGCTCTTAGCTTCACGGTCATTTTGGCTCTTTGTGGGGTTTAGAACCCCCTCCCAACCCACAAGAAGAACCAACACAGAAAGAATCCCTTAGGTCAAACCTATCTTTTTTGCGTAACTTTCATTACCCCCTAGTAGAAATTCCCCAAAGCTAACTTGATAGTTGATCTTAGGGAGCAAATTCCTTTTAAATCCTATCATGCCTCTGGCTGTTATCAACAGTACCAAACAGATAATCCTAGAGTTTTTCTCCACCATACTGGAAGGGCACCAGGGGTGCAGGGATAATCAGGAAAGGTCAGTTGGAGGAGATAGCAATTGAACTGAGCCTTGAAAGATAAAAGGGTTCAAAAGATTAAGATGTGGAGGGAACATGTGCCAGGTATGGAAGACAGCATATGTGCAAAAGCAGGACTGGGAAATGTAAAGTGCTGTGTGGAAAACAGTGACATAGTTTGGGACCTGGAGCCAAATTATAAAGGACTGAATGCCAGAGGAATTCATATTTTATCTTAGGGGTAATAGAGAGCTACTGAAGGAAAAAGTAGGAAGACCATATGACCAGCTCTATGCTTTAGAAATGTATGGAGAAAGGATTGATAGGCAAGAAACTTGAGGCAGGGAATCCAGTTAAATTACTGTGATAACTCGGGCAAGAACTAATGAAGGCTAATGGAGAAGTAGGAAGTCTAAATACATGAAAGGCACAGATAACTCAAAAGTCTCATTTTAGTCAAAACTTTCCAACATTTTCCCACTCAAACTTTATAACAGAATCGAACAGATTTTAATTTCACATCCTTTCATTTCTTCTACTCCAGTGGAGTTGCTCATAAACAATAAAATACTTATAAAAGAAACAAAGAAAAATGTGATCTAATCCATAAAACATTGATTAATTGCCTACTTTATACAGAGCATTGTATGCAGCTCTGGATGGTTGTCAAAAGTTTAACTGTCACATAGCCCCTACATTTATGGAGTTTTAAGTCTTGTATGAAGATATGATTCACATTTAAGTAATGATAGTACAAATAATATCTGCTAAGTACATTAAAGACTAGAGGTACAAAGGACTGAAGCTCAAACCAAGGTAAAGAATAATTACTAACAAGAAGAAATAGAATAGGTAGAAGTTTAATGAGTTAAAAGGGATGCTAAGGGTATTCCAGATGTAGGAAGCCAAGTGAGCTAAGGTAAAGAATTCAGTAAGCACCAAGCAAGTTTTATTAACTGTAAGGATTCATATTTGGATGTAGCATGGAAGATACACAAGAAGAATGTTATGAGTTAACAATGCAAAGGTGGGATGGTATAATACTGTATTCAACTGTACTGTTGAATATCAGGTAAAATTGTTTAAACAAACTTTAAAGAGGGAATAGCAAACCACCAAATTTTTTTAGCAGAGAAGAAGTAACATTAAGCACAACAATTTAAACAAAAGACCCAAATAATATGCAATATAATTCAGTGGAGAAGCCACCCTTAGTCCACTGAGATATAACCATATTAAAATTCTTAATTCTCCACAGCAGGATGTACTTTAAATTTAGCCTAATTTCTTTTAGGTTCCCAACCAACAGACCTCTGATAAACTGTAGATGTTTCATATCTTCTGGCTATGAAGTAGGCCACGAACACCCCAGAGTGTGTCTCTGTTCTCCATTTGTACCATTTGACATCTAGATTTTGTGACTCTGGGCCTAACATCTTGCATCTCACATCTTCCAAGTTCTTAGCTTTGCTAACTACTCCTATTTACAGGTAAGAAAACTAAAGCTGTTTACTGGGATTTGATTAGTCCAGGCACAAAATTAATGGCAAAGGCTGGATTGAAGGCTCTATCAGAAGTCTTCATGTTTGATTTCATTCAGTACATAGTCAACCCAAATAGTTATTGCTTAAATTTCCAATTTCATTCTCAGTGAAATGAATTGGTGACACTGCTTTCTTGACATAATTGGCTATAGTAAGCTGAAAATTAAGAGTCATTTGCTGTTAGCCATTTTGAGGAAAGGACCATCTATTCCTATACTTTCTGGTGTTTTCAATAGAAATGGGTGTTCTATTTTATCAAAGGCCTTTTCTGCATCTATTTGAGATAATTATGTGATTTTTGTTAGTTTGATTATTGATATGGTCAATTATATGGAGCCACGCATTAAACTAGCCAAGCATTCCTGATATAAATCCCACCTGGTCATAGTGGATAATCCTTGTGATAACTTGTTGTAGTCCCTTTGCTAGTATTTTATTTAAGATTTTTGCATCTATGTTTATTAGGGAGCTATTATCCATTTTGGGAGAGAAATTATATACTCTGGGAAATCCCTGAGTTGTCTGAAGTTTCATATGCATTTTTTTTTGGTTGATGTCCAACCTGGTGAATTGGGGAAGTCTCAGAACTGTGTTTCATCATCCTATTAAATTCACTTTTATCATTGATAATAACACTTACCTAGTGGAATCCTGAAATGCATCATTTATTCTACTGCAAATTCACCTTTTAGTATGATTTGGACTAGCTGCCCACTGAGATCTCTTCCATCTCTAAATTCTGGGAAATTGTAGTTCCCATACTTGTATTTCATAGTCACCTTCAGTCCCTTAATTTGAAAAAAACTAGGTATTTTTAGCCTAGTTAAGAGAAGACTCAGGGGAGACATGGTAGCTATCTACAACTATTTAAAGGGCTGTCATATGGTAGAGAAATTAGACTTACTCTATTTGGGTCAGAAGGGAAAGGACTAGAGGCAACAGATAGAAGTCACAAAGAGACTGATTTTGGCTTACTATCAGGAAAAGCTTCCTAAAAATTCAAGAAATACAAAAGCAGGATGACTACCTCTTAAAGTGGTGGTTCACTTTCACAGATTTAGTGTCTGTGAAAGTATTTTCAGGTGAGAATTCTTTTAGGCTATGGGTTAGATGTATGGATTAGCCACTAGTGCCCTTTCCAACTTCTAAATTCTGTGAGCTTTAATTTGTTTTCCAAGATCCACTAGGATTGAGAAAGAAGTAATCCTGAAATATTTCATCATCCTTGTAGAGAATAGCAGGTGTATAGAGATTCCATCTACTGATTGATTGGCAATTCAGTTATAATTTACAGTCTGAAGGAGTTTTCTGGGATACCAAAAAGTTATCTGACTTTCCCCAAGACACACAACTAGTATGTATCAGAGGTGGATTTTTAACCTAGATCTTCCAGACTTCAAATCAGCTCTCTATCAACCATACCATGTCTCTCTTGTATGTGGTTCCATAACAGAATCTCATCTAAGCTTACAAAAAGCCATTAGAATCATGTTGATTACTCTTTTATCTCTTCTAAGAGCTTCCTTTCTCATAAAATGGCACATGGTTCACATGATACAGTACAGCTAAATGGCACAATGGATAAAGTACTCAGCCTGAAGTCAGGAAGACTCATCTTCCTGAGTTCAAATCTGGCCTCAGATACTTCCTCACAAGTCACTTAACCTGGTTGGCCCCAGTTCCTCATCTGTAAAGTGAGATGGAAATGATGAACCACTCCAGTATTTTTGCCAAGAAAACCTCAAATGGGGTCACAAAAAGTCAGACACAATTAAATAATAACACGTAGCTTTAGATCTGGAGCAGACCTTTGCCTTCTTCTACAGAGGTTGCCTTCTACAGGGGTTTACTTCTAAAACTCCTTTGCAGATAAGGAAATTAAGGCTAAGTTATTTATTCAGTAGGACATTGCTAATTAGGGCAATCCCCAAGTCTCTTGCCTCATAAATCCTCTAGATCTATATCCAGCACACTGCTCTGTCCAGGGTACTTGGCTACTGAGATATTTGGCTTTCTCTAACCAAACCTCTTATAGAAGCCAAGTCTCCCTAGCAAGGCCATTCTGCCTTGTCATTGGTAATAAAAGCTGACATTTGAGTTATAAAATGCAATTTACATACATTATCATATTTTATCTTTCCAATAGCCCTGTAGGATAGTAACTATAGTGAAGCAAATATTTCTTATTTGATTAACTGCTCTCTCTAAAGTAAAACACTTTGGTCCCCAAGATGGTGATAAAGTAGGTAGCGACTATGTACCTCTTTACCCATAATCCTTTTTTTCTCTTCCTGAGGTAGACACCTGAGCCCAGATCTCAATAACCAGAAGGTACACTGTGGCATCTGTGCCAGTAACTTTTCTTCTGCCTTTACACTTAAATGCACAATTCAGGCCTGTGGCAGAAAAGATCACCTTGCAGAAATACAGTAAGGGTTATAAATACTTCAAGTCCCAGAGGAGCCCTGTAATTTCACAACTACAGCAGCTCTGACCTCGAGCATTGAGAATTTTCTTCCAAATCATTCAGAGAGCCAGTGTGGGAATAGGCTCAGGGAAAGGTGAAGCAATATTTTGGGATAGTGAGTTAACAGCACAGATTGGAGTCCAAAGATATCACCGAATTGCAGAATGTTGGAGTTGGAAGAGACCTCAGCATTCATCTAGTCCAACCAACAGCTGAAAAAAATCACATCTAAAACATACCCCCAAAATGGTCACTTTTCCCTTTGCTTCAAGACTTCTAATCTGGAAGAAACCACTACCCCCCAAGACAACCCATTCTGAACAATTCTAATTGTTGTCCAATTAGGAAGCAGTTCTTATATAGAGCACAAATCTTTTTCCTCATCATTCTAAATACTCTCCTCTGAAAATTCTCTGGCTGATCAATGTCCTTTATTTAAATTAAAAAAAAACTTTACTTTGTATCTTAGAATTAATACTAAGTAAAGGTTCCAAGACAAAAGAGGTTCAAGGGCTAAACAATCAAGGGATAAATGACTTGTCTAGGGTCACATAGCTAGGAAGTATCTGAGGCCAGATTTTAACCAAAATCCTCCCAATTCCAGACCTGGATCTCTATCCACTGTGCCACTTAGCTGCCCTTATCAATGTCCTTCTTAAAATATGATGCCCAGAACTGAATTAAGTAAGTCAAATGTTGCCTAACTAGTATGGAGTAGTATGACTACTAACTTCCTGCTGCTGCAAGATGCACATCTCTTAATTCAGTCTAAGATTTTTTTTTATTTTGGCTACCATGTGACCCTGTTGACTCACAGTGAGATTACAATCCACCAAAACCACCAAGATCTTGTTAAGGCAAAACTATCTATCCATATCTCCCTAATCTAATACTTATGAAATTGGTTTTTTGAACTCAAGTATGAGACTTTATCTTATTTTTATCTTATTTTTTATTATATATGTATATCTTATATATACATATATATCTTTATCTTATTTTTTATTCACATTTATTTTATCTTTATTGGCTAAATTCTATCTTATTGGATTTAATTCAATCTTCTAGGCTGTTCAGATCTTTTTGATCCCTATTTTGTCATCTACTAGATTAACTACTCTATCAGTTTTTGTGCTGTCTCCAAATTTGACAGATAGGACATCTTTGCATATTTCAAAGTAATTGATAATAATGTTAAAGATCATAAGATCAAGCATAGATAGCTATGGAGATAGGAAGTCCTGGTTTCAAATCTGACCACAGACACTTCCTAGCTGTGTTACCTTGGACAAGTCACTTAATTCCAATGACCTTGCCCTTACTGCTCTTCTGCTTTGGAACCTACACTTAGTATCAGTTCCAAACAAAAGGTAAGGATTTTTTAAGCACATAAATATAAATATAAAGCACATGACCATAAAATCTCTCCAATGAAGACTTCTTTACAAATTCATGTTGAATCATTACTGAATATTTTTTGGTCAGTTGCTCAGCAGCTCCAAATACACCTAACTGCCCTCATGTCTAGTCTATTTATTTCTTCTCAATGTTTGGCACAAAGCAAGCATTTTATAACTGTCTACTGCTTTGAATTGGATTTAGTTTAATTGAATCCAATCTGTGTGGTAAAGCTAAAAAATTCCTGTGGATGAGAGTGTGTTGCAAAAGAGAATTTCTGAGAACTTAGTTGGACAGTTAGAATCATAGTAATATTCCTTCATGAATCCTGTAGGAACTGAAGATATTTGAGAACAAGGAAGGTATAAATTATGTCAGAAGAGTTCACAGAGAGTTCAGAGACAAGATTAAAAAGCAAAAAACTGGGGGAGGAAACACTAGGGAATTAAAATATAGCTGCTTTGACTAAGTGGAAACGAAGGGTGCCTAGATAACAAGCCAGCTCCAATCAATAAAAATTGAGAACAAATCTATGTTTAGTGCTGCAAGGGCAATGTGGCCCCTGCCCATGAGAAGATTACCATCTAATGGAAGATGATATGGAAAAATTAGTGTACAAGAAAGTTCTCAATATGCTGAAATTCAATTAGTCAATCCGATGGAATTGTTTTCCTTTTCCTTTATTTTGAAAAAGAAATAAATCACAAGAAAACAAGTTCTATCAAAATAATTAATTACTAGGATATGCCATGGAATCTGGTACACAGTCAGATAAAAATATTACACTTCAATCCCATGCATGAAAGCTTATGTTTAACTGTACAATTCTGAGACAAAGTCATGAAACATCTTTTTTTTTAATTTTTGAGCCTGAACTCATGAATAAAAATTAAATGATGTTTATCCTGAAAGACATCACTCCCATTGTCAACAGTTAGAGAGCAGTTATTGGCCTAAAGTAGATATGTTTTTGAATGAATGTGTAAGGATGAATACATGTGAGGAAAAGAAATACCAAGTTTATTGTGCCTATCATTATTGCTATCTAGTGGGTATAATGGACCATCATGAGTTATGTCATAGTTTGCCAGGAAGTCAATATATAATAGTCTGGGAAAGTAACTAAGAAAGAAGTGCAGAAATGCTCACCAATTAGCCAAGTGAGGTTCTAGAAATTGCTTATTAGTGTTCGCTCATGCTGATGCTGTTTCCTATGCTCTCAGGAATATGATAGGCTAAAGTCTACCATGAATATCAGTTGCTACAATTGCCCCCACCACCTCTATGAATCAAGCACCTCCGGTACAATGAATTTGAAAGTTTATAGAAAACAAAGAGGAAATCACAAGATTCATTAAAGCAGAGAATAAGTTTTGTCAATTTTTTTTAAAAAGGAAGACAACAACAGAGTTTACAGGGATCTCTACCCTCAGATTTCATCTGAAGTATTGTGTTGATGTCTAGATGCATAATTTAAGGATGTTGGTAGGATGGAAAATATCCAGAGGAAAGCAAATAGGATGGTGAAGTACCATCAGTCCATGTTATATTAGATCAGTTGAAGGACCTAGGGATGTTTTTCCAGAGGAGAAAAGATTTATTAGGGGGCAGGAAGGAGGAAATGATAGCTTTCTACATGTATTGAAGGCCAGTCATATGGAAAAGGAAACAACAAAACACTCTAGTATGTTGGCCAAGAAAACCCCAAATGGGGTTGCTAAGAGGTAGGCATGACTGAAGCAACTGAACAACAACATGTAGGAAAAGGATGAGATTCATTCTTTTTGACCCCCCCAGAGGACATAATCAGGTGCCATGAGGAGAAGTTTTAAAGATACAAATTAGTCTTAATGCCAGAAAATACTTTCAGAACATTAGAGTTAAAAAATGTGAAATGGGTTGCTTCAAGAGCTAGTAGAGGGAGCAGCTGGTTAGCTCAGTGGATTGAGAGCCAGGCCTAGAGATGGGAGGTCCTAGGTTCAAATCTGGCCTCAGGCAGTTCCCAGCTGTGTGACCCTGGGCAAGTCACTTGACCCCCATTGCCTACCCTTACCACTCTTCTATACACAGTATTGATTCCAAGACGGAAGGTAAGGGTTTTTAAAATAAAATAAAAAGGAGCTAGTAGGATCCCACTCCTTAGAAGTTTTCAGGTAGAAATTACACAACTACTTTTTGGCTATATTAGAGTGGGAATTCCTTTCATGTATGGATTAGACTACATGGCCACTTGGGTTGCTTCCAACTCTTAAATTCTGTGATCCTGTGAAATCAATACCAGAGACAATCCAGGAATAGAAGGCTAAAACTTCAGTCTTCGTGAGTGAAATGAAGTGATGATTGCTGGAAAATGATGTAGATCTTCAAACAACAATGGAGTCTAGCCAGAATATGATTGGTCTCATTTGTATGACTTCTCAGACTGGGTGGCTGGACTGAAGATTCTGTGTCAGCAGATATTTTCAGTCCATTACTTCAAGGGGTTCACTGATGTCTGCTGACAATCCATAGCTCATCTAGTTGTCTTCAAAGGAGACTGGAAAATATATATAGCCTTAACATAACAAGAAATATGTCAGAAAATTTGGATCAGAAATAAGACATGAGAGAAGCTAACATCTTATACAAGAACCTCAATGTCTATATATGCTTCATAATCCCAGATTACTGACAAATTCTCAGCCAAATCACATATGCTAGCTCTTTCTCTGCTTGGAGATGTAGTTTGTCTGATCTTGGTAAGCTAAAATTCAGACAAGTAGGGGCTCTTTTAACATCACTTCCTTGGATTTAAACTCCCTATTGTTCATTTTTGTTCTGTCCTTTCTTGCCCAAAATTCATGTACTATTGATAGAGAAAATAAAAGTAAAATAAATATTGAGTAGTTTTGACTCATATTATCTCCTAGTATTCTCCTGATCATTCTAACAAGTCATCCTTTCCCATCTAAAGATCTTCCTCTTGTTTCTGAACATATCCAGGGTTGCACTGGATCTGATTGGTGGTTCAATATTCATTGTGAGCATTTACATCTGGGAAATTGGCAAACTAAAAATTAGGGCCGACTTTTTGTTGTGCTGACTGTTCAAGCTGAAGGAAATGTTCATAATGCATATTAAACTTAACAGTATACAGAGAGCTCATTATTAAACATATACTAGTACACCCATATTTTAGAAAGGGAAACTATTATCTCTAAAATCATCGGTTTATCCAGAACAGATCGTGTCAAACTAGCTTCATTTCCTTTTTGAAGAGGGTTTCAGGACTAGAGAGAGTTCAATATATCAAGTGATCCCCAGAGCCACCACAGTGTATTCTGATCATCTTATTGGAAACCCACTATTCCTACTACCTGCTGCTTCCTACCTTTAATCTGAAAACAGTAATCAAGACAATATTACCATTCTGAGGGGAAAATTATACTGATCAATTTTTCTGTTACTAGACTCACCATTCCTGTGACCTCCTAGAGCAAAACACCTCTCCCTGCTAATCATTCCCATAGATAGATAGATAGATAGATAGATAGATAGATAGATACATAGATAGATACATAGATAGATACATAGATAGATACATAGATAGATACATAGGTAGATACATAGATAGATACATAGATACATAGATAGATAGATACATAGATAGATTGTCTTCTCCTATTAGAATGTAAGCTCCCTGAGGACAGAGATGCTTGTTTATTTGTTTCTTCCCCACTTAGCACAGTACCTGATATATAATAAATGCTTTTTCATTCATTCATTTCTTAGTAGTCACCACCAATCCAACTCATTCTGTACTTCAGCATTCCTGACACTAAGCTTATAGGACTGTGTCACTCATATATTCATCCTCAGTTGCCCACTCTTTCTTCCATCTTCTCCAAATATATTTTTCAAATGAAGTCATTCATTGTGATGAGAGGGGAATACCAGGAGTCAGAAATTTTTCCTGAAGAATAGGGAAATGACCTTAGGTTCTAAAAAAGCAGAAAATCAACCCTTTTCATCAAACTGTCAATGACCAAGAAGATGACATCCCACCTATAGAATAGTTATAAGTTCATTTTAAAATAAAACATCTTTATCAAACAGGGGTGAAGTAGAGTTAGTGTATTTTGGAAACAGCCTTGAAGTTTGCCCAGTGAAACCTCAGTCTAGGTACCCACCTCACAAGAGCGCTGATATCCTGCTGAAGGTACCACCACCAAATATCCCAAGTGTAAGAGATGGGGCAGATTTCTTGCTCCAAGGTCATTCTGAAATTCTCCACCTACAAGGGTGTCTTTGGCAGGAGCCAGTCAACTGGGCACCAGTACTCCAACTATCAAGACAAAGCAGACACATGCATATGGCAGTGATCCAAAATGAAAGTAAGAGCAGAGTTATACCTAAAAGCATGCCACACATCTACCACTGGTAAAGTTAGTGAGTGGTATCTTGTATCTGGTAAATTCTATAGTACAATAGTGAATCCTCTAAATCTAATCTAGACTACAAGGAGTGCCTTCTTCCAAAGAGCATCATTGATTTCAATTAATAATAACTTTTTGGAGAAGTAGGCACTTAACATGAACTTATGTTTTTAAGTTCTGTCTTCCTATCTCCAAATACACATTGAAAAGAAAGACGTTTGTGCTTAAAGTGTCTGTTTTTGTTCAGTAATATGTTTAAGCAAGAGTATTTCCAAGGTGTCCCATTACTCACAGAAACTTATTTTCCTTAAATAAAATATATTTGTATTTGTATAATTTGCCATTCATAATATCCATCCATATTATAAAATCCTCTGTACATACTAGCAAGAATACAAATATTTTATTCTAAGAAACAAACAAAAAAACTAGCCAAGACTAATAGGCTGGAGACCTATTGGGTCTATAATTAGAGGGGATCCTGGGGCATTTCTGGAAGCATTCATCTCTACAATGAAAGTCTTATGGAAACTGAAGAGCATTGGAAAGAACCTAAGTGAGTCGAGGTATTTACCTCTGTTTATATTGAATGCTCTCTGCTAATAAACTGGCCCTCCCTGAAAAGGGAGAAATTACAGGCTGCCCAATTCCCTTAGGCTTTGTAGTTGGGGTCAGCTAAACACTAGGACAAATCTGTAAAGAGATTAATTCAGCTTAAGACACAGGTTCCATAAATGAGTAAGCATTCTGGGACACTCCCCTAGGGATGAGCTTGGAAGAGCTTCAGAGGTAACATGGGATACCTAGAATTGAAAAGTGTGAAATCATTTCGGCATTATACTTCTTCCTATACCAGAAGATTCACTGAAAACCAGAGTGTGGAGGCATGGCTTCTCTCCTCTCTCCTTCTGCCTCCAAGAAACTCTGCAGTTGCCATAATAAAGAGCTTCAAGATATCTGTGAGTGAGAGTTGTGAGGGCAGCATTTCTCCTTTTCCATCCTAAGTTCCAAAACATCCATCAGGGTCTCTGTAGCTGGGTCTGAGATCTAGGAGGGCAAATAATCAATTAATTAAATCTGTTTGGTCGGTATTCTATTAAGACAGTCTTCAAATTCTTTCCTCCTTTATTCCAGGTGTAGCCCAAGAGAGTGGGATGGAAGGACATGGGCCCTCAGAGCATCTAGATGGAGGTCTTTGGGGATAGTGCTCCAGTCCTTTTTTTCCCTCTCTGATACAAGGCCAACATCAGAAAGAGTCTTAGAAAACCCTGGAAAGCAAGATCTGTGGACAACCTGGTACCCTCCTCCTCTCTCCCCAATGGGAGATTCCAAAACCAACATTATATGGAATCTCTGAAGGTGTGAGATTTATGAGGGCGATACCCCTAGACCTACCTCTCATTCTTCTGATGGAAGTTTCCTGGGTGCTATTCACAAAGAGCACATTTGGGATTGACTTGTGAGAGAAAATCTCCCTCCCAAACTAATAATATCAAGTAGTAAGGTTTACAAAGGTAGGGGTCCAGCCATGGCTTTCTTTGCCAATAACTCCACAGTTCCTATCTATGCCCTATCCTGCTCTCCTCTACTGGAATTCTTTCTGCTTCAGTGGATACCTGGAAACAAGTCTGTTGTGGGAATGATTCTTTCTTCCCTGAAAGTTATACTTATATAGTACCAATCAATCCATGTGGGAATAGGGAAAGATGACTTACTCCAAAATAAGAGGGTTCAAGGATCTCATATACAACCCCTCTTATCTTATTCCCACAGACACCATCCTAGTTCAAGCCCTCCTTACCTCTCACTTGGATTATTGCAATAGATACCTAATTCATCTTCCTGCCTCAAATTCCTCTCTGCTCCATTCCAGCCTCTACTTACCTGATGAAGTGATTTTTCTTTTTTTAAAACCCTTAACTTCTGTGTATTGGCTCCTAGGTGGAAGAGTGGTAAGGGTGGGCAATAGGAGTCAAGTGACTTGCCCAGGGTCACGCAGCTGGGAAGTGTCTGAAGCCGGATTTGAACTTAGGACCTCAGCTACCCAGCTGCGCCTAAAGTGATTTTTCTAAAGCATAAATCTGATCATATCCCTCCACATCCCCAGTCTATAAACTCCAATGGCTCCCTTTATTTCCAGCATCCAACATGAAATGCTATCTGGCATTTAAAGTCCTTCAGAATGGGATTTCTTCCTACCTTTCCAGTCCTCTTGCATCCTTCTCTACACTTTTCAAACCAGCTATTCTAATTTATTCAACTACTTGCTATTCCTTCCATACTGCTACTTCCCCATATTTTGGCACTGTCTGTCCCCCCATATCTGGAATACTATGCCCTTCTCAACTCCACTTCTCAGTTCCCTGGATTCCTTCAAAGCAGCTCAAATCCCACTTTCTGCAACATCCCTTTTTTGTCTACTCTTTCCCACTCCCTTTCTGAGATGGCTTTCCTTCAGCTTTGTATGTAATAGAAATCTAGCACTTGTACAGACCCCATAAGCTGAGTAGACTGATGTCACCTTTATGTGGGGGATGATGGGGAGATGGCTTCTGGGAAAATTGTGCTGGCATGTAAGGGAAGTGTCTTGGAGAGAATGTGAAGTATGAATGGATATTATATAACTGCTTCTGGTTGGCTAAACATGGTTTGGAGAAGTCTTTTTTTTCCCCTTGATTGGCTGTGAAGCCAAAACTTTCAGAGTCTTCAAAAATGCCTATGGCCACCTCTTTGCTCTATTCAAGTCTAGAGGCAACACTTTCACTCACAGTTTTTAGTGAGCGACTGTGCTACAAGAGGAAAGGACTCAGGGCCTTATTCCCCTCTGAAGCCACATGGCCCCTAAGAAATAGGTCTCTATCCTTGGACTTTTCATTCTTCTCCAATGGTAGCAGAATGAGTTCCAGGAACCCAGGAATCAGAATCTAGGCCAGGTGTCAAAGATCCCCTATGATCAATGTCTTGAGGAGCAAGGAATGATCTATAAAACACCTTCAGAATCATAAGCAAAACATCTAAGTGATGCCACCTTGAAATGTGAACTTCATAAGACCAATGTTATTGTAGGAATTGAGCCCAATTTTGAACATAACTTCCCCAGAAACCAAGGTGGTATAAGGAAGAGTATGTCACAGAGGTACGGAGGAAAATATTTTCTCATTTGTTCTTTCTATATTCCTTAAGCAAAATTAACTCAATAAATATCTATTAAGCAGTTATTGTCATTATTCAATCATTTTGGTCATGTTTTTATGATCTATTTGGAATTTTCTTGGCAAAGGTACTGGAATGGTTTTCGTTTCCTTCTCCAGTTTAATTTACAGATGAGGAAACTTGGGCAAATGGGGTTAAGTGACTTTTCCAGGGTCACACAGCTTGAAAGTATTTTAGGCTAGATTTGAACTCAGGGACATGAGTCTTTATGACTCCAGGCCCAGTGTACTATCCACTGTGCTGCCTAGCTGCCCATTTAGCACCTATTGTGTGCCAGTTACTGTGCTTTGCACTAAATATCCCCTCATACAAGTTACCTGATGTTGTCACTAAAAAGAACTAGGATGTTAGTTGATAGCCTTAACAAATGGGAAGAATATGTCCAATGGGCTTGAGCTTAAGGCAAAGAAAAGAGAAAGTTTAATCCCTAAAATTCCCCTCGGAAATCCTAATGGGTCATGTAACTGCTCTGCCCTTGAGAGGATAAAACTAAAGCATATTTGTTATGGATGAGGAAACTGAGGTGGAGTGAGGTTAAGAAACTTGCCCAGAGTCACACCGGTAGGAAGAATCTGAGACAGGATTTTACTCACAAACATTTATTAAGTATTTACTATGTGCCAGGTGCTACTAATACAAAAAAAAGTGAAAACAGCCCCTGCCCCCTGTGAGCTTAAAGTGGAGGGAGAGAAGGAATATGGAGAGAGAAACAATCTGTACATATTGAAGTATATGCCAAATAGACAAGATGACTTTGATGGGAAGGTAAAAGCAGGAGAAAGAGGAAAAGTCTCATGTGGAAAATATCCCTTGAGCTGAACTTGGAGCATCCCAGAGCTTCTCAGAACAAGTGGCAATAAGCCTAATCTGAAAGAGATCAGTGACCTCCCCTCCTGTTTGAGCTGACTGAGGCCAACTCCCCAGTTCCCTTCTGACAACCACAGAGAATCAAAGACAAATGAGGTCCTGACCCAAAGACCCTGCTCCTTTAGAAGAGACAAAGCATGTCCTCCTCCTGTGACAGATTCTGAAGGAGCCACACTGATGTACATCTAGACAGATAAGATGGAGTATGACTTCCAACATTGTGTACATGATAGTTTCTTATTCACATAGTCCTACAATTATTCCTTCAGAAGAGGCTCTTGGGATATCGTTAAGGACAAGATGGAGACATTTGGAGCAGATGAGAAAACTGATGGATTCAGATCTAGTTGAATGATTGAATCCAAAAAGATTAATAGACCAATGTCAACCTAGAATGAAATCCCCAGTAAAATGCTACAGAGCTCTGACTGTGGCCCTATTCTGTTTGACATTTTAATGGCGAGATGGAGAAAGATATAGATGGCATGCACTTCAATTTCATGGATGACACAAGTCTGGGAGATAGCTAATAATGTGTGATAGCAAAATCAAGTTCTAAAAAGATCATGACAGGATGAAAATATTGGCCTAATCTGATACGATGAAATGTAATAGAGACAGGAAGAGAGGTCAGTATGGTTCCCAATTCCCCTATTTCTTCTACTACTTTTCTTTAGAAATTTTTTTCTGGAATTGATGAAGTTTGAGTCTTCTATTCTCTGTGCTGTAATCTATTGACCTCCCAGTCACTTCCCTTTCTTTCTCAGTGGCTTTAGCTACCAGCTGATCATCTTTGCCTCATATTTGTCATCATCCTTAGAATACAGCATATATGTTTATGACCTTTCCAATAACTTGAAATTATTATTCCTCAATTCCAATGACCTCCATTTCCATCTATTTCAGTCACACATACCTTGGAACTTACAGTCACTTTTTATTGCACAATGGTTAGTATTGATTAACTGCTGAAACTCTCCAAAGATGGGTGGGAAGGATTGTATATATTCACTCCTTATTTCAATTCTTCCATTATCCTGGAAAATGTCATTCTGCCTACAAGTGTTCTCCGTGGATCCCTGCTGGCATTGGTAGAATTTAAGCTCCTTAAGGGTAGAGATTACTCCACTTGGTATAGCATAATGCCTGGCACATAAAAGGCACTTAATAATGTTTATTATATATTAGAGGAGTTGTGGAAAACCAGACATATGAATGTATTTTTGGCAGAGCTGTGAGTTGATCCACCCATTCTTGTAGAGGGTGGGATATTAACTGACGCTGGATCTCATGGAATCTTCGTAACACTGAAGGGTATTTTCCATTGATTTGTCCCCAAGTTTTCACTGTTTTATGCATACCTGGGAGATTATTCAATTCAATTAACATTTATTAAGCACCTAAAATGTGCCTGGAACTTCCCTAAGTGCTATGGTGAGAAAGGGGGCAGTTCAAAAGACCTCAGTCCAAAGAATGAAATGAATTCACCAAATAGCTCCAGTTCTAAGCAAGATAATTCAGGGTCTTTAAGAAGTTTTCCAAGGAATCAAATGTCTACCTGGGCTTTTTCCAGACACTGATACTGTTCAAAATTAGCCTAGCTGAAATACATACTATGGGTTTCCATCCCTAAGTTAAAAAGGTCAAACTACTGGGCAGACAACTGTCTGAAGAGATGATTAGAATGGAGTGTCCAGTGATCGGGCTGGGTCTTCCAGTGACTGATTCCTCTCCACCCAGCCAAGAATCCCTAAATTTTCCTCCAAGTTCAGCTAATATATACCATCTACTTTAGAAAGCATTTCCTGATTCCCCCTGTAACTAGTACTGTTTTTCTTCCAAGAATCAACACTCTCCTTATTTATTTGTATATTTTATACCCCCAGTAGAATTTAGGTTCTTTAAAGGCAATGTCTGTTTTTAAAAATTTGTCTCCCTATTTTCAGACCCTGCCACAGTGCCTTGAACATGATAGTTACTTAATCAATGGTTCTTGGATTGAGTAGGATTCAAACATGATCAGATCAAGGCTCTGGAAATGACAAATTTCTGTTGATGGAAAGGTTCCCCAAATGGTTCTAAATACAGATCAAATTATGCTAATTGTACCTCCTCCTCAATTCTTAACCCTTTCAATTCTACCTTCATCCCCATGACACAATTGAATCTACTCTTTTCGAGGCCAAAAAGTTTAAGGACATTTACTCATTCTTTATTCTAACTCTAGGTTTTGACACTGTTAACCAGCCTTTCCTCCCAGATATTTTTTCTTACCTTGACTTCCATGATGCTGCCCTCTCCTGGTTCTCTTCTTATCTGTCAGAGCTCTCATTTTCCTCTGCCAAATCATTACCTATCCGTCATCCTCCTTAGAATGGATGCTTCCAATGGTTCTATCCTATGCCATTTTCATTTCTCTCTCTATGTTTTCTTCTTTTTTAACCCTTGCCTTAGGACTCAATACTGAGTATCACTTCCAAGATAGAAAAGCAGTAAGGGCTAAGGCAATTGGAGTTAAGTGGCTTGTCCAGGGTGACAAGTTAGGAAGTCTGGACATATTTGAACCTAGGACCTCCAATCTCTCTGGCTGGTTCTCCATGCACTGAGCCAACTAACTGCCCATCATATGCTACCTTCTGCAGGCCTTCCTAGCTTTATACCCACCCAATCTCTTGAACCTTTCCCCTGAAAGGTTATCTTCCTCCTAACTCTGTCTGGATCTTATATAAACCTATTTATTTAGATGTTGTCTAAGCCTTGCTCTTCTGTCTTAAGAATCTCTAAGACAGAAAATAAGAGTTTTTTATCTTTATTAATCTATCTATATGTCTTCTAGTTTCTGTGGGAAATGATTTAGTATGACAAAAGACAGACAGATAGAAAGACAAGAATAGAACATTTAATGTTAATAACTTCTTATGTGCTGGGCTTTATTCTGACCACTGGATATACAATCAAGCAAAGCAGACTTTATCTTCAAAGGACTTACATATGAATGGCAGTTCCAACCTACCAAGACAGAAGCCTGGAGATGAGAAGTCTTGGTTCGAAAACAGCCTCGGACATTTCCTAGCTTATCACCCTAGGCAAGTCACTTAATTCCATTTGTCTTAGCCCTTTCTGCTTTTCTGTCTTGGAAGCAATACCCAGTATCTCTTCTAAGACAAAAGATAGGGGTTAAAAAGAAGAAGAAGAAAGCATAAAGAGATAAGAGAGATTGGCACAGGATAGATGGTAAGGTAAGATAGAAGGTAAGAACTGCCTCTCTTGATTGTATATCCAGTGGTTAGAATACCATACCTACATATAGTGGTATTGAAAGTGGGGTGGAAAGAAAGAGGAGGTACCCACACGAAAACAGTGTTACAAATAAAGAGGCAAAGGTAGAACTTTGAGAAGAAACTAAAAGATAACGTAGAGAAATAAATGCATAGGTGACTTACGGGGAATTGAACCTGTAGGTCTGAAGTTAAATTTAAAAAGAAAAAATTTGGCAAAATTTGGAAGAAATCAAGAAAAATGTAAAAGGAAATAATCTCCAGGTCTAAATACTAATCGAGATTATACTTCAGACAAGCATTAGATGACCTGCTCTCCAATAAATGGAGAAACCAAGAACCAGACATATTCTTGCCTCAATTTACATTAATGGAAAAGAAGATTAAAACCATCCGCCTCTAAAGGCCCATTCTTTTGTTATTCCATTGACCTCATGCCACCTTATATCTTACCAAATCAGCTAAAGGGGTTTTCTGTTGAATTCTGGAGACTTTCCCTGTTGTCTGAGACAGATTAATGGATGTGTGTATATGAATAAACTCTCTGGAAAATCATGGTTACAGAATGGGACATTCTAACTAGGTATTCTGCTTAGTATTGAATTGCCATGCACACATGGACTAACAGCTTCCAAAGAATAAGAACATGACAAAATAGCCTTGCCACTAAAACTATATTCAATACGATTCAGTAACTCCATGATAATTCAGAAGGCATGTGAGGGTCTTGGAATGCTACAACATTTTTACAAATATTATTTGTCATTATACACAAATGTGCAGAAATTCAAATTAAGGAGATATGCCGGATGACTGACTACTGAAAAAAAAAAAAGCATCTTTATTCTCTATCTGCGTATGTGTCATATATACCTATGCATGTGAGCATGCACTTTACAGATATTTCTTGCTCAAAGATGATACAATTTTCTGATGGTGATGATATCCATCAAAACATAGCTCCTGGCTCTAGCTACTCATAAATCATGGACAACTCCAAGGGATTTTTTATTTTTTTATTTAGAATATTTTTCCATGGTTACATGACTCGTGATTTTTCCCACCCCTCTTCCTTCCCCTCTTCCCAAGCTGACAAGCAATTCCACTAGGTTATACATGTATCATTATTCATATTATTCATATTTGCAATAGAGTGATCGTTTAATGCCAAAACCCCAATCACATCCCCATCAAGCCATGTGATCGATCACGTATTTTTCTTCTGCGTTTCTGCTCCCACAGTTCTTTCTCATAAGTTCCCCTGCATTGTCCTGGATCATTGCATTGCTGCTAGTAGAGAAGTCCATTACATTCAATTGTACCACAGTGTATCAGTCTCTGTGTACAGTGTTTTCCTGGTTCTGCTCCTTTCACTCTGCATCAATTCTGGGAGGTCATTCCAGTTCGCATGGAATTCCTCCAGTTCATTATTCCTTTGAGCACAATAGTATTCCATCACTATCAAATACCACAGTTTGTTCAGCCATTCCCCAACCGATAGACACCCCCTAATTTTCCAATTGTTGACCACCACAAAGAGCGCGGCTATGAATATTTTTGCACAAGTATTTTCCTTATTATCTCTTTGGGGTACAAACCCAGCAGGGGTATGGCTGGATCAAAGGGCAGGCAGTCTTTTAAAACCAATTAAAAGGAACTTATAAAGAAAAAGGATATCCATTGCCATATAAGGAACAGATGGAATCTGAATGCAAATTGAAACATACCATTCTTCATTTTATTTCCTCCATGAATTTTTCTCTAGTGTAAGCAATATGTGTTTTATTTCACATGACAAATGGGGAAATAAATATTATATGATAATATATGTACAATCTATATCACATTACCTACCTTCTTAGGGAATACAGAGGGGTGGGAGAAAGGAGGGGAAAAAATGAAGCATCAATTTTTGGATATAGCTGATATTATAATTTATTTCTCTCAAATATGCATATTTATTATAATTTATTATATGTTTATTAAAATCATGTTTATTATATTATTGTTGGGTTACATATTATATAACATTATATATTAAATATATGGTAATAAAAAAGGCATCTCTGAAGGAACTGGTCTAACAATAACAACAACAACAATAACAATAATTAAGAAAAGGGGGTGATCAATGACTTGGGCAATGCTGCCCTCTAGAGCTCAAGAATAAAAAATACCATTGAGCTTTTGGCGTTTGTAACAATGAATCTCAAATTTTTACTTTATAGAGAAGAGGGATCAATGAATAATTTGTATCATATTTAATGTGGGCAATAGCTGAATTGTTATTGCCATTTTATTACTGCCACAGCAGTTAATTTGTTAGCGTTCATGTCCCACTGAAGAATTGTGCCATTTGTTACTATAAAAGAGCTAAGGGGAGAAAAGATAAAGGGAAGAAGAAAGTTGGACACATAAGGTGGTCACAACCCCGTTCATTAGATGGGGAGGTGGGAGAGGAAAGATAGGCCTGAAAAATGAGATAAAATGTCAATGAATTCAGGGCTCCAGGTGGTACCAACATGATAGTGAAGGATCCCAAATGATAAGTAAAGAGCAGCTTAGACGTAGCAATCCCATTACTGAGTTGGTTTCCCAAGGAGATTAGGGAAAGAGAAAAAGAACTTATCTTCTAAAATATTTCTAGTATCTCTCTTTGTGGTGGCAAAGTATTGGAAACTGAGGGGGTGCCTATCAATTGGGGAATGACTAACTAAATTATGGTCCATGATTGTGATGGACTACTACTGCTCCATACGAAGTGATGAACTGATTTTTTTAAAAAACCTTGGAAAGAATTATGAGATAATGAACAGTGAAATGAGTAGAACCAGGAAAATATATACAGCCACAGAACTGATACTAGGAGAATAAACTGAGAATGTTACCTTCATTAAATGAACAGAAAGATAAAACAGGAAAGAGTTAATTTGTCAGCCTCCATGACAATAACTATGTGACGTCAGGAGGGGAGATAAGTGTTGGGACATCAGTGGATGAGATTTACTATGTAGAAATGAAGAAAAGTAAGTTAAACATACAGGAGATCTATGGTTTCATTTGCACAATATCTTCTTTTTCTTTGTGTATGGAAATGCTTGTTTTGTTTGGATTTGTAAATGTTCGGGAATAGAAATTTTTTTAGAAAAATTTTAGAAAGTAAAGGGCAGTAAAATGCAGAAATAGGAAACAAATGAGAGAAATGGAAATACCCAATGATAAACTTACCTTTTCTTCACATTTGGAGGGAGGAGAAGGCAAGAGGAAGGAAGAAGAATGTGGAAGTGGAGGAAGAATGAACACATCTCTGTCTCTCTGTCTCTCTGTCTATCTTTAGATCACCTGCCAAAGTAGAAATGAAGCAGCTGGAGTGTAGGAGGGGAAGCTCTTGTAAACAGACACAATTTCTTTATGAGGGCTTTCATGTGTGCATGAGGACATAGGGATGAAATTGAATCTATTAGCCCCTCAGCAGTTGATAGGCAGAGAAATCCCTACTCGTGGTTCAATTAAGAAAGCCATAATTAACCAGAGTTTCACAACATGAGGAAACTAATGAAGCCTGATTTTCTCTGGATTGGAGCCTTTTGGGTGACTGGCTTGCTCATTGAATTATTCCAAAGTTCCTCTGCACTGTAATACACAAATAATACCTTGACTTTATTCTAGAAGAATGTGGTTTGTCTGTCTCTACAAAATACTTTGCATTGTTTATACCAAAGAAGCTGGAGCTAGAATTGATGTCAGGGGAGGGGAGAGACTGAGAGCCCGTGGAGGAGGGAGAAATAATATAATAATAATAGTAACAAATAATAATGAGTTGCATTTCTATAGTTATAAGGCACTTTCACATTATCTCATCTGATCCTGACAACAGCCCTGTGAGGAAAGTAGGGCAAGTATTATTGTCCCTGTTTGAGAGATGAGGAAATGGAACCAGTGAGCCTGAGGAAGAGAATGATTGTTATACATAAAGGATGGGGACCAGCTGTTCTCCATCTCTTCCAAACACAAAACAACAGTTTAAACTGCAGCATAAGAAACTTAAGTTAACGATGCATTTGGGCCTGCCTGTATATAGTGCTTCAAGGTTTTGTTTTGTTTATTTGTTTGTTTGTTTGTTTTTTAACTCTTACTCTCTTTCTTAGAATCCGATAAGTACCACTTCCGTGGCAGAAAAGTGGTAAGGGCTAGGGAATTGAGGGTAAGTTGACTTGCCCAGGGTCATATAGACTTGGTGGAGGTAAGATCTGAACTCAGGACCTCCTGTCTCCAGACCTAGCTCTCCATACATGGAGCCACCTCTTACTTTAAGGTTTGCAAAATTCTTTAAAGACTCTTTTTTTGTTAATTTGCTCTTAACAATCCTGTGAGATTAGTATTAGTATCACTATTTTACACATGAGGAAACAGAGGTTCAGGGTAGTTAAATAACTTGTGAGCAAATCCTAGTCAAGGCTTTTTCCTGTGTTTCATGCCCTTTCTCCCTCTCCTCTCTAAGATTACATCCTATTTATGCTGTATTTCTATTGTATGCCCATAACGATTTGTGTGTTTTCTCCCTTTTAGAATGGGAGCTCCTTAAGGGCAGAGACCATCTTCTTTACTTTCGTAGCATCTCCAGCACTTAAAATAATACTTGGCACACAAGAAGTACTTAATGAATGCTTGTTGATGACTGGAAATAGGAGTGGGTCTGGAGTCCAATAAATCATCAGCATTTCTCTATACCAGCAATCATGTCCTGCAAGAAGAGAGAGTAAGAGATAACCCTTTTAAAATAACCACTATTCAATTTCATCCCCATGTCTTCATGCACACATGAAAGCCCTCATAAAGAAATTGTGTCTGTTTACAAGAGCTTCCCCTCCTACACTCCAGCTGCTTCATTTCTACTTTGGCAGCTGGGTAGTTCAGTGGATTGAGAGACAGGAGGTCTTAGGTTCAAATCTGACCTCAGACACTTCCCAGCTGTGTGACCCTGGGCAAGTCACTTGACCCCCTTTGCCTAACCTTACCACTCTTCTGCCTTGGAGCCAATACATAGTATTGATTCCAAGATGGAAGGTAAGGATTAAAACAAATAAAAATAAAAAAAAATAACCACTATAGGTAGAATAAAATATCTAAGACTGTATTTACCAAAACAAACTCAGAAACTCTATGAATAGAATTATAAAATACTTTTTTATACAAATAAAGAGTGGTAAAAGCTAGGCAATGAAGGTTCAGTGACTTGTCCAGGGTCACTTAGGAAATGACTGAGGGCAAAGTTGAACCCAGAACCTCCTGACTCTAGGCCTGGTTCTCAAACTACTAGGCCACCTCACTGTCCCCTAAATAAATAACTTTTTAAAAAAGAAATAATCCAGATAAGAAACTATTCCTTGAGTTGGTACACTTTCTCTGGTACTCCGTCAATACCTATAGACTGATGGGATTGCTTTGACTACTTATGTAAACATGTCTCTCATCACCATACAAACACCACTACCTCACCAAACAAGTCTGACCAGAATGGCTCGCTTAGTTTGGATGGAAATGCCAAGGTATGCTGCATGCATATTCAATTTGTTAAAAAGAAACCAATCACCCTTCTGCCTGCCTTATCACCTCTGCATTTGACTGAAACATAGCCTGACTGCACAAATTTAGTTATGACTGCAGCTCAGAAAAGACCCAGCAGGAACAAGTAATAGAATGGTGCTCCGGGCCACTGCCAGGGACTCCACTAGGAGATGAAAGTCATGCTAATATATCTTGGTGTCCAAATAAAATGCAAGGTAGCAGTCTGTGAGGAGCCACCCATACTAGGCAATAGTAATGCCAGGCAATCTGATAGCTTATTAAATCTCCTTAGAGATCAATCAGACCCCTCCAAAGATAACAGATCATAACCAGCTTGTGCCCATAGGAGAATTTGTCAAAGACAAGAACAATACAGTCGGAGCTAGTAGCTCAGTGGATTGAGAACCAGACCCAAAGATGGAAGGTCCTGGGTTCAAATGTGACCTCAGATACTTCCTAGCTGTGTGACCTTGGGCAAGTCACTTAACCTCCATTGCCTAGCCCTTACCACTCTTCTGCCTTAGAACCAATACACAGTATTGATTCTAGGATGGAAGGTAAGGCTTTTAAAAAAAACAATCCAGTCATCCAAGTGACTTCCAAGAAGGGCTCAGGCACCAGTTTCAGGGAGATTAGATGGAGATTTATATTGTAATTTAATTGATCTGGAGATTGCATGTTGGTATTCTCTAGAGGGTCAGAGAGATTAGATTAGACTTTCCTGTGTCTAGGAGGATCACTGCCCAGATAGAGGGAGCGAGTTTGAATCCAGAGCCCACCATTTCTTTCCTTACTTCAACTGTTAAGTCAGCCAGGGAATACAGGCCCCCTACAGAGTTTGATTAGTTTGGAACTAGCCTGGACCATTCATGAGCTCAGAATTAAGTACGTAAGGAAGTGGCTATCATGATTCCCAGATTATGACAGGAACTGAATAGGCCACAGCAGGAGGATCAGGGCTGTCTTCCTTAGTGGCCAAGCTTCTGTCATGCTTCAGGAGTAATAGTAGAAGAGGTTATGTGTACTAGATTGCCTACTGATGAGGCATATATTATGTGTACTGTGCATGGAACTGTAATATAGGATGTTGTGTGTTATACACTCTCATGCAGGCGTCCTGTTGGATGCAACCCTGATTCTGTGTGTTATGAATTGTATGAAACCTTTGTATCAGTCTACAGTGTGTGACTTTTCCATATTGCTCTTCCTTTTGTGCTTTATGAGATATTTTTGTGCATACTCCAAGGCTCCTATTGGAAGTTTTGATGTATCAGTTATACATGAGGTCAGGAGCTCTCAAACTTTTTGGGCTCACGACCCCCTCAACACTCAAAATTTGTTGAGGAAGTCAAAGGGCTTTTTTTTTTAAACCCTTGTACTTCGGTGTATTGTCTCATAGGTGGAAGATTGGTAAGGGTGGGCAATGTGGGTCAAGTCAAAGGGCTTTTTAACGTGACATTTTCTATAGATATATTTCCTATTTCTATAGACATATTTTCTATTTCTATAGATGTTTCTATATATTTCTAGATATATTTTCTATATGTGAAATTAAAATATCTTAGCATTATTAAAAAATAGTTGGTGCTTTATACCCTTAGGAGTCCCTGAACTTATTTTTTAAACTCTTACCTTCTGTCTTAGAAGTGATATTAAGGGGGCAGCTGGGTAGCTCAGTGGATTGAGAGTCAGGCCTAGAGATGGGAAGTCCTAGGTTCAAATCCGGCCTCAGACACTTCCCAGCTGTGTGACCCTGGGCAAGTCACTTGACCCCCATTGCCCACACTTATCACTCTTTCACCAAGGAGCCAATACACCGAAGTTAAGGGCTTAAAAAAATAAATAAATGGATGGATAGATAGATAGATAGATAGATAGATAGATAGATAGATAGATAGATAGATAGATAAGTAAATAAGTAAATAAGTAAATGAATAAATAAGTAAATAAATGGATGAATGAATGAATGAATGAATAAATAAGAAGTGATATTAAGTGTTGGCCCCAAGGCAGAAAAGCCAAGGGCTGGGTAATTGGGTTTAAGTGGGTTGCCCAGGGTCACGTAGCTAGAAAGTATCTGAGGTCAGATTTGAACCCACAACCACCGCTCTCCATCTCCAAGCCTGGTTCTCTTATCTATTGCGCCACCTGGACCTCTTTTTGAGAACTGTTGTACTAAGTAATAATAATAATTAATAATAATAACTACCATTTATATAGTGTTTCAATATTTGAAAAGTACATTACAAATATTATTTCATTTTATCTTCACAACAACCCTGACCAGTAGGCACTATTATTATCCCTGTTTTACAGGTAACAAAAGTATAGCATTATTGTTACTATTTAGTTATTTTAGATATTAGAAGTGATCATTATAGGCTTTGAGGGCAAGCTAGTTATAAAGATTACCTCTCCCTCCTGGGGAGGGAGCTATTACTGGAAAGGTCTAATTCAGCTAAACAGGCAAACTGCAGAGAAGAACCAAAATGGTTTCTGCCACAAGCCTCCAAAGCAATCAATAACTGGGGTCAGCAAGCAGAGTGATCTGCTCACCTCAACCCCCAGGAACCAACTCCCCTAACTGCCCTCAACTGCCCCTCACCCAGAGTTCTCTGGGGGGCGGGGGAGCCTGGAATTCTGGGTTGAGGCTTGACCCTGTATCTTGCAGGAATTCCCCACCCTGCCATCTCCATGTTACAGACCTCAGGCAAAACACTTAACCTTCTTTGCCTCAGTCTTCTCATCTGTAAAATGAACTGGAGAAGCAAATGGCAAACTAGTCCAGTATATTTGCCAAAAAACAAAAAAGCCTATATGGGGTCACAAAGAATCAAGCACAACTGAACAATCACAATTCCTGATCAATGCTGACCCTAAATGGGTATTACAAGTAGGATTGTTTCATAGGAGATTACTCCCATGAATTGTGGGAGCCAAACCATTGAGCAACCGTCAGCCATACCAATACTATAGCAAAACCATGAATCCCCTAACAAGTTGAAAGATATTCAATGGTATCTTAGACAGTAGCAATAAAAGGTATTGGGGAGAAATGGTCCATTCCATTGCCCAATATCTCTATACCTCATGGGATCTTTCATAGGTATAAATTATTTTTAAATTGGCAGCAGAGACTCTCTTAGGGGGTGAGGTAAAGAGAGTTATTTTCAGAAGAGAAGGGAAAAGAAAAATCCACAAAAAGTGGAGATACAAATTTCTAGGACCAGCTTTTCTTGTCAAAGAGGAAAATAGCTGACTCATGTCATAATCTGACTCTGGTAGCTGAGAGTCTCACCTTGATTGACAGGTGAAGACAGTTGGAGACATCGGAATGTTCCCAGAGGTCAGGAGGACAGGAGGAAAGGCAGTTGGCCAAAAAGGATATAAATACCCTGACAGCCCCCTGAGAGGAACTGCTTGGACCCCTTGTCTTTGGGGACCTTTAGTTTTGCTTTGGCTGAGCTTTGCCTAAACTCTTGCCTTGTACATTTGATCTTGAACATTGATTGACCTGTGGGTCACACTGTGGATCTCCTGATTCTCTCTGATCCCTAGATATTTAGGCACCTAAACCATCTCTAGATATTTAGGTATCCCGGGGGCCCGGGGGAGAGGAGGGGGGGGGGGGGAGGAATCCGGGAAGTGGGTAGAAGAAGAATAGGGTGGTAAGGGTGGTATTTCCTGAAGGCTGTAAGGCTGGCACAACAACTAGCAGTGAAAAGCTGAGAGAGACATCAATATTTGTGACATCCAAGCAGATTGCTTACTCTGGTTTGGCTGTGGCCAGGCTGAGCCAGAGGAAGTGAAGAACAAGCCCAGCATTACTGAACAGCCTACAGTCCTGAGGGATTATTGTCTTAGCTTTAGTGATAAGGTCTCCTATTCCCCAACCTGTTCCTGATCATTCCTTTCCCTTGAATAAAACATAGATAAAAGTTATTAAGTATCTTCCTGGAGTAGTTATTCCATCACCACTCTGGGGAGGGAGCAACACAATCAGATGAACGTTATCCAAGGCTGATAGAGCCCAATACCAACGATCAATCAACCCCAGGTGGGACCTGAAAGAGTTACTCATTCACTGACTTTTAGGGATCCTGCCTGGGCACTGTTATAAAGAAGGGCAGTTATTATAACATCCAGCTGAGTGGCAGGACTAGGGTGTCCCTGCACCAGCCATTACAGGAACCAAACCACAGCTTCCTCAGATTATATACAGATTAATAACAACTATAATAACTAACCTTAGTAATATCAGTAGCAGTATAGAGATTAATCTCTCTTTATTTTTATAACACTCATTACACAGAATGGGACCAGCAAACAACTTCTGAAGATGGAGAAACAGATCTAATGATTTTGATAGTGGTCAGACTATCCATTAGGCAAAGGAAGAAGGAAGAATCTCTCCTTGCTATGCTTTGCTGTGTTTATATGAAGAAATTATATGGCTAAACAAACCCTCTGAAGGTGGGGGCAAGAAGAGGGATAACTGTAGGAATTAATATGAGCAAAGCAAAAATCATAATCCAAAGAAATCAGGTTCCAGTGTTTGGGGTGTGTTCACTGGACTTCAGTTTCAGATTTGATTTGTGATCCCCAGGACCCTCCGAGCCCTCAATGGCACAAAAGAAAGTCAGTCTATTCTTGTCTACCTCCAACTTTCCAAAGACGATTGTGGACAATGCTGAGAAAGACATAGACTTATAGAATTCCAGTTGTCCTTAAATTCTCAAATTTCTGGTAAAGACATCCTAATCTCATGTGTAAAAGGCCACAGTGATTTAGGATTAGGCCAAAGAAGTGCTGCCAATAGAGATATTATCTTCTTTAAAATTTTTAAAAATACTATTTAAACAGAAGAGCAAGATGCCATCTTCTGCCTTCCCACAGAATCACAAAGGGTACCATATGTAGAGACTGACTAGCCTTACTTTAATATTTGACAACCATTTATTCCATATTATGAAGTTTCATATGAGTTCTATTGTCTTAACGTTGTCCTTCCTGGAGACCGAGGGATACTAATCTAGTGGATTTTCCCAAGTCATCTTATAGCTTTTGATGCCTAGAACTTTGCATAAAACAGCCTAAAAAACATACTTGAAGTTAATGTAAAATGCTTCCCATTGTCAGCTACTTGAATAAAGAGCAAAGAATAGCGACAAATGTTTTATTCCGGCTATTATCAATTTTAGTATCATGTGGCATTTTCCACAGATGCAAGTAGAAGCATTTGGATACAAGTGATAATCACATGTTTAAGCAGTTTTGCTGCTGAAAATGCTATTCTCCAGAAACTGCTTTCTAATATGAAGAGGCTCTGGTTGAGCCCCACCACAAAGAGCATGACTCACTCAAGAGAAATGAGCAGAAAATCGTCCAATAGACTGAAGAACCCAAGCATAGTCTCGCTAAACCAAAAGACATTCACAGCAAACAGGCCCCTTCTTTTTAGGATTATACAAGGAAGATATATTGCTTCCCAGGAATTGGCCGGGTTTCAAATTCCATTACGACCCCAACCCAGACTTGTCAGAGAAGATTGTGGTTAATATGGAGAAAGACGTGTGCTGATAGATTTCAGGTTGCCCTTCCATTTCTGAATTCTTAGTGAAAACATGCTAACCTTCTATGCGCAAGGCAAAAAGATCTAGGGAATAAAGTGTAGGCAGGTCCAGCTGTAGGAGGTGATTATTCATATTCCAAAAGAATTCACCTTGGGTTGCCTTTCACATCTGAGGCTAAGTCGTAAGTCACACATACATAGACAATGTTTAAAAATTATTGATTGATTGATATGACTGCACTTGCACTCGGCATTCGCTGATTGAAAAAATGCCTGATGGCATTGAATGCAGAATCTCCGATGAATTCAGTAATGCTTTTAAGCAAATTTGCATTCCACAATCCCAGCAGTGGCTCTGTGCATTTGAAAAATGCTCCACTACTTTGTGCAATCTTTAACCTCCCAGAAGCATTTTCGAAATCCAAAGACACCTGAGACACTTACTAGTTGTATGACCCTGAGCAAATCACTTAATCTCTGTTTGCCTCATTTTCTTCATTTGCAAATTGGAGATAATAATAGCATCTATTTCCCAGGATTGCTGTGACCGTGGAAGGCAAGAATATTTATAAAGCACTGAACACAGTTCTTGGCACATTGTAAGCACTGGAAAAAGGTTAACTATTATGATTATTACGTAGGCTGTAATCCAGCCACGCCTACCTGTCTTTTCTGAATTCTGTTCCACACCTTCCCATAAATCCTCCCTATGGGATTCCCGCCAATATATAGGGGACCTTCCTCTGTATTTCTTCATATTTGTAAATACTCCTGGAACATGGAGGCTGTCTTGTCAACTATTGCTGCTTGCTCTGAAAGCAGCCCGTGTGTGTGTGTGTGTGTGTGTGTGTGTGTGTGTGTGTGTGTGTGTGTGTGTGTGTGTTTTCCAGTCATGTATCTTGTTGAGGACATCCTTTCTACAAGACTATCCTTTCTCTTCCTGGGTAATTCTTCATTGTAAATGGGATTCAGCCTACTCGTGCCTCCAGAGCACTTCCTGAATTCTTTTTCTTTTTGGCTAACCATCATCGTTAGTTTGGAAAATGGGAATAGGTCTACCAATGTGCCATTATTTAGTAAGTTCATAAAAAAAACAACTTTGGGGATTTGAGAGAAGTTTCAACAGACATTGACTTTTCTACATACACAACAGGAAGTACAAAGGAAACAAGACCCAAGGACTTTCATTTTTAGTTCTTAGATTTTTTCATACATATATATAGATATACACATTTATATTGATATTATATATAATTTATATTTATAATATTATTTATATTTATATTATGTATAATATTTCTATATTTTATATATAAAGCTTATATATAAAATATATTTTTTTAGTTCTTATATTTTTTCATATACTGAGTCATATTTCAGAGCTAAATAAAGATCAAAATGACAGTGCTTGGTGCACATAGGGATTATTCCTATAATAGACCCTTTGCAATAACTCTGCAGCCAGCAGGGGTCCCCCACTTATAGGTTGGAGATCACTAGTTTATGCAGCCCATTCATTAACCTCGTGAAAGCGAGGCAGATATACAGACCTACTTAAAGATAGAATGTTGCCAACCACCCTACTTGCTCAAGAAAATGAAAGTAGACAAGGAAACATTATCGATTTTTTTTTAAAAGAGCTACATAAAGGGGGCAGCTGCATAGCTCAGTGGATTGAGACACAGGCCTAGAGTCGGGAGGTCCTAGGTTCAAATCTGGCCTCAGATGCTTCCCAGCTGTGTGACCCTGGGCAAGTCACTTGACCCCCATTGCCCACCCTTACCACTCTTCCACCTAGGAGCCAATACACAGAAGTTAAGGGTTTAAAAAAAATAAAAATAAATTTTAAAAAAAGAGCTACATAACTTTTCAGGAACTGCTATATCAATAACAGATGTCCTGTGTGGATAAGAAAAGCATCACAAGGCCTAATGAATAAGAGGTAGGTAGGGGATACTAAATCAATTTGGAAGTTCTAACGAGTTTGGAAGAAGGCAGCTCTTCCTCCTATTGGTGAGTTCCTCACTATACAGGCATATGTGCATGGTTGCTGGGACACCTACTACATTACGCCAAGGTAATATGACTAGGGCTCAGTAAAATATGGTAGATGGAGGGAAGAGTCAGAGCTTCTGGCAGGTAGGAGCTCAAGAGTTAATTCTGATTGGACAACTCCCCACCAACTACAACTTTTATACTAAGGAGGCAGATGTAGCCTCCTAAATGAAATGGAGAAAGGAAGACAGAAGGGCATCTACTCTTTGAGAAACAGAAAGAATAAAAATTAAAAAAAAAAAAAACTCTGAATTTCTCCTAATGGAATGGAGCACATAGCGTCCTGGTGTCATTGTGGGATATCCCAGAGCCCAAGCCTTTTGATGAGTAGGGCCACGTTAGTAGCTGTGCTATTTGGTAGTTAAATGAGGAAGGTTTACAATAGCATTATTAATACATAGCATGATTTCATGGGAAGAATTCCAGATGGAGAGACAGAGGACCTGGGTTTGAATCCTGTTCATAACATTTTCTATTTGTGTCACCTTAACTAAATCACTAGACCTCTCTAGGTCTTAGTTTCATCATCTACAAAATAAGAAGGGTGGGCTGGGGTAGGGGGAAAACAGACTATACGACCTCTAAATTCTCTTCTAGCTCTCAATCTATGATCCTATAACCAACCCCTCACTTCATCATGGCAAAACTCCAGCATTAGCCAACTCCTTTTTCCCTAAGCATGGAGACCTATGCCCTCACCTGGGTCTCTTCCCTCTCCATGCTTGCTTCCTCAACCCTGCCCCAGCATACCTGATTTTTACAATGACATGTTTTGTTGTTGTTTAAATTAGCTGTGCAGATTTGGTGCCTGGCTCTTTTCTGAGAGGATAAAGCAAAAGCACCACCTTCACTAGATACTGTGCAACACTTTATTATTACATAGATATTATTTTACATTACACGTTTTATATTTTTGTACAATTTTAATTTTGATATGTTGCCATTTTTAGGTTTGCTCAGAGAGCTTATGACATTGATCACTAGCATGATCTTGAAAGGCAGCGGGAAATCAATCATTACCTTTTTATTCTAGCATTCTGTGTCCTGATTTGACTCTAATTCACTTAGCTCTTCACCTTTCTAGAGATTTCCTTGTGCTAAGAGGGAATTCTGCCACTGTAGAGAACTTAGCTCTGCTTTGATTATAGGAGTCTGATTCCACAAGGGTGGGTTCTTAGCCTGGGGTTTATGAATTTGTTGGGGGGTGGGTTTTTTCCAATACTTTGATAACTTTATTGCAATATAATTGGTATTCTTTGTAAGCATATATTTCATATTATGCGTAGAAAGACATTCTAAAGTTAGTGCTTAATACAGTGCCTGGCACACGATAGGTACTTAAATGTTTATTGATCCATTCGTTGGGAATGAGTTCATTGGCTTAACCAGACTTCCAAAAGATTCATGATATTAAAACTCTGGTACCTAACTGCATTCCCAGGTCCTCCTGAGACTCATTCACTCAGCACTCTCCACAGGTATTGGTACATTTATAACTTAATATAGCCTAATCTATCATTAAATCATTGATTCTTTTTTTCTTAAAACTCTTACCTTCTACTAAATTCTTTGTATCTACTACAAAGGTAGAAAAATGGTAAGGGCTAGGCAATTGGGGTTAAATGACTTGCCCAGGATCACTTAGCTAGGAAGTCTCTGAGATCATATTTGAACCCAGGACCTCCCATCTCTAGGCCCTGCTCTCTATCCACCTAGCCATATAGCTGTCCCTAATAATACTGTTTGTTGAACCAAGCTTCCTCTACAGTATTGTTTTGTCTAAAGTTATATTTAAATTAAAAAAAAAAACAATTAAGTACATTAAATAGGCTATGCCTTTGTTCCCTGTGGACAGCGCTGGGCCTGAAATCGGGAAGATCTGAGTTCAAATACCTCTTCAGATACTGTGACTCTGGAGAAGTCACTTAACTTCTTTCTACTTCTGTTCTCTCATTTGTAAAGGGGTGGGGGTGGGGGTGTTGTAGCTCCCCAAAATGGTCGCAACAAATGAGATCATATTTGTAAAGAGTTTTGTAAGCTTTGTGTAAGTGTTCTCTAGATTTGAAGTTACTATCATTGTTTCTTCTCAATCAGCATTTTTCTTTCACTGAGAAGATTAGGCTACCTAATTTTTTGTCTTATGAACCAGGTAGTAATCAGAAAAGGGGGGGGG